>NC_042997.1:209146481-209196481 GCF_006345805.1 Octopus sinensis | reverse complement strand
TTTGTCTGTCCTTGTTTGTCCCCTCTGTGTTTAGCCCCTTGTGGGTAGTAAAGAAATAGGTATTTCGTTTGTCTTTACGTTCTGAGTTCAAATTCCGCTGAGGTCGACTTTGCCTTTCATCCTTTCGGGGTCGATTAAATAAGTATCAGTTATGCACTGGGGTCGATGTAATTGACTTAATCCATTTGTCTGTCCTTGTTTGTCCCCTCTGTGTTTAGCCCCTTGTGGGTAGTAAAGAAATAGGTATTTTGTCTGCCGCTACGTTCTGAGTTCAAATTCCGTCGAGGTCGACTTTGCCTTTCATCCTTTCGGGGTCGATTAAATAAGTACCAGTTATGCACTGGGGTCGATATAATCGATTGATCCGTTTGTCTGTCCTTGTTTGTCCCCTCTGTGTTTAGCCCCTTGTGGGTAGTAAAGAAATAGGTATTTCGTCTGTCTTTACGTTCTGAGTTCAAATTCCGCTGAGGTCGACTTTGCCTTTCATCCTTTCGGGGTCGATTAAATAAGTATCAGTTATGCACTGGGGTCGATGTAATTGACTTAATCCATTTGTCTGTCCTTGTTTGTCCCCTCTGTGTTTAGCCCCTTGTGGGTAGTAAAGAAATAGGTATTTTGTCTGCCACTACGTTCTGAGTTCAAATTCCGTCGAGGTCGACTTTGCCTTTCATCCTTTCGGGGTCGATTAAATAAGTACCAGTTATGCACTGGGGTCGATGTAATTGACTTGATTCCTTTGCCTGTCCTTGTTTGTCCCCTCTGTGTTTAGCCCCTTGTAGGTAGTAAAGAAATAGATATAAAGCAATTTCTCTAAATCTATGCTACATGAATGAATTACCAAAAATTTATAATGAGTATGTTCTAATGATCGCACGCTGGGCGCCACAATGGATGCCCATATTTGGTTATCTCATGGAAACACATTCCTCCTTGATCTAAATCTGTCAAATATTTCATAATGACCAGGAAGTCAGCAAATGGGATGAAAATGAAATAAAACAAAGTGTTTTTGTTGTTGTTGTTGTTGTTGTTTAGTGCCAAGCAGACCTAGGATCTGATGGTGTTCCAGCCAGGACCATCCTGTTAGATCTTTTTATCTTTTTCTTGGCTGCAACACTGCCTTGAAGAATTTTCAGCCAAATGAATTGGGGTCCCATTTAAAAATATATTTTTAAAGCCTGATACTTGCTCTATTGGTCTCATTTGCTGGACTGCTAGGTTATGGGGATGTAAACACACCAACACCAATTCTCCAGCAGTGGTAGGGACACACACACACACACACACACACACACACACAAACACATACATACACACACAAACATACACATACACACACAAATACACGCACACACAAACACACACATACATACACACACAAACACACACACACACACACATACATACACACACACATATCCGTCCACTCTGTTGGGTTAGGGTTAGGAAGGACACCCAACCATAAAAAGCTCGCCAAAACTGACAGAAGTCTGGTGCAGGACTCCTGCTTGGCCACCTTCTGTCAAACCATCCACCCATGCCAACATGGAAGATGGACGTTAAATGATGATGATGATAGTGATATGTCTGACAGACTTCTTTCAGTTTCCACCTACCAAATCTACTCACAAGGCTTTGGTCAGCCCAAGGTCATAGTAGAAGACACTTACCCGAGGTGCCACGCAGTGGAACTGAACCCAGAACGACGTGGTTGGGAAGCAAGCTTCTTACCACACAGTAATTCTTGCACCTATATACCTGAACTGTCCCAGCTCCCCTTCAGGGTTGGCGAAAGCAATGTGGTGGACAACGAAAAACCTGGCTGATGACAGTCAAGGCTGATCTGGAACCCAACCTAGGCCCCCGTATCTACAGCGTTTGCTGCTGGAATAAGAAGTGGTTGGAGATCACGCAGTCGTTAGCCTCAAATCGCCAGGTCTGGTCAGCATTTGTGAGAGATGCAGCATTGAGGATGAATGAAGCTAACTCAACCCACCTCGGGTGGATGCTGTCTCAAGACAAGACAAGAGACCTGTATCCCATGGAATATATTGTCCAGTTAGGGCTTTTGTAGAACTAGGGTAGGAAGTTCTATTCTTGTTCTTTGTAATTGCTTGACCTGCTAGAAATAGCAGCCTAGTATCTCCTCGTTCGCTACCACTTTATAACACAGACACATTGGGTTGAAGAAGTACAGGATAAGTTTTGCCTAAAAATATATGCTGATGGTCATGGTTGGAATGCTTTAATCTCATGTCTGCTCACTCAGTTTTTCACTTAGTGTGAAATAACATCCTGTTTACTGAATATTAAATTTTCCCTCACACAAAATGGTGAGTTGCTAGGGAAAATGCCTAGCAACGTTTTGTCTGCCTTCACATTCTGAGATTCAAGTTCCACTGGAACCAACTTAGCTTTTCATTCTTTTGGGGGTCAATAAAATTTGGCACCAGTTGAGTCCTGGGGGTCAAGGTAATCGGTTTACCCCCTCCCCCAAAATTGGAAACCAATATTTTCTCTCTCATTTATATTTTCTTTCATTTCATCACTTTCATCTATTCCTGTCTCATCTTTCATCAACTTCTGTCTTACCTCTCCACTCTCACACGTCTCTGATTCTACTCATCTCTTTCTTTCTTTCTTTCTTTCTTTCTCACTTTCTTTCTTTCTTTCTTATCCTCTCTGAAGCCATTTTCTTACCTCTCTCCTCTTTTCTCACACACTCTTCCTGTTTCTCTCTTTCTCTCTCTCTCCCTCTGCCATTTTTATCTCTTATCTCACTCTCACTTAAGAACTGTGGAAGAGACAGACAGACAGACACATACATACACACATACGTACATATATACAGAAAGATAGCGAGAGAGAAGAGATGGACAGACAGTCCTCTTTTAGATACAAGAAGTCTTTTTCCTAAAACACACAACCGTATATTAATTATTACAAAGTAATTATTATTATGGCTTAGGTTAAATTAATTAACCTTTTCATGACGACATTTCAAATTAAACATACTGAGTCTGTGTGTTTTTATTGTGGAAATAATTAAAAATTCAGTGGGATTTAATAAAATAACTGAGTTTTTAATTACTAAACTAGTTTTTACAATAAGAATTGATAAAAGTTTGTGAAATTAAATTATCCAAGAAGTTTTAATTAAAATATGAAAACTTTAAAATGGACGTTTTTTTGTTTTGTTTTTGTTATTGTCTTGGTCTTCTGTTAGAATTCCATTCACATTATCAGAATATAGTGATACCTCGCAGTACGAGTTTAATTCGTTCCATGACCGAATTCGTTTTACGATTTACTCATTTTACAAATCAATTTTCCCTATTGTAATTAACTAAAATATAATTAATCCGTTCCAGCCCCCAACAAAACCACTCAAAAATTTTTTTTTTATCAGTTTTAAAACAGAAAAGGTGTCGTTACAAGTAAAATGATAATTATAAAGTAAAAGAGAATGCAAAAGAAATATGTAAACTAGTTTTATTAACTGAATTTCTTTAAAGATGGGATGATTTGTGTGCTCGTACTGTGGATTTTCACTTGTACTTAGAGACAAAAGTTCACACGAGTCTTGGTTCATACAGCAAATTGAAATATTATAGCTTAGGTTAAATTAATTAACCTTTTCGTGATGAGGGGGCAATGGGGCACCCGTACTGTGAGGCTCTACCGTACTAGTATTAATTGTCATGTAATGGGTATTGTTGGCATTATGCTTTTCCGTCCATGCGAAATATCAGGAAATATAGCAGAAATATCACAAACGTAAGATATGCAGACGACACAGTGTGACTTAGCAGAATCAGAAAAGGAACTTCAGAGACTTCTGGCTGTAATGGTTTGAGAAAGTGAGAGGAAGGGTCTGTTCATAAATTGCAAGAAGACAGGGTCTATGCTGGGGAAGGGATTCCCAAAATGCTTGCTGAAAGCCAACTATCAAATCATTGGTACTTTAACTTTCATCCTTCTGTGGTAGATTAAAAGACAAAATGGTGAACTCAGTAGGAAATGAACTCAAAACTTATAGGTTCATAACTAAATATCACTTGATATTCAACAATTATTATCCAGTTTAAAAAGGGTGAAGTTTTAAGTCAAGGTCTTTTTTTTTGCTATTTAGAAGTTCTGGTAACAAGTCTTAACAGGATTTTGTATGAATGTTCAGCCATTTGAAGTGAATTTCAACCTTGTTGTCTCTCAGTGGGGGACAAACACAGTTCAGTTTTGTGATTGACAAGGTTTTTACCTTTATGAACTTCTGCCCCATCACACAATGCTTCAGTATTTAACCCTTTTGTTATGAACCTGGCTGAAACTGGTTCTGGCTCTGTAGTACAAATGTTTTGTTTTCATAAGTTTTGAATTAAAATCTTCCACCAAACCTTAGTCACAATTTATGTTCCTATCACTAGCTTAATGATAACTAAGTTATGTTACTAAATTCTTTGTTATATATAAAATAATTGAAAGAAACACAGAGTATTTCAACAGAATTATGGTAACAAAAGGGTTAACAAATGATTGATTTAACCCTTTTCGTACCATCATGGCTGAAACTGCCTCTGGCTCTGAGTACAAATGTCTTGTTTTCAAAAGTTCTCAATTAAAATCCTCCACCAAACCTTAGTCACAATTTATGTTCCTAACACCAGCTTAATGATAACTAAGTTATTTTACTAAATTCTTTGTTATATTTAAAATAATCGGAAGAAACACAGAACATCTCAACAGAAATGCAATAACAAAAGGGTTAAAACAAGCATATAAAAAACAATAGTTTACTTTCTACTTCCTCCACCCCTTCTGGGGTCTCTGTTTTCATACAGTTCAAAGATTAGATCAAATCATACTTCAATTCTTCAACCTGAAAACAAACTCTCAAGAATATGCCAAGCAGGGAATCTCTATAAGGTTGCTGGACCAGCTGGAAATAGCAGCAAAATATCCCACAAAGTGTATCCCTAATGCCTTAATCCTTTTGTTGCCATGGCTGATGACAGTACCGCTTGATTGGCACTCATGCCAGTGGAACATTAAAAGCGCCATCTGAGCGTGATTGTTGCCAGGGCCACGGATTGGCTCCCATGCTGGTGACATGTGAAAAGTACCATTCGAGCGTGATCGTTGCCAGCATTGCCCTACCAGCACATGTGCTAGTGAAAAACAACATTCGAGGATGGTCGTTGCCAGTGCCGCTGGACTGGGTCCCGTGCAGGTAGCACGTAAAAAACACCTTTTGACTGGCCCTCGTGCCAGTGTCACATAAAAGCACCCACTACACTCTTGGAGTGGTTGACATTAGGAAGGGCATCCAGCTGTAGAAACTTTGCCAGATCTGATTGGAGCCTGGTGCAGCCTTCTTGCTCACCAGTCCTCAGTCAAACCATCCAACCCATGCCAGCATGGAAAGCAGACAGTAAATGATGATGATGATGATGATGCTGTTTCTGTTGAAATGCACTGTCTTTCTTTCAATGAAGATAGATGCAGGCATAAAATGGTGAGCTGGCTGAGTGGTTAGCCCACCAGGCAAAATGCTTAATGGCTGTTTGTCCGTCTATGTTTTGAGTTCAGTCCCACTGTGTGGTACAGTGGGCAAATGTTTACTCAATCCATTCACAAGGTTTTGGTCGACCCAAGGCCATAGTAGAAGACACTTGCATAAAGTGCCACGCAGTGGGATTGAACCTGGAACCATGTGGTTGGGAAGCAGACCTCTTTTCATAGCCATGCCTGTGTCTATGGCAATTCTTCCTCTCTTCCAGGGAATTAGTTTGTGTGAATTCAAAGATTAGGTCACAAGTTCTCACTGTACTGGGAGCTATACTAATATACTTACTTAGTAACAATGTTCTGTATGGATTGGTGAAAAACCATAAAGTGGAAATATGCCATCTTGGATTAAAAATAGGCACCAGTTCTGTATTTATGGAATTTCTACCCCAACCAATGTACAATCTCACTTAGGCTTACCATAGGGTACACAATCTTGTACATTTACTTAATTCTATCGTTCTCTTTATCTTACTGCTCTCCTTTCTTTTGCAACTGAGGTATCCATGTGGTGAGCTGGCAGAAACATAGCGCGCCGGGTGAAATGCTTAACAGTATTTTGTCTGCCGTTACGTTCTGAGTTCAAATTTCGATGAGGTCGACTTTGCCTTTCATCCTTTCGGGGTCGATTAATTAAGTACCAGTTATGCTCTGGGGTCGATATAATCGACTTAATCTGTTTGTCTGTCCTTATTTGTCCTCTCTGTGTTTAGTCCCTTGTGGGTAGTAAAGAAATAGGTATCCACGTGTCTACTCTTCAGCAAACACCTATATTTGTCCCTTCTATACTTTAAATCAGTATTTTTCAAACCTTTTTTTGCTGCATCCCACAGCAAGAAACACATTTTGCATTGCGACCCATTATACCCATGTGGATTAAATTTACTCGGTAAACCTAGCAATGGTTTATGAGTGCAATATTTCGATCGTTTACATACTCCACTTTGCACCCACTTGCATCTTTTCTTTCTCTTTTTGTCGTGACCCATTTTATTTATCTCGTGACCCATTGAAGGGTCGGGACCCACAGTTTGAAAAACGCTGCCTTAAATTTTTCAACTTCCACAAAACCACGTCCACTCAATACTACTCCCCCTCTCAGTTGAGGGGCTTTTGCCTTGTAAGGTACTTAATGACCCTGTCGGCCCTGTCAGCCTTTTGTCCCCACCCACATTTCATCCCCTAGCACTTCAAAAGCACGGTTTTTGGTGCCATGTAAAAAGTACCCAGTCTACTCTGTAAAGGGGTTGGCATTTGGAAGGGCCTCCAGCTGTAGAAACCAGTCCAAAACAGGCAGTGGACCCTGGCCTTGCCAGTTCCTGTCAAACCATCCAACCCATGCCAGCATGGAAAATGGATGTTCAATGATAATGGTGTGTGTTACTCTTTCATTGTCTTCGCATCACGTGATAGTTGAGTGTTGCTGTCGTGCAAGCAGTGGCCTTCGTTTTCAATTTTCCACAAAAACACGTGAGCATGGGGAAGTTTTTATCTTTCTTGGAAACAAGTAAAAGCTTGCAACAGAAGAACCTTCAGCCAATAGAAAATCTGCCTCAGCAAGTTTTAGCCAACCCTTGCCAGCATGGAAAGCAGAGGTTAAATGAGGAGGGCGAGGGTGGTGTGTGTACTGTAATTATCTATCATTATATAACGACCCACATTTGTGCTATATACACATACTTTTGAAGCGGATGTGCAATCATAGCTGAAGAAGTCTGATGAAACACATAAATATATTTGATATCTACACACACACACACACACACACGCACGCTCTCATCACTTGTTCCATTTGCTTTCACTCATTCTTTCTTTTGTTCTCTCTCTCTCTACACACACATGGTTATTAATGTTTTATGCACACATACAAGTTCTTTGTATCTGTATATTGTGGGTTCTATTAATTTCCACTTGTACAGGCTTTTGACATAGATCTAATTAAGTTTTCAATTAGTTTTTAATTATAGATCACTCTCAGTGACAAATGCTTTGCACAAAACATCATGTATGCCTTGTGAAATATGTGTGTTTATTTTGCACAGATACACACACACACATGCATACACACATGCATCCCCTACATCATCATCATCATCATCATCATCATCATTTAACGTCTACCTTCTATGCTGGCATGGTTGGATGGTTTGACAGGGGCTGGCCAGGTAGGAACCTGCACCAGACTTCTGTGTCTGTTTTGGTAGGGGTTTTACGGATGGATGCCCTTCTTAACACCATTTACCCTGCAGAGTGAACTGAATGCATTTTACATGGCACACGTACAGGCAAAGTCAGTTTTGTAGTAAAGATTATTTGCCAACATAACATGGCAGTCCTGCTTTAGGACAAATGTTGCTGTAATTTAGCCCCAGGAGACATCGTCTCCAGCTGGCTATACACGATCTGTGTCCTTACATTTTCAAACATTATTTTTGGGTGGGGATGCTAGATTCCCTTGTTCGAAAATATAAGGATGCAGATCGTGTTGTATAGCCAGCTGGAGACGATGTCTCCTGGGGCTAAATTACAGCAACATTCGTCCTAAACTAGGACTGCCATGTTATGTTGGCAAATAATCTTTACTCCAAAGTACTGTTGCTGAATATCTCTTGTTGGGAGATTTAAAAATAGTAATTTTTCTATGCCCCTCCTGTCACTAACCCTCATCTGTTTCCAAGCCAAGTAATATTACCCCTTGGCCAGGCATGATTTTACATGGAAACACTGGAAACAAAGAACACTTCTTATCCAGAAGACAGAATTCTTATCCAGGGACAGAAATTCAAGATCAAATCTAACTTTACTTGTGCCTCTGAAAACATAATTTATGTCATAAAATGCTCGGGCTGCCACCAAGACTATGTGGGATCCACAGGACTATCACTCAGACGTAGATGCACACTGCGTCAACAACAGATTGCATTCCCAGAATATAGAATGATACCTTTTAGTGAGCACATTGAGAAATGCGCAAAGCAACTACTACCACAATTTTTAATCTTTCCATTTTACCAATGTGCTATTGGATCATCAACACAAATTAGACTAAACAAGGAAACATTCTTTATTGAAAAGTACAAGCCCAGACTTAACCATGCCAACATACTGATACAGAGAAATTCACACCAAGGAAAAGGAAAAAAATTTTAAGCGATTATCTCCCTTACACCGGAAGAAATCACTCATTACCTCCCCTTATTTAGAACTCTTTTAAACATAAACATAACGATAACTCTATTCAACATAAACATAACGTCGTAAGAAATTTGAAAAGCTAAACGCGAAACCGGTCTTTCTTCTAAACTATGTCATTGTAAGGAAAAAAATTTTTTTTATATTCTTCAGACATATTGACGCAAATATATATATTTTTTAACCTTTAAGCCTTCTGTAGTTTTTTCACTTTTTACTATTTTCTATATATATATATATATAATATATATATATATATATATAATATATATAATATTGCTAGCCACTACATATTCTTTATTTTCTCTCCTTGTTCCTTTCTGTGGAAGAGCATAGGCTCGAAATGTTAAAGACTTTTTCACTCCCCAAGTATAAAACTAATACATCTGTTTGTTGTCTACACCACCTGTCTTTGTCCTTTGCTTTTTTTTGTGAATTCTCCATGTGTGTGTGTGTATATATATATAAATGTGACCTCATGTGTACTGATGGCGATTTTTTTTCCTCTGTCTTCCCTTCTCTGGATCTTTCCTTCTCCTATGTTTCCGACGAAGAGCTCCGCTTGAAATGTTAAACCCTCCTTCTTTCCTTCCTTTCTGAGCATCCAATAATACTATATTTGTTCCACATCCTCGCGTTGCTGTGTTTTTTGTGCTTTCTTGTTTGGATTAACTTATATATATATAAATATATATATATATATATATATATATATATATATATATATATATATATATATGTATAAACACACACAAATACACACACAAATTCACACACATACTCATATATTTCTTATTTTATTTTGCAGGTTTAATTGAAAACTGGTGAATTGTTTAAGGTAAGCTTCTTAACTATGTCCTCCTGCTAGAAATAATAGCTAATGGTCATGTAATGACACTGTACCACCTTCAAAGAAGAACAAATTAGATAAGTTAGTACTCGATACACCTAAAAAAAAATAGGATTGTTATGGTTCCTGCCTCATCAGGGACAACCAGGGCTGTGGAGTCAAAACAAGAAACTTTGACTCCGACTCTGATTCCTCTACTATTGGCACCTCCGACTCCTCTTTATGTAATTAAGTGTGATTGTAGTCTACATATCTCATAAAGCATACGCATACGCTTGTACTCTGAGTAGGCCTTTATCTTATAACTGGTTTATATTAAAGAATAAAGACACTGGAAGTCGGAGTCGGTACAGTTTTATCGATTCTGGCTCCGACTCCAACCCCTTAATTGTTTCCGACTCCACAGCCCTAGCTAAAATAATTACAATAACAACAAAAGTAACCTTATAAGATTATTATACAATTATTGACATATGAGGAGTAAATAAATGGTAAAAAGTCTGGAGGAATGAGAGATGAATATTTTTACTTAACCACTTGTCATGCTTAGGATAACAGCTGTTTCGCAGCCTTCTTCAGGCAGTCATAATTTTAGTGTATAACAAATTGTGTTTGCATATCTGCATTATCATGCATGCTACACATTGTCGTTGTGGAACTCTGTCGATTACAACGATGTGAGTTCCAGTTGATCCAATCAATGGAATAACATGCAAGGGGCTGAGCACCCCACAGACATATGCACCCTTAATGTAGTTCTTTGGAGGATTCAGTGTGACACAGGGTGCGTCAAGGCTGACCCTTTGAAATACTGGTACAACAGAAACAGGAAGAAAGAGTGAGAGAAAGTTGTGGTGAAAGAGTACAGCAGGGTTTGCCACCACACCCTGCCGGATCCTCATGGATCTTTAGGCGTTTTCGCTCAATAAACACTCAAAACGTTCGGTCTGGGAATTGAAACTACAATCCTACGACTGTGACTCCGCTGCCCTAACCACTGGGCCATTGCGCCTCCACATGCTACACATGATACAATACAATTGTATATTCACAAATTAGATGCAAATAAAGAGAGCTAGCTCATCAGATCACCAGAAGCCTTGGTGTAACCATAACATTTTGGGGATCTGATGAGATAGCTTTCTTCATTTGCATTAATTTGTGAATATACAACTGTATTGCATAAAGTGCAGCATGCAATTTGGTGCAGACATGTAAACATAATTTGTTACACTCAGAGAAATTATTACATGATGAAGGCTGCGAAACGGCTGTTATCCTCAGGATAACATGTAGTTAAATAAATATATTCCCCTCTCATACAATCTGACTTTTCATGGTTTATATGTTCCTTATGAAATGATTTCATCAATCAGATCTCCTGGAACTCTGCATAATCATCATCATCATTATTTAACATCCGTTGTCCATGCTGGCATGGGTTGGATGGTTTGACCAGGGCTGGAAAGCTGGAAGGTTGCACCAGACCCCAGTCTGGTTTGGCATGGTTTTCTATGGCTGGATGCCCTTCCTAATGCTAACCAATCCAAGAATGTAATGGGTGCTTTTATGTGCAACTGGCATGGGTGCCAATTTGTGTGACACCAGTATCTGCCACGACTGCGATTTTGCTTGGCTTGATGGGTCTTCTTCTCAAGCACTACAAAAGGTCTCAGTCATTGCCTCCATGAGGCACAACACTCTAAAGAAACTCAACCACTTTGCTCCCATATTGGATTTCTATGTGGTCTGCTAACTGGGTCAACTGGGGGACCACTGCATAGTACCAAAAATCCCCAAATTGCCATCAAGATACAAGAGCAGATACTGCAACAGCTTGAGTTCCAAGGGCCCACAGCTTTTCAATATCTTCCCACAAAGCCCGAGAGACCTACCTGGGTGGGTGTAAGCATCTTTAAAACAAAACTTCATCTCTTCCTGTCAAGAGTTCTGGCTCACAGCAAGAAATGCAGATGAGGGCAGCAACATCAAATTCCTTCATCAGAGAAGGTTTAGTGAAAGTGTAGCAAAGCTAATGATGGGGCCCAGCACGACCTCAGCTCTCAAGCTGAAACTAGTAAATAAAATAAGTTTTATATATATATTTATACATAATTAGCATAAAGTCATTAATTAATGATTTATCTGTAGCCAGTGTACCAAGATCATATTCGTTAATTTATATTTAAAGTATAATTATAAAAAATATAATTATATATAGGGCACTGGAGGGACAGCGCTTGTATGCTAGAAGTGCACGTCAAAGGAATACAAACCACTTAAGTTATTATTCCATTTAACACAAGGTTGTATGCGAGGAAAATAGAGAGAAAGGATTTATAAAAATATTGTGGACAAATGGCGGTGCCCCAGCATGGCCACAGCTCGTGAGCTGAAACTAGATGAAATAAAAAAAAATTTTTTTTAATTCTATATCTTGAGATTTCATGTTTTGTGATATTAAAATCACTTTACAATCTTCGGTAGAGTATACCGATCGTAAATAAATGAGAAATATATATACATACCATAGATATGCAGTCATACAAATATGAATATATATATTTATTTCACACACACACACACACACACACATATATGAAATAAAGGCCTCCTCATCCATTTCAACCATCTGCATATTTACTCAGAATAATTCCACAGCAATAATTAATCTTTTAAATATAAATTAACCAATATGGTCTTGTTGGTATGCTGGCCACAGATAAATCATTAATTAATGACTGTATTGTAATTATATATATGTTACATCGCACATTCGGATGCCTTCTCCGCAACACTGTTCTCTGCTCTCCCCTGCTGTGCTCTGCTCTCCTTTGTTCTAGTCTCTCCCTGACGTCTAGACTTCTCCCTCTATATCTACTTATTGGGCCAGCCTACTTCATCGTCTGGGGGTGTCCACACAACAATATAAATATATATTCATTCACTCTGCAAACATGTTTGTTGTGGAATTATTTTGAGTAAATATGTCCATGGTTGAAATGGACGATGGGGGTTTTTACTTCGTATATATATATATATATACATATATATATATATCAGCCAAAATTGCGAGGATGATCCGGTTCTTGACTGAAAATTGAAAGTTTCGAATGTCCCGTCCGTGTTTTTTGTATCGTCTCCTAAATGTTTTGTGTTCTTGTCCCAGTTTGTATTTTTATACACACACACACACACACACACACACACACACACATGTGTGAAATGCATGTATTTCTCATCTATTTACAATTTGTATACTCTACTGAAGAATGTAAAGCAATTTTAATATCGCAAAACATGAAATCTTAAGATATAGAGTTGTCCACAATATTTTTATCAATCTACCCATTTTCCTTGCATACAACTTTGTGTTAAATGGAGTAATAGCTTGAGCGGGTTTTTTTTTGTAGTCCTTTGACGTCTACTTCTAGTGTACAGGTACTGTCTCTCCAGCACTCTTTATTATAATTATATTTTAATAATTATACTTTAAATATATATATATAATGAAGGCATGCGACTTAGTGACTAAAGCAGCGTTTCTCAACCCTTGGGTTCCACAAAATGTTCCTAGGGGTTCTGCGAGAAAGATTATATATGTACATATGCATGTGTGTGTATGGCACCTTGGGTAAGTGAATTTGGCTGACCAAAGCATTGTGAGCTAGAATCTCAAAGAAGCCCATTATGTGTGTGTGTGTGTGTGTGTGTGCATGTCTTTGTATTTGTCTCCCACCACAACTTGACAACCAATATTGGTTTATTTACATCCCTGTAACTTAGTGGTTCGGCAAAAGAAACCGATAGACTTCAAGATGGTGCCCCAGCATGGCCACTGCCTAGTGACAGAAACAAATAAAAGATGAAAGAAAAATCTACAAAGGCACAGGCATGGCTGTGTGGTAAGAAGCTTGCTTCCCAACCACATGGTTCTGGGTTCAGTCCCACTGCATGGCACCTTAGGCAAGTGTCTTCTATAGCCTCGGGCCAACCAAAGCCTTGTGAGTGAATTTGGTGGACGGAAACTGAAAGAAGCCCATGTATATATATATATACACCCACCATCACTTAATGACTAATGTTGGTGTGTTTATGTCCTATAACTTAGCTGTTTGGCAAAAGAGACCAGTAGAATAAGTATTAGGCTTACAAAGAACAAGTCCTGGGGCCGATTTGTTCGACTAAAGGCAGTGCTCCAGCATGGCTACAGTCAAATGACTGAAACAAGTAAGAGAATAAATAGTCATGGGTTCTGTGTTGATTTTTGATTTTATAAGCATGTTCACGAGTGTTAAACATGAAATTCAAAAAAGGGTGTCCAAAGTTGTTGCAATAACAGGTCTTCTACCCGTGGAACCAGGCTTAACTACTAAGACTCTGGTTACAGCCTCTGCGATATATATATACCCTGTCAGGCTGACACACACACACACACTACACTGCACTCACATTACGCCACACACACACACATTGCGCTGCACTCATACTACACCACACACACACAGCACACGCACACAGCACACCAAATACATACACACACTGCACTGCACTCACACTACACCACATACACACACACTCACACTATGTCACACATGCACACACACACAAAGTACCTTGGTGAATCATTTATTTGATCATCTCTCTGTCTCTCTCTCTTTTTCTCTCTTCTCTCTCTTCTCTCTCTCTCTCTCTCTCTCTTTCTCTTTCCCTCTCTCTCTCTTTCTTTCACTAATCATATCCTGTTAATCTATTTGTCAACTGGTCTTTATCTGTCTCTCCTTTAATACACAACTTCAACAACATATTTCACTGGCCAAAAATCTGATTAGACCACTGGGAGCAGGGGGGGGGGTTGGGATGTGGTGGTGTGGGTGGGGGTGCCAAAAAAAAAGTCTTATCATCTTCAATTCACTATCCAAGTAAGTTAATGACAAAGGAGATTACATATTGACACCAGCACAAAAAAAATGAAGGGACAAACAAAAGAAAATGGCACTCAACTCATTTGGTAGGAATTACATGTCTGCGTACATAGACACATGCGCATATATGCACATATATATATAAATGCAAGCATGAAATGTTGCACATAAAAATGACATCATATATATATATGTGTGTGTATGTATATATATATATATATATATACATATATATATATATATATATATATATATATATATATATATATATATATATATATATATATATATATATATATACATATATATATATATATATATACATATATATATATATATATACATATATATATATATATATATATATACATATATATATATATATATATATACATATATATATATATATATATATATATACATATATATATATATATATATACATATATATATATATATATATATATATATATAAGTACCACTGATGCTATATTCCTGGTAAGGCAGCTGCAGGAGAAATACCTAGCCAAAGATAAGCCCCTGTACCTGGCTTTCGTTGACATGGAGAAAGCTTTTGATAGGGTTCCCCGATCCCTTATCTGGTGGTCAATGAGGAAACTAGGGATAGATGAATGGCTGGTGAGGACTGTGCAAGCCATGTACAGAGATGCCGTAAGTAAGGTTAGGGTTGGCAACATGTACACAGAAGAATTCAAAGTAGAGGTTGGGGTCCACCAGGGTTCAGTACTCAGCCCCCTCCTATTATCATAGTACTCCAGGCAATTACGGAGGAATTCAAGACAGGCTGTCCCTGGGAGCTCCTCTACGCTGACGACCTTGCTCTTATTGCTGAGTCACTATCAGAACTGGAGGAGAAGTTCCAGGTGTGGAAGGAGGGTTTAGAATCAAGGGGCCTTAGAGTCAACCTAGCTAAAACCAAAGTACTAATAAGTAGAAAGGTAGACAATCCACAAATATCTTCAGGAAGATGGCCCTGCTCGATCTGTAGAAAAGGTGTAGGTAGAAACTCTATAAGATGTACCCAGTGTAAGCTATGGACACATAAGAGGTGCAGCAATGTCAAAGGTAGGCTAACTGGGAAGATAGTTTTTGTATGTGGCAGATGCTCGGGAGCATTAACCTCCGAAAATCTGCAGAAAACAACTTCCGTCACTTTCCAGGGGGAAAAACTAGAAGTAGTTGATAGCTTCCGTTATCTAGGTGACCAAGTCAGTAGTGGGGGTGGGTGCGCTGAAAGTGTAACTGCTAGAATAAGAATAGCCTGGGCAAAGTTTAGGGAGCTCTTACCTCTGCTGGTGACTAAAGGCCTCTCGCTCAGAGTAAAAGGCAGACTGTATGATGCGTGTGTACGAACAGCCATGCTACATGGCAGCGAAACATGGGCTGTGACTGCTGAGGACATGCGTAAGCTCGTGAGGAATGAAGCCAGTATGCTCCGATGGATGTGTAATGCCAGTGTACATACTCGACAGAGCGTTAGCACCTTGAGAGAAATGTTGTACCTAAGAAGCATCAGTTGTGGTGTGCAAGAGAGACGATTGCGCTGGTATGGTCATGTGGCGAGAATGGATGAAGATAGGTGTGTGAGAAAGTGCCAATCCCTAGCAGTTGAGGGAACCCGTAGAAGAGGTAGACCCAGGAAAACCTGGGACGAGGTGGTGAAGCACGACCTTCGAACTTTAGGCCTCACTGAGGAAATGACCAGAGACCGAGACCTTTGGAAATATTCTGTACGTGAGAAGACCAGGCAGGACAAGTGAGCCCAGCCCACTTATGAATGCCTTTCCTCCCTTGGACACAAAGACCGGTTGAGGCAAGCGAAGTCGATATAGAACCTCATCCGACGACAGACACCCATCCCAACCCCCATGCTTGCGAAGACATGTTGGGGCAAGCAAAATCGAAATCGAAATCGAAACCGAATTGAACCAGCCAGGATCCCTGGCCTGGTGGTACGTAAAAAGCACTATCCGACTCGGGGCCGTGGCACGTAAAATACTCCAATGCGACCGTACGACAGGCACCCATGCCAACCCCCTTTGCTTGTGAAGACATGTTGGGGCAAGCGAAATCGAAATCGAAATCGAATTGAACCAGCCAGGATCCCTGGTCTGGTGGTACGTAAAAAGCACTATCCGACTCGTGGCCGTGGCACGTAAAATACTCCAATGCGACCGTACGACAGGCACCCTTGCCAACCCCCTTTGCTTGTGAAGACATGTTGGGGCAAGCGAAATCGAAATCGAATTGAACCAGCCAGGATCCCTGGTCTGGTGGTACGTAAAAAGCACTATCCGACTCGTGGCCGATGCCAGCACCGCCTCGACTGGCTTCCGTGCCGGTGGCACATAAAATACACCAATCTGACCGTGGCCGTTGCCAGCCCCGCCTGGCACCTGTGCAGGTGGCACGTAAAAAGCACCCACTACACTCACGGAGTGGTTGGCGTTAGGAAGGGCATCCAGCTGTAGAAACATTGCCAAATTAGACTGGAGCCTGGTGCAGCCTTCTGGCTTCCCAGAACCCCGGTCGAACCGTCCAACCCATGCTAGCATGGAGAACGGACGTTAAACGACGATGATGATATATATATATATATATACATATATATATATATATATACATATATATATATATATATATGTGTGTGTGTGTGTGTATCATCATCATCATCATCATCATTGTTTAGCGTCCGCTTTCCATGCTGGCATGGGTTGGATGGTGCAACTGGGGCCTGGGAAGCCAGAAGCCTGCACCAGGCTTCAATCTGATCTGGCAATGTTTCTACGGCTGGATGCCCTTCCTAACGCCAACCACTCCATGAGTGTAGTGGGTGCTTTTTACGTGCCAGGCGAGGCTGGCAAACGGCCACGAGCGGATGGTGCTTTTTACGTGCCACCAGCACGGAGGCTGGCAACGGCCACGATCGAATAGTGCTTTTTACGTGCCACCGTGTATATATATATATATATATCATCGTGACTGACCAGGCTATCAGATGTTGCTACACATCGCTGGTCAAAATACGCTTCACATTGTTTTAGACTTCAATTGATGCCACCCCGCTGGCTAAGCGAGCAGGCCAACTGAAGAAAGAGTGAGAGAAAGCTGTGGTAAAAGAGTACAGCAAGGATCGCCACCTCCCCCTGCCGGAGCCTCATGGAGCTTTTAGGTGTTTTCGCTCAATAAACACTCGGGAATTGAAACCGCGATCCTACGATCTCGAGTCTGCTGCCCTAACCACTGGGCCATTGTGCCTCCTTATATATGTATGTGTATATATATATATATATATATATATATATATATGTATGTGTGTATATATATATAATCAATCCAAACATGATCAAGCAAGAAAAACAGCAACATGAAAATGTGGTACAAGTCCTGTGTTATTTGGCGCTTAGGAAAGGAAAGAACAGAAAGAGGATTTCACATTTCGAGCGGAGCTCTTTATCAGAGATATAGAAAAAGTCCAAAGAAGGGAAGACGGAGAAAGAAAATCGCCAACGATACAAACACAGTCACATATTGAAATGACCGGAAGGGAATGGTTGAAGAAAAAGTTCTTTCTAAGACAGTGGAGTGCAAGAGAAGGAGGTATGTGTGTCTATGTGTGGGTATGTGCATGCGCACAGGTTTGAATGTGTGTGTGTATGTAATGATAGCACGTGTGTGTGTGTGTTTGTGGCTGTTTATGTACGTGTGTCATTGGACTTAGTGTTGCTAAATGTCGTAGGAAGAATTTATAGTAAGAATTTTGGTAGGAGTGGCTGTCTGTTGTGTGTCTCCCTTCATATGTGCGCAGGAGAATGGTCAGTAGAAAGGTGTTTAACTGGTAGTTTGAAGTATGTGTCTGTCTGTCTGTGTGTGTGTGTGTGCAGAATGTGTCTGTGTAATATGTGTTTGTGAGTGTGTGTGTGTGTATGGATGATGATGATGATATATATCATCATCATCATCATCGTTTAACGTCCGTTCTCCATGCTAGCATGGGTTGGACAGTTCGACCGGGGATCTGGGAAGCCAGAAGGCTGCACCAGGCTCCAGTCTTATCTGGCAATGTTTCTACAGCTGAATGCCCTTCCTAACGCCAACCACTCCGTGAGTGTAGTGGGTGCTTTTTACGTGCCACCTGCACAGGTGCCAGGCGAGGCTGGCAACGGCCACGGTCAGATTGGTGTAGTTTATGTGCCACCGGCACGGAAGCCAGTCGCAGACTAGCTCCCATGCCGATGGCACATAAAAGGCACCATCTGATTGTGGCTGATACCAGTACCCCTTGATTGGCCCCCTTGCTGGTGGCCTGTAAAAAGCACCATCCGAATGTGGCCGATGTCAGTACCCCCTGACTGGCCCCTGTGCCAGTGGCATGTAAAAAGCACTATCCAAATGTGATCAATGCCAGGCCTGCCTGACTGGCCCCTGTGCCAGTGGCACGTAAAAAGCACTATCCAAATGTGATCAATGCCAGGGCCACGTGACTGGCCCCTATGCCAGTGGCATATAAAAAGCACTATCCAAATGTGATCAATGCCAGGCCTGCCTGACTGGCCCCTGTGCCAGTGGCACGTAAAAAGCACTATCCAAATGTGATCAATGCCAGGGCCACGTGACTGGCTCCTGTGCCGGTGGCATGTAAAGAGCACCCACTACACTCTTGAAGTGGGTGGCGTTAGGAAGAGCATCCAGCTGTAGAAACACTGCCAGATCAGACTGGAGCCTGGTGCAGCTGCTGGCTCCCCAAACCTCAATCAAACTGTCCAACCTACCAGCATGGAAAACGGACACTGATGATGATGATGATATATATATATATATATATATATATATACACTAATACATCTGTTTGTTTTCTACACCACCTGTCTTCGTCTTTTGCTTTTTTGTTACAGACATATATATATATATATATATCATCATCATCATCATCATCATCATTTAACGTCCGTTTTCCATGCTAGCATGGGTTGGAATATATATATGTAACATAATTGCACAGGACAACAAAGGAACACATTGAAAAACCACTTACAAGATGTGGATGTGCTCACCCCTCGTCAGTTATTGTCTAAAAGTCATAACAATTTCATGCTTTTAACAATGTGTATATGTATATATATATATAGTGTAATAAATAAAATATATGCATACATACAAACATATATGTACATACCTACATCTACATGTATATATACATGCATATATAAATATATATACGTGAGTACAGGACACCACAACTAGACATAGAACTCAATGAGAAACGAAAACGGAAAAGCCATTTTTTACAACAGAAAAACAGAGTACAGGACATGCTACACAAGGAAAAATCCCCAATCATCAGCTGTCGCTAGTGGACTCAAGCATGTTTCGAAGGCAAGACAGGACATGACTCGTCAAAACTAGGCCTTCCTGCGAGAGAATTAAAATAAAATTACCTCGCAGAGGGGTAAAACAAGCACGAAAAAAATGTAACACAAACAGGACGTAACAATAAAACTGCACAATAAAATACAAGATAAAAATACATGTACAAGAAAATACAAAACGAGAAATAAAAAGAAAATACAATACGAGAAATCAAAATATATATATATATATATGTTGTATGGGGAATCTGTACACCCCCATGATTGGCTAAGTGAGCTATACTAGTTAGTATAAACGAGCAGGTGCAGAACAGTCTTGGAAGAGTGTTATATATGCAGTCATAGGAATTATTAAATAGAGATAGTGTGGAGTGCTGGTTGAAGATATGCAGTTGGAGAGTAATAAGAGGACATCAGGGACATTTGATATTATAATAGTTCAGATATAACAGTGACGATGAGAAGTCATATGTTATATCAGTAGCGACGAGGATACTTCCCACTGTATAATGGTGTCATTATAACAGTGGTAACGAGGTTACGAACACTTGTAGGAGTGTCAAAATGGAAGAAGTACTGGCTCCCATTGTGAAGCAACAACAACAGTGGCAGTGGCAGCAGCTGTTGCAACAGCAGCAAGAATACCATGAACAGCAACAACAGTGAAGGCGCAATGGCCCAGTGGTTAGGGCAGCGGACTCGCAGTCGGAGGATCGCGGTTTCGATTCCCAGACCAGGCATTGAGTGTGTTTATTGAGCGAAAACACCTAAAGCTCCATGAGGCTCCGGCAGCGGGTGCTAGCGACCCCTGTTGTACTCTTTTGCCCCAACTATCTCTCACTCTTTCTTCCTGTTTCTTGTCCCTGACTTCCTACGCAACCGCTGAGCCTGGATGCGCATTCATCCATACGCTGTTGCTCTCGGTGTTGGGGGTTGACCTGCTTTCTCTTCTGCAGGTCTTACAAATCGCAAAGGACCACGTTTCGGACTTCTCCCACCTTGCGAGCTCTGGGACAAAGACTGTTCGCTCAACAGCAACAGCAGCAACAACAACAACAACAACAGCTAAAGCAGTAGTTGGTGGAGTTATTGCTTCAATCCAAGAATGCAGCGACATTATATTCGGTGAATGGAGTAGCGGAATCCATTGAAGAATTCCTGTATAACCCTGAAGATGGGATCACATTTTCTTCATACTATATAGAAAGTATAAAGAAATATTCAAAGAGGAGTGCAAAGGCTGGACAAACGAAAAGAAGGTAAGACTTCTTTTGCATAAACTGACTTCATCAGAGCAGGAGAAATGCTGCAATTTTATTCTACCAAAAAAGCCATCAGAAATTTGTTTTGAAGAAACAAATAAAATATTCTTCAGGCAATATTATTAGCATTATTCTGCTTTTGAGAATTTAAAATCACTTCTTTAACTTTCTAAGACATCTCAACGCTTCTAAAGCAAACTTCATGTGTTTGTTTACGTTCATTAACCAATATATTCAGTGAAAAGAGCTCACTATTCAACATATGTTGGGAATGGCTAAATTTTTAAAACTATGTAAATGGTGACTTTGTTACATATGCAGGAATTGTAAACAAAGCATGTGAACGATTCAAATTAGGAGAGTTGTCCCCAGATAAGTTTAAATGTTTGATATTTGTCAAAGGACTTCATTGCAAGTGAGGATGCAGAAACATGAGCGAGAATATTATCAAAATCGACACAAGACACTGAGTTAACTTTGCAAAAAGTGGCAGAAGAATGTCACGTATTATCAACCTATGGCAGGAAACTGAAAAAATTGAAAGTAATAAAATAAATGTAGAGGCGTGTCGACCTATGACAAACAAAAAATTAAAACAAACAGGGCCCAAACCATGTTATGGTTGCACTTCGAAAGGGACTGCCCCTTTGGGAATAAAGGATGTTTTGCTTGTGGCAAAATGGGGCATAAACAGTTGTAGTGTTGGGCGAAAAAGAAAAGGTCAAATGGAAAATAAATGAAGTGTTTTCAATGAAAACGGATAGTGAGACAAAAAACGAAAATTTGTATCCGCAAAAATTAATAATGTTCACACAAGATGGACACAGGGAGCGATATCTTAATATTAAATACTGAAACTTGGAAGAAAATTGAAAGACCTACATTCAAGAAAACAAAGCTCGTGGAGTCTCTGGACAGCAAGTTCAATTCCTGGGCGAATTGAGGCCGGATGTAACATTTCATGGGAAGATGTTCAAAGTGAAGGTCTACATAAGAGAAAATACCTATTTCTTTACTACCCACAAGGGGCTAAACACAGAGGGGACAAACAAGGACAGACAAACGTATTAAGTCTATTACATCGAACCCCAGTGTGTTACTGGTACTTATTTCATCGACCCCGAAAGGATGAAAGGCAAAGTCGACCTCGGCGGAATTTGATCTCAGAACATAACAGCAGACGAAATACGGCTACGTATTTCGCCCGGCGTGCTAACGATTCTGCCAGCTTGCCGTCTTCATAAGAGAAAATACTATGAATCTGTTTGGTACAGTTTGGATGGAGATATTTAATTTGTGGAATTTGCCCGTAAGTATTTTCTGTAATAATGTGAATGCATCGCATGTCAGTTTGAACAAGGAATCTGAGAAGTTAAAATGAAATTTTAAAAAAATATATCCTGATGTTATTTTTGGAATGATTTGATACGTGTATGAAAATAAAAATGAAATTCCAACTAAAAGAAAATTCTGTTCTGGTTTTTAAACCAAAGAGAGCTGTGCCTTTTGTGGAACTGAATCAAGTACAAAAGGAATTGAAAAAACTTGAGAATATTGGTGTAATACAAAAATTAGACTATTTGGAATGGGCAGCACCAACTGTGTACAAAAAAATAAAAATAAAGTAAGGGTCTGCGCTGATTTTCCGACAGGATTTAATGAACGTCTGAAAACTTATAACTATCCATTACCAAGTCCAGAGGAGATTTTTGCAAAGCTTAATGGAGGCAAACTCTTTTCTAAATTGGATTTATCGGAAGCGTATTTACAGTTGCAGGTAGACGAAGAATGTTCCAAGCTGTTAATCATAAGCACACACAAAGGGTTGTACAAATTTAACCGCCTTGCTTTTGGAATAAAAGTCGCAATTTTTCAACAAGCTATGGATACAATGTTAGCAGACTGTGAATTTGCAATTCCATACCTGGATGATATATTAATTAAAAGTGAATCCCACGATCAGTATATCGAGCACATGAAGTGTGTTTTTGCAAAAATAAGAGATTACGGCTTCACAATAAGTGAGAGAAAATGTGAATTTTTCTTATCAGAAATTAAGTATTTTGGACAAATTATTGACAGGAACGGATGACGACTGGACCTGTCGAAGGCAAACGCAATTTAAGATATGTTCCTTCTTGAGCCATGCCTGGTTCATGAGGGCCGGTTTCCCGGTTTCCTTGGCATATAGGTTCCCCACCGGGACGGGATGCCGGTCCGTCACAGGTGAGCTGCAAGATGCAGGAGGAAAGAGTGAGAGAAAGTTGTGGCAAAAGAGTCAGCAGAAGTTCGCCACTACCTTCTGCCGGAGCCGCGTAGAACTTAGGTGTTTCGCACATAAACACACACATCGCCTGGTCTGAGATTCGAACCTGCGATCCCTCGACTGCGAGTCCATTGCTCTAACCACTAGGCCATGTGCCTCCAATTTAAGATATGCCTCCCCTGACTAATATAACAACCTTAAAAGCTTTTTTAGGTCTTGCGAATTATTATCAAATGTATATTCCAAGAATGCATGAGCTAAGAGCACCTTTAAACAAACTGCTGAAAAAGATGGGAAATGGTGAGTTGGACTGACGAATGCCAAAAAGCATTCCAAGAGATTAAAAAGATGTTCATGTCAGAGCTATCTCTTGCACATTTTGAGCTGAAACCAAATATAATTGTAGCATCAGATACTAGCGAGTCTGGGATCGGAGCAGTAATCTTGCAAAAGTTAGAAAAGGGTTAAGTAAAACCGATCACACATGCGTCATGTGCATTACTATTCATCATCATCATCATCATCATTGTTTAACGTCAGCTTTCCATGCTAGCATGGGTTGGACGGTTTGACTGAGGTCTGGCGAACCAGATGGCTGCACTAGGCTCCAATCTTGATCTGGCAGAGTTTCTACAGCTGGATACCCTTCCTAATGCCAACCACTCCGAGAGTGTAGTGGGTGCTTTTACGTGCCACCAGCACGGGGGCAAGTCAGGCGGTACTGACTTTTTTTTTTACACATGCCAACGGCACAGGTGCCAGTAAGGCAATGCTGGTAACGATTGGCGGAAAAAAAATACAGCCAGATAAACAAAGAGGTACTAGCCATTATCTTTGTATTGAAGAAAATTTCATAAATTCTTGCACAGCAGTAAGTTTATCTTGCAGACAAATCTCCATCTATTGTTAACAATATAGGAATAAAAAAAAAGGTATCCCCACACATACAGCCAATTGATTACAGTGCTGGGAGACTACCTTATGATTCCAAAATGGAAACTTTTGCCTTTGAAAAAATTGGGACATGCTGGGATTGATCCCAAAGTATAAGGAACCACTAGAAGATACAGTAATAGCAGCACTAAAATCAGAAATTGAATTAAAAAATATTCTCTGCAATGTAGTGCGGGAACTAGCAGTCATATTGGAAGGGATAAAAAGGAAAGCAGAAAAAGATGCATTTATTAAGAAAATGAAAAAAATAATATTGAATGAGACAAATACAAAAAATTTTGTTGCTGAGTGTAACACAGGTTTGAAATACTATTCAATGTGTGACAATGTGTTGATGTATGATCAGAGGGTTGTGATATCTGTTGTACTACAAAATTGAATGCTAAAAGAATTTCATGTAAGACATCCTGGAATTGCAAAGATGAAGGCCTTCATGAGGAGTTATATTTACTGGATGAAGATATTGGAGAAACTGGTGAAAGCATGGAGGGGATGCACCCTGGCAGCTAAGGCACCTCCAGTAAAGATTCTACACATAGATTTTGCAAGAGGCCTTAACGATGTATATTATCTGTTAGTGGTTGATAGCTACACAAAATGGCCTGAAATTTTCAAGTGCAGAAAACAAACTACGAAAAAGACTACTGAATTTTTTGTTGAAATATTTGCATGTTTTGGTGTGGTGGACACTGTAGTGTTGGATAATGGCATGTAATTTACAGCAAAGGAGTTCAAAGATTTTTGTAAGATGCATCAAATGGAACATATCACCACCCTACCATATCATCCGAGGTCAAATGGACTTGCAGAGAGGTTTGTGGATATGTTTAAAAGAGCATTGAGGAAAACCAGGAATGAATCATTAGTGGATAATATACACTGACAAAATTTTTATGCGTCTATAGAATAACACCAAACCCCGACACAGAGTCGGGTGAGTCACCCGCTGAATTAATGCTTGCCAGAAAGGTATGATCAGTATTTGATAAATTGTTACCAGGAAGGAAACAACAAATACATAAGAATACTGTTAATAATACAAACTGTTTCAATATAGGTGATGCAGTATTTTGTAAAATGTGCAAATATGGGAAACAAAGTTGAGAACAAGGACAGATAGCAAAATACGTCTTCGTAGAGTGATATACATGGTGAAAGGGCAGACGTGTGAGCATAAGAGACATGTAAATCAAATCAAAAAGAGATACACAGAAGCATAGAAAAGGGTAAGAAGAGCCTATGGAAATACTTTATGACATATTTGATATTCCGGTGCCGCAGGAAAGGGTTGAACCAGTGCGCAACTAGGGAGAGAAAGTTGACAGATGTCAACAGAGATTGATTCTAAACAAAAAAAAATTATTATCTATTTCTCCCCAAGAAAGTAATGATAATAATAAAAAAAATAATAAATGAAGGGAAAGCCAATCTCAAAAGGGGGAGGTGTTGTGTAGGGAATCTGTACTCCCCTGTAATTGGCTAAGGGTACTATACTGGTTAGTATAAATGAGCATGCACAGAACAGTCTGAGAAGAGTGTCATATGTGCAGTCATAGTGTAGAGGTGGTAGGAATTATAGAATCGAGATATCCTGGAGTGTTTGTTGAAGGGACACAGTTGGAGAGTAATAAGAGAACACCAGGGACAGTTGATATTATGACGGTTCAGAGATAATAGTGATGACAAGAAGTCATATGTCAAATCAATATATCAAGTGAGACCATAACCTTGTGGCCCATGCCAGGGGCGTAACCAGCCTGCTTATGCTTACCTTTACCTTCTTTGGACACTATACTCTGCTTGCAAAGACCTGTTGAGGCAAGTGAAATCAAAATCAAATTCGTGCTAGTGGAACACTAAGAGCACCATCCGAGCGTGATTGTTGCCAGTGCAGCTAACTGGCCTCTGTGCTGGTGGCACGTAAAAAGTACCATTCGAGTGTGATCGTTACCAGTGAGGTTGTTACCAGTGCCGCTGGACTGGCTCCTGTGCAGGTGGCATGTAAAAGCACCCACTACACTCTCAGAATGGTTGGTGCTAGGAAGGGCATCCAGCTGTAGAAGCTCTGCCAGATCAAGATTGAAGCCTGGTGCAGCCATCTGGTTCGCCAGACCTCAGTCAAACTGTCCAACCCATGCTAGCATGGAAAGCGGACATTAAACGATGATGATGATGATGATATATATATATATATTATCATCCTCAACAACATTTTAATGTCCATTTTTCCAATGTTTGTATTGATTAGCTGGAATTTATTGAGACAGGTTTTTTTATGGCCAAATGCTCTTCCTGTTTCCAAGCAAGGCCAGGCACGTTTTCTGTGGAAGACTGGAAATAAACATCTCTTGTATGTCAGTTGAGATATTATGAGATTTATAATCATAACATGATGTATAATCAAGGCTGTACACACACACATATTCCATTTAGTCAACCTGGGGTTGTAATAGAAGACACTTGCCCAAAGTGTCATGCAGTAGGATTGAACCTGGAACCATGTGGTTGGGAAGTTCACCCTACTTACACTGTAAACCAATCTCTTTTGCTGAACTCTGGAGTTACAGGGATGTAAACAAACCAACGTCAGTTGTCAAGTTGTCAACTGGTGGGGGATACAAAGATGCACACATGAATATGATGGGCTTTCGCAAACTCATTCACAAGGCATTGGTCAGCTCAAGGCTACAGTGGAAGACACTTGCCTAAGGTGACACACAGTGGGACTGAACCTGGAGCCACATGGATGGCAAGCAAGCTTCTTAACCACTCAGCCATTCCTGCTCCTATGTGTATGTAAGTGAGTGAATGTGTGTGTGTGTGTGTGTGTGTGCATGAATGAGTGTGTGTATATGTGTGAGTGGGTGTGCTGGTGTGTGTGTGTGTGTGTGTGTGTGTGTGTATATGTGTGAGTGGGTGTGCTGGTGTGTGTGTGTGTGTGTGTAATATCTTCAGCTTCCAACAGCACCAGACTAGTTGTTAACCTGTTTGTTTCCATATTTCCTGAAATATTTTGCTTTTATTTCGATTAATTTTGAAAAATAAGGAAAAATTTACCTAAGAATACACTGTCATTAGGCTGCTATTTGAAATCATCATCATCATCATCATCCTTTAACGTCCGTTTTCCATGCTGGCATGGGTTGGACGGTTCGACCGAGGACTGGTGAACCAGAATGTTGCACCAGTCTCCAATCTGATCTGACAAAGTTTCTATAGCTGGATGCCCTTCCTAACACCAACCACTCTGAGAGTGTAATGGGTGCTTTTTACGTGCCAGTCTGGCGGTACTGGCAACGGCCACGCTCAAAATGGTGTTTTTCTACGTGCCACCTGCACAATATGGAATATATTTTGACAATTTTTTTTTATCCTCATATTTAATCATATTTAATCCCAAGTATGTAATTGGAATTTTTTTCACATTAAATGGCTGTGGGGGTCCAGTAGAGTAAAAACAGGACTTGGAAGGGGTTAACTGGTAAAGAATGGTTGAAAATCACTGGTTTGAATGAAGATCAATTTAGAATATGAAGTTTGTATCATAGAAAGGAAGGAAAGTGTCAGGCAGGTTGGTATCAAATGGATTAAAGGAGTGGCTATGGTCGTTAATGCTGTCTGATCTGTCATAGTGAAGTCTCTTTGACGCCAAGTTTTTTTTACAAGGTCATTTTTAGCCACTTTGGGACGTTGAAGTACAAGTGCTCTTAGGGACATCCAACCCCCTCTCCCTTCCCTTCTCATTGCTTCCTCTATCACTTTTCATACACATACGCACACACATACATACACGCATATATACACATATCTATAGACACACAAACATACATACATATATACATACATAGACACACACATACATACATACATATACACACATATAGACACATATCTATAGACCAACCCAAAACTAGTATGTGTCAGCAATATAAAGTGCACATTCTCAAATGCAACGTCATCTCATCGTCCTCTATCAGCTGCCTTCAACCATATCACTGAACCAACACACTCTCCTCAAACACCTCCACTGCCCTCTCTCTCTCACTCCCTCTCTCTCTTTCTCTGTGTGTCTCACTTGGCTCTGTTTTTTCAAACGGATAAAGACAACATCAAAATATTCTATGAATATTTCAGGGTATGTAGTGAACGTCTTCTTCAATATTTTCAAACAAACAAACAGCTTTTCCACATCTGATCTTTACTTCAAAATTCAACCCCAGACATCGACCCCTCATCTTCTTTCCTTTTCCACCCCTCGCTTTATCACCGCATTTGTTTTCTTTTATTCTTTTATTCTTTTACTTGTTTCAGTCAGTTGACTGCGGCCATGCTGGAGCACTGCCTTTAGTTGAGTAAATCGACCCCGGGACTTATTCTTTTTGTAAGCCCAGTACTTATTCTATCGGTCTCTTTTGCCGAACCGCTAAGTGACGGGGACGTAAACACACCAGCATCGGTTGTCAAGCAGTGCTAGGGGGACAACCACAGACATACAAACACACACACGCATATCACCATCATCATCATCATCATCATCATCATCGTTTAACGTCCGTTCTCCATGCTAGCATGGGTTGGACGGTTCGACCGGGGATCTGGGAAGCCAGCAGGCTGCACCAGGCTCCAGTCTTATCTGGCAATGTTTCTACAGCTGGATGCCCTTCCTAACGCCATGTACATATATACGACGGGCTTCTTTCAGTTTCCATCTACCAAATCCACTCACAAGGCTTTGGTCGGCCCGGGGCTATAGCAGAAGACACTTGTCCAAGGTGCCACGCAGTGGGACTGAACCCAGAACCATGTGGTTGGTAAGCAAGCTACTTACCACACAGCCACTCCTGCGCCTATTATTGTTTATTGTTTATGTGTTTTGTTGTTTGTTTTTCCTGTTTTTATTTATATCTTGTACGTTTTGAACACAACCATTACACCTTCGTACACATGGATAAACGGGCGGTCCGTCAGTTATGAAGACAAGGGTTCCTGCTGATCTGACCAACAGAACAGCTTGATTATTAAATTAACGTATAAGTGGCTGAGTACATCACAGACATGCATACCCTTAATGTAGTTATTTTACTAAATTCTTTGTTATATTTAAAATTAATTGAAAGAAACACACAACATCTCAACAGAAATATGGTGACAAAAGGGGTAACAAATAATTTAACCCTTTTCATAGCAACCTAGCTGAAACCAGCTGTGGCTCTGAGTACAAATGTCTTGTTTTCATAAGTTTTGAATTAAAATCTTCCACCAAACTTTAGTCACAATTTATGTTCCTAACACTAACTTAATGATAACCAAGTTATGTTACTAAATTCTTTGTTATATATAAAATTAATCGAACGAAACACAGAACATTTCAACAGAAATATTGGTAATGAAAGGGTTAATAAATTATTAATTAAACCCTTTTCATACTGACCTGACTAAATCCACCTCTGGCACTGAGTACAAATGTCTTGTTTTAAAAAAAAATCTTCCACCAAACCTTAGTCACAATTTATGTTCCTAACACTAGCTTAATGATAACAAAGTTATTTTACTAAATTCTTTGTTATATTTAAAATTAATTGAAAGAAACACAAAATATTTTAATAGAAATATGGTAACAAAAAGAGTTAAAGGAGATGTAACTGCTGTTTCTAGCGAGTTATATGACCTTGTAGAGGCTCTCAGAAGTTGTGTTGATTAGTTTACAATTTGGAAGGAAGTGTTTTATGTTGTTTCCTGGATGCGAACAATTTCATTGTAAAAGATTGTTAGGATTGGCAGCTGGTGGATCACAAGACTATCCTCATCACACTTTTCTCTTTTTATATTGTAAACATTGTTGTTGTTGTTTAGCTCTGGGCCATCAATGGAATTACGTACATTACTGGGTTGATTTGTTTGACTAAAGGCAGTGCTCCAGCATGGCTGCAGTCAAATGACTGAAACAAGTAAAAGAATAAGGGAATAAATAATTGTTGTTGAAGACCGATGACTTAGCAAGAATTTTAAAACACCAAACGCAGTAAACAGTATTTCCTTTCATCTATTCCACATTCACGAGTTTAAATCCTGCAGGGAAGTAGGGGTGGTCATGATAGGGGTGGAGGCGAGATAAAATAATTTCCTGTTATATATTTGCATCATCATTGTTATTGTTTTAATGTCCACCTTTCTATGCTTGCATGGGTCAGGTGGAATTCAACGAGGTAGATTTTCTATGGCTGGACGCCTTTCCTGTTGCTAACCTTCATATATTTATTTCCCCATGAACAGACATGCTTTTTGCTGAATATTGGAAATGTCCTCATCTTGTTGTTGTTAACACAATGTTTTGGCTGATATACCCTCCAGCCTTCAAAGGCAGCGAGCTGGCAGAAATGTTAGCACGCCGGGCGAAACGCTTAGCGGTATTTCGACTGTCGCTACGTTCTGAGTTCAAATTCCGCTGAGGTTGACTTTGCCTTTCATCCTTTTGGGGTCGATAAATAAAGTACCAGTTTCGCACTGGGGTCAATGTAATCGACTTAATCCGTTTGTCTGTCCTTGTTTGTCCCCTCTATGTTTAGCCCCTTGTGGGCAATAAAGAAATATATACCCTCCAGCCTTCATTAGGTGTCTTGTGGAAATTTCGAACGTGGGTTCTCGTTCCTAAGGTATTTTTCGATGCTACAGCATGAGGAGTTTTGAAGACATTTATAAGGAAATAGTCTCACAGATGTTTCTGGGATATTATCGATCTCCTTTCATCAGAGACGGTGTGAGAAAATATTTGAGTTCGAATTATTGAGGAAAAGGAGGAGATAGGAATATAGAGGGAAATAAGAGAATGAAAGGAGAAATAAGATATATAAAGATATTGCAGTTGCAGTTCCATTGTTCGAGGAAAATGGTGTATAGAAGTGGGGAAAAAGTTTTCTGTACATGGTATGTAAGTCCCAATAGAAGTTCATGTTTAGTCATTTCAAAGTATGTTTACAACAAACAAGAGGAGGACAAATATCCATCAAATGTAAATAATGTACATAATTCCTCATCTCTCAAATATAGATCTGAATGAAGAATTTAATTAAATAACAACCATTGTTAAGATGAAATTTTGATGACAAATTTTAATTAAGATCACTTTTAAACAAGAAGTTTATACCTTTGAAAAAGGGGCAGTTTCAGATGGGTTGATATAAAAAGGGTCAACAGTTAACCCTGACTAATAAACTGGCCATCACCAATGAAGCTCATCCGAGGCATGGTTACTGTTAGTTGAAAACTGTCTGTCTGTCTTCCTGTGCCTTCCTACCTCTATCTTACCCACCTATAAGGTACAATGGGTAAATTGTCACCATTTTATATTTCTAATTTCACACATGCACATTGTTTGTTTTTGATGTTGACTACACAGTATAGTAGGGTCAGTTGGGCACCGTCTGTGAGAAAAACAGCACCATGATGCAATTCACTAAGCCAGAAATTTTTAAACGACATGCTGTACTGCTTGGCATTTGCACCGGAAGCTTGAATATGAAGTGTCGGAAGCTCCAATACAAACATGTACGGAGAATGATAAAAATCAAATCAACATCATGGTGTTTGGAGTGATGGTGACATTATGCCTCCATTCATCTTCCCACATGGCCTCACGGTCAACACAAAGACCTACGCCAAGTGTCTGGAGGAAGTAGTGCTACCCTGGGTCAAAAGAGTGGCTGCTGGAAGACCCTATGTCTGACAACAGGACTCTGCACCAGGCCACGCAATCAAGAGAACCCAGTCATGGCTGTCAGACAATTTCTGTAGCCACATCACCCCTAATATCTGGCCATCTAACTCCCTAGACTGCAACCCCCTTGGTTATTATGTATGGGGCACAGTTGAGCGAGAAACCAACAAAACTCCTCGTAACACCAAAGATGAACAGAAGGCAAGGATTATGGCAGCATTTCACCAACTTAAACAAGGAGACCGTCTGGAAGAGTTGCAGGAAATTCTGAAGTCACCTGGAGGCTGTGGTTGAAGCCAATGGCGATTTTATTGAATAAATTTACTCTTTAGTATTTCAAGATATTTTTATGCAATTTTGGTAAATATATCTGTTAAAATGAGACATGAGTGTTATTTTCCTTTTTGCGTAATTTAGATGACAGTTTATTCACCGCACCCTGTACATATCAATGTAAACAGGTCTGTTGATATATCCATTACTAGTCCTCTTTTAACCTGTTGGTATTTAAACTGGACGTATCTGGCTCAAATATTCTACCTGTTCTACATTCAAACAAACCAGTACTGGATTTCCACACCAACCCTAAAATGTTATGAAAATAGATAAGCATTACATTTGCCAAAGTAATCTGAATGCTAAACAGTTAAATGTTTCTTGAATTAACCCTTTTGTTACTGTAGTTATTTTGAGATGATCTGCGTTTCTTTCAATTCATTTTAAATATAACAAAGAAATTAGTAAAATAAGTTCATTATCATTCAGCTAGTGTTAGGAACATAAATTGTGACTAAGCTTTGGAGGAAGATTTTAATTGAGAACTTTCGAAAACAAGACATTTGTGCTACAGAGCCAGAGGTGGTTTCAGCCAGGTCAGTATGAAATGGGTTAAATTAATCATTTGTTAACTCTTTTTGTCACCATATTTCTGTTGAGATGTTCTGTGATTCTTTCAATTACTTTTATATATAACAAAGAATTTAGTAAAATAACTTATTAAGCTAGTGTTGGGAACATAAATTGTGACTAAGGTTTGGTGGAAGATTTTAATTCAAAACTTAAGAAAACAAGACATTTGTACTTCAGACCCAGAGGCAGTTTCAGGCTGGTTGGTATGGAAAGGGTTAAAAACAGTTTAAGTATGTCACCACTAATTTACCTCAGACATGACACAGTAAATGAAATTAAGAGGGCAAAGAGAAATCTTGTTTGTAGTCTGTCCTTTTGTATGAGAGAGAGAGAGAGAGAGAGATTTCAAATTTAAAACTTCATTGTACAATTTTAGTCAACAAAGACCATCGCTGCTCGACCCCTCAGGCTCTGCCTTTGTACCTATTAACCCTTTCATTATCCTATTTCTGTTGAAATACACTTTCATTTGTTTCAATTAATTTTGAAACTGATAAAGAATTTAGCAAAATGATTCTGTCCTTATCAAACTGGTGTCTGGAATATAAATTAACATCAGATGTTGAGGACAGGCATTTTAATTTCGGTCACTTTAACCCTTTAGTTCTCATATTTCTCTTTAGAACATGAATTAACATGAAATTTTAATGGAAGGTTTTTTTAAAGTTAGATCCCTTTAGAACAGGAAGTGGGTATCATAGGAACAGGGCCATTTTCTGACAGGTTGGGATTAAAAGGATTAACGCATTTAACACACTTTACTTACAGTTGTGTAAAGAAATCCTTTATTCTGTATTTTGTTTTGTATTGTTGTCTTTTTTTCTTTTGTCTTCTATTTTTTTTGTTTTATTTTCTTTTTTTTTTTTCTTTTTTTGTTCTTTCAAAGTTCTGTTGTAAAACTGTCTTGTTATTCTAACAGATTATTGTCTCAGACCCGTCTACAGTTATGGCTGGAGCTATATGGAGATATTTCCTGGAGTTAGGTAAACACATAAAAAAAAGAAGCAAAAACAGACTTGCCAGTGGCTGCTTTTACTCCTAGCTTGGCCTATCCCCATGTTCTCCATGCATGTCTTTTGTTTTTCTTTTTTGTTTGGTCAATCTTGCTGCCACCCATCGGCCAGTTCTGTTAAACTCGACAGTTTTGTCATAGAAACCCTCACAGTTGCACCTGTCTTAGTTGATTGCAGATGATGTCGTGGCCTTCATCACTAGCATGGCGTGTTTCACATTTTCCCCAAAAACAGTCATCCAGTCACTTCACATTCGCACACACACACATTAACCATGTTAGTCTCACTAATCTTGGAGGTCCTACCGAGGCCATGGAGCAGATAAAGAAAATACATACTCATACAGACACACAGTTATGCACTTAGACAAATATATACATGTACACACACACTCAGTGGCACTTAAAAGGCACCATTCGAGTGTGATCGTTACCAGCATCGCCTTACTGGCACTCAAGCTCCGTGCTAGTAGGGTATTAAGAGCACCATCCTAGCGGCTATTTGGTCTTCGTGCCAGTGGCACGTAAAAGACACCATTCGAGTGTGATCTTTACCAGCATTGCCTTACTGGCACCTGTACCGGTGGCATGTGTAAAAAGATTTGAGCGAGGTCATTGCCAGTACCGTCTGACTGGCCCCATGCCGGTGGCATGTAAAAGCAACCACTACAATCTCGGTGTGGCTGGCATTAGGAAGGGCATCCAGCTGTAGAATCTCTGCCAGATCCAGTTTGGAGCCTGGTGCAGCCTTCTGTTTTGCCAGCCCTCAGTCAAAATCGTCCAACCCATGCTAGCATGGAAAGCGGACATTAAACGATGTTAATGAGGATTATGATGATGATGTACACACACTCTCACACTCACACACAACATATACACACTCATACAGATGCACACACACACACACACACACACAACTGAAAAGCAAACCTGGAGTTTTTAGCCTAGTTGTTGATTTGCAGCTGTTAAATAAATGTCTCCTCTCAGTTAAATGCAACACAGAATAAGGAAATTGATATCGTTTTACAACCAAACAAACTGCCAGGCATATCTTCTTACCGGTGGCAATAATCCATCGTCAGCTTGCTTCTGTTTCTCTCCTGTTGAGTTGCTAACAAGATCAGCCTTAAGTAGACAAACTCACTTGCAAGTTGAACATTTGAAAGGATTAATATTTACGGAGTTATCTTTCCTTGCATCTCGTTCTAACTTTTTGTGTTTAATATGATTTTTTCAAAATACTTGGATGCACTGAGTATATTTTTTCTTCGTGTTGCCTTATAAATTGCATTTTTTTTTCTGCCATTTTCCACAGGAATATTACTTTTACATCAGATCAGATTTAAAGCAATTGCAAGGGGCTCTTCTCTCAGACTTAGACTTCTCTGAAGAGTACAGTTTGGTATTTAAGAGATGAGGAATTATATACATTATTTACATTTGACGGATAGTTGTCCTCATCTTGTTTGTTAACACAATGTTTTGGCTGATATACCCTCCAGCCTTCATCAGGTGTCTTGGGGAAATTTCGAACTTGGGTTCTCATTGCTAAGATATTTTTTGATGTTATTATTATTATATGCCCATGGGCATATGGCGTAGTGGTTAAGAGCACAGGCTACTAACTCCAAGATTCCAAGTTCGATTCCAAGCAGTGACCTGAATAATAATAATAATAATAATAATAATAATAATAACAACAAAAACATTGAAAAATACCTTAGGAATGAGAACCCAGGTTCAAAATTTCCCCAAGACACCTGATGAAGGCTGAAGGGTATATCAGCCGAAATGTTGTGTTAACAACAAACAGGATGAGGACAAATATCCGTCAAATGTAAATAATGTCCTCTGAAGAGTTCACACTTTAAAATTTTTCATCCCTTTTTTTTTCATATAAAATATACGGCCTGCCTGTCTCAGTCTGCTGTGTTGCAAGAGAGCTTTGGTGCTTACATTTGCTATCTTCAGAACTTCAACATGACACACATATAGCCTGTCTCTTAAAATATATTTGTTGAAGAAAACTTTTGCTAAAATGTTCTGTGTATATGATCTCTCTCTCTCTCTCTCTCTCTCTCTCTCTCTCTCTCTATATATATATATATATATATATATATATATATATAATTAAATTAGAGATAAAACCTAATAGTGATTTGCCTAATAGTGGTTTTATCTCTAATTTAATTTATATTTATACTGTAAAATTGGATTTAATCCTAAATCTAATTATTCCCTGTAAGTTTGGATTTACTCCCTAATATTATATATATATATATATATATATATATATATATATATATATATATATATATATATATATATATATATATATATACACCAGAGTAAGCACATAAATGTGAAACAAGGTGGAAAAAAGAGTACTCAAATACCAGAGGTAGAGTAATATACTTTATTTAAAAGCAGCAGAAATATAACAAAAGCTGTTACTCAGTTTCACGTTCCCGTTCGTCGGACAGTTTTATTTATGAAACTGTCCAATGAACGGGAACGTGAAATAAATTTTATATGTATATATGTATACGAGAGGTATTGGTATCTGAAAGACTCAAAGAGTGACAGGTAACGCTATGTAAGTTCTATGGACAGACCATAGTTAAACTCTTGGTTCGATCATGATGCAAGTGAGGAGTCTAATGTGGGTCTTGTATTAGCATGTACATATATATATTAGACAGAATGAGATAACAAAGCCAAGGCTGTGAGGAGTTTTCAGAACATTTATAAGGAAATAGCCTTACAGCTGTTTCTGGGATATTATGGAATGGGCAACACCGATTCCATGGCTCCTTACTTTGAAATGACTAAACATGAACTTTCTTACCACTTGTATACACCATTTTCCTTGAAGAATGGAACTGCAACTGCAATATCTTTATATATCTTATTTCTCCTTTCATTCTCCTATTTCCCTATCTCCTCCTTTTCCACAATAATTCGAACAATATTTTCTCACACCGTCTCTGATGAAGGGATATCAATTATATCCCAGAAACATCTGTGAGACTATTTCCTTATAAATGTCTTCAAAACTCCTCACAGTCTTGGCTTTGTTCTCATTTGGTCAAATAAATATATATATATATTGCCACATACACACACATATATTGACATACATACATATGTTATATATATGAATGAAATCTTGAACACTGGGGAATCTGCGAATGCTGTGAAGCTCCTGTCAAACCATCAAACCCATGCAGGTATGGGAAACAGCTGTTATGCATACATATGTATATGTTTATAGACATATAAATGCATATATACATTGGTATATATATATATATATATATATATATATATATACCAATGTATATATATGCACACCATATATTAGTATATTTATATATATACCAATATGTTATTAAATATGCAAAAATGTTCAAGTTTTGGAGTAAAGATAATTTGCTGACATAACATGGCAGTCCTGGTTTAGGACGAATGTTGCTGTAATTGAGCCCCAGGAGACATTGTCTCCAGCTGGCTATATGACCCAATCTGTGTCCTTATATTTTCGAACAACGGAATCTAGCACTCCCACTCAGCTCAAAACAATATCTGTGTATCGCAATTTCTGGGTTATTTCCCTTCATCAGCATAGAATAATTGTCCAGCTAGAGGTGGTGCTGCCAAATTCCTGTTTGAAATATATAGTTTTCAAAGTGACACACAGTCACTGATCTATAAATTAGAAAATTACTATTTTTAAATCTCACAATGTCAGATATTCAGCAACGATACTTTGGAGTAAAGATTGTTTACTAACATAACATGGCAATCCTGGTTTAGGATGAATGTGTCTCCTGGGGCTAAATTACAGCAACATTTGTCCTAAACCAGGACTGCCATGTTATGTTGGCAAACAATCTTTACTCCAAAGTATCGTTGCTGAATATCTGACGTTGTGAGATTTAAAAATAGTAATTTTCTAATGTTCAAGTTTTGTCTTAAATATTCTAAGAGTTACTGCTTCAGGCAAAATGTTTAATGGCATTTTTTCTGTCTTTACATTCCAAGTTCAAATTCCACTGAGCTCAACTTTCCCTTTCATCCTTTTGGGGGTCAATAAAACAAGTACCAGTTGTGTACCGGGGGAGGTCATGTAATCAACTTGTGCTTTCCCCTCTACTAAACTTGAAACCAATATTTTATATTTTTCATATTTTCTTATAAATCTTTTACATTTGGTTTACAACAATAAAATTCCCAAATCTGTTTCTGACATTTCTTGACCTTCACAGACTCCTTTTCAAGAACTGTACTGAATATATTTTGGTGTTTATGCTATTTGATACAAACAGACTAAATACACATTGACCTTCCCTGCCAAAGGTCTTTTGACTGTTATTTTTTTTACTAGTTTTTACGTTTATTTTTTGTTGTTTGTGTTTGCTTGTTAATCTTGGCATTGTATTGCAATATCAGCATGCTTTTTATAATTAGTTTTCTGGTTTGTGTGGAATTTTATCAAGTACATAAGTGTTTTCCCCCCCAAAAAATATTGCTATCTAATTTCATTTGGATTTATCATTAGTGAAGGCATGTGACCTACTCGTTAGTGTATTTGTCTCACGGTCATAAAATTGTGATTTTGGTTCCCAGCAGCACTTTGTGTCCTTGAGCAGGACTTTATATTTCACGTTGCTCCAGTCAGAGCCAGGCCTAGGGTTGCTGGTGCCCTAGGAAAGCTGAACTTCAGCATGTACAAGCTGATAGTCGTGGAAATTTCCTTGTCTTTGTCATTTCCTCCTCGGCGCCCTGGGTGACTGTCCTAGTTGCTGGTACCTTGAGCTGGCCCTTACTCCGGTTCACTCACCTGCCAAAAGTGAGTTGTACCTGAATTTGAAAGGGCCAACCTTGTCACAATCTGTGTCGCACTGGATCTCCCTGATGACTACTCCATTAAGGGTACATGTGTATCTGGGAGTGCTCAGTCATTTGCACATTAATTTCACAAGGAGGCTGTTCCATTGACTGAGTCAATGGAAACACTTGTTGTAACTGAAGGAGACCCAGACCACCATATCCAACAAATCAGAGGCCTTCGTGCTTCCTTCAATAGGATGACCTTCTTAACATCGACCCCTTGAGAGAGTGTAACTGGGTGCCTTTTTACATGGCACCAGCACTAGTGAGGTTGCCTTGTAACTCACATGACCAAAGGGACCTCTTTTATATGACATAACTGTTTTCAAGTAAATATTTTTACAAATTACTGTTAAAAGCACTGGTACTAATGCCACATGAAGAAAAGCACTGGTGTTGATGCTACATGAAAAGCACTGGAGCTGGTGCCATGTGGAAAGTACCCAGTACACTCTGTAAAGTGGTTGGTATTCGGAAAGGGATCCAGCTGTAAGAAACCAAGCCCAAACAGACAAAACACTCCTCACCTTGCCAGTTGCTGCCAAACAGTCCACCCCATGCTAGTGGGGAAAATCGACATTAAATGATGAACATGATGATGATGATGATGATGATGATGATCGACATCATCATCATCATCATCTCATTGCAACTTTACCTTCTGTAAACAGTTTGTTGCAACCGTCCCCGCTCAACAGCGTTTATTTCCCCCATTGAATGTTTCTGGTGTTGAGTGTTTTGGGGGAGAAGTTATCCTCAGTGGATTAGTGTCTTATCCATGTGAAATGTCTTGCATTCACTTCACGTTTTGCAGTTAAATATGACATCTGTCATCCCCCGCCTCCTCTTCACCTTCGGGATTAGATAAAGGGATTAATTATGTAATAATCCTTAATCTCTTTCAAACCTGACAGATGTTGCTTGTTTCCTCTAGAAATTTATGTATCTGTATACAGAAGTGGGTGTCTGCACCATTCTGTGTGTGTGCATGTGTGTGCCTCTATGTGTGTATGTGTGCCTCTGTGTGTGTGTGTGTGTGTGTAAAACAGTAGAAGTTAACTTTTCCCTGTTGTTTACTCCAAGGTACACTTAGTCACTTATTCCCCCCCCCCAAAAAAAAACTGACTGGTGAAATTTCAATTCTTTCCCTGTTGTTATTACCTATAGGCCTTATTTATGCTGACCATATATATATATATATATATATATATATATATATATACACTTCCAGGTTTGTGTATATACAGTGTTACACATACATATCCCTAAGTGTGTTTGTGTACATGTGTATATTTATACTTAGTTATCATCATCATCGTTTGACGTCGGTTTTCCATGCTGTCATGGGTTGGATGGTTTGACTGAGATCTGGAAAGCCAGCGGCTGCACCAGGCTCCAGTCTGATCTGGCAATGTTTCCACAGCTGGATGCCCTTCTTAACGCCAACCACTCGGAGAGTGTAGAGGCTGCTTTTTACATGCCACTGGCACGGGAACCAGTCAGGTGGGCCTCACATCGATCACGTTCAGATACTGCTTTTTATGTGCCACCAGAATGGGGGCCAATCAGGGGTACTGGCATCATTCATGTTTGGATAGTGCTTTTTACATGTCACCGGCAAGTATATATATTTTCTTTTATTTATAATTGTCAGAAGTTAGAGAGTGACTTGAAAGCTGGGAGGGGTGTTGTGTATTGACATTTTATCACTTTGGTGAGTGCAAACACTCAAAGCTCCCAGATCTTGAGTCACTCTCTAACCTCTGACAATTTTCAATACAAGAAAATATATACACTCTCATTTTGAGTTCTATATTCCTGCTTGCATCACCAAATCTATCTATATATATATATAATAACAAAACAATACATAAAATATATGCATATATACATACATATATATGCACGTGTCTACATTTATATGTATATATACATGCATATGTGGGTACAGGACACCAAAAAAACGTCGAACACAATGAGAAACAAAAACATAAACACAAAACCAAGGAAATGGACATTTTTCTTAAACAACGAAAAGATAGAGTACAGGACATACAAAACAAGGAAAATTCCCCTTCTTCTGTCGCCTTAGTTTCATCTACTCCACGTTTCGACACACACACACATATATATATATATACACATATATATAACTTACTTGGAAGAGGATGCGTGGCGTTGAATCATATAATAATTTAAATAATATATATATATATATGCTTTTGTGGGCACAGGACGTCATGAAACATGTACAACAAAAAAAATATAAGCTGCCCTGCAGATATAAATATCTCTTAGAAAATCAAAGAAGAAGAGGATATCTATGGACAACTGATTTGAAACTTCCAGCTTCTATATCCAGACTATGAATTCATATTCATACCAATAATAATTGGAGCACTAAAAGGAGAATCTGGATAAACTGGGATTTTCAGAAAGGGAAAATGACCGGCTGATTCCTACATTACAAGTGCAATCTGTGAGTGGAACAGTAAAAATATGCAAGACTTTTCTCAAGTTTCAAATGTGAATTTGTCTGTGTTAACTACATCCCAAAAATGGAGTCTTGTAGTTTTGTTGGAAACCAGCTCCATCCTCAGTAGAAGATTTATAATAATTAAAAAATAGAAGAGACCCATACATACATACATATACACAGAGACCTGAATGATATCAGAATGCACATAAGGTACCTGTCCAGATTCCAAATTCCTATTCCTTTGTTTTATATTCGTGTGTGTGTGTGTGTGTGTGTGTGTGTGTTTCCATCGGTAAGGGGCCTATATATAAATATATATTAATCAGTTAATTTTCTTCAACAGGAAGCTGTTAAGATTGATGAGGTTGAACCCTGATAAAAAAAAATTGATGCTATTTAAGGAAGAGTGTAGGGGTCATTAGGGAGTAGACATGTGGGGTTTATCAATTAATTGCTCATATATCACTTTACATGCATGAAATAAAATCTGTCCCCTTTCAGGAAAGAGATTATCAATGTTTTTAATGCTTCCACTGCTGCTGACATCATCACTGCCAGCACCCCTGCATGACATTAAGGGCAGATGAGAGATTAACCACCTCCTGGATGGGTCATTGCTCTATGCCTTAGCCATAGCAAATTGGTTTGGTGCTTAGTCACTTCCCAGGTAAAGTTTTAGTGATCCAATTCTATTGCAATGGCTTCCTTGCTTTTAGATTTAAATAAGTCTCAGAAGAAGAAATTTTGTTCATTAATTGCTTGAATAAATTTAGTTTAACAGTTTTTTTTAAAACTTTACATTATGTGTGATAGAATTCTACTGTATTTATTAATGCTGAATACTTATTTTTTGGGGTGTGGTACAAAGCAGTGATGTATATAAATACGAACTTATTACCAGTTCAAATATGCTTGAAGTATATTTGAGTCTGTAAGGAAGCTGTTCACTGTATTTTGTTGTGGAGAAAATTTCTTGCTGTAGATAAATAGGTGTAGATACACCGACGGGAGGTTTTAATTTGGATCGCTTTACAACAAGAAGTTTACCCCATAGAACTAAAAAGTAGTCTAAAATGGGTTGATCCTTGTTTTGTACCATATTTATATTGAAATAAACTGCCTTATATTTTAATTAATTTTGAAAATGATGAATTTAGTAAGATTTTTTTTTGTTATTAAGCTGGTGTTTGGAATATAGTTTTAAATTTTGAAGGAAGGTTTTAATTTAGATAACTTTAACCCTTTTCTTACCCCATTTTTGTTGAAATACCTTGCTGTTTCAATTAATTTTGGAAATAATAAAGAATTTATGAAATAACATTAAGATGGTGTTTGAAGCATAAGTTAACCTGAAATTTTGAGGGAAGATTTTAGATTGGATTTAACACAGTAAATTTGTATCATAGGACCAGGGGCAGTTTCGGGTAGGTGAATACCTTCTCAATGGTGCCATGCTACTCTGTACAATGGCAGCAGAAGTCCAAGATCTTAGCAGTGGTTGTGACAACCTGGTTACTATGACCTCTGTGACATTCTCACCCCCTCCACTCTCTTAAATACACACAAACACATAACATTCACTTTTTGCCTCTCTCTCTCTCTCTCTCTCTCTCTCTCTCTCATTGCACTTGAATGTTGCTTCATTTTAAAATAACATTTTAAACAAATTTAACGGGTTTTATGTTGTGTGTGTGTGTGAAGGAGTGTCAGTAAGGACATTTGTGTGTTTGTTTGACTACTTATATACGTTTATGCATACATACATACACACACACATACACACACACATATACACACACACACATATATATACATATATATACACACATATATATATATATATATACATATCGCTAAACAATGATGATGATGATATATATATATATATACTTATATGTATTTATATATATATATATATATATATATATCTAGCAATACCTGTGTGTCTGATGAAACGTTAAGATGTTGCTCCTCCCATTTTTAATCTCAAATTATTTAAGCTGTACACCCTTCAATCTTTCTTTCCAGTCTACGTGTGTGTGTGTGAGATGCGCGTGATGTTGGTTACGGGGGATAGGCAGCCCCACCCCCAAGAAAGCTCTCCTCTCACCACTACCATTCGTTGAATTCAGTCTGTCTAGTAATTACCCCTGTTCAGGTGAGCCATAATGTATCAATCCAGAGGGATTAGTCTTTACTAAATCTCGTCTTCTTATAGCCACCCTGCCAGAGGCTATTGTTTAAGTATGTCTACCTTTTCCTTACTTTTAGGGTGTGTACGACCAGATTAAATGGGGGCTGCAGGACACACACACACACATACATGTATGTACATATATATATATATATATCCACATATATATATATCCGCGTTGGTATGAAACAAGGTGGTATCGTCTAATTTGATTGCTTTGTCAAAAGAAGAGGTTTTTAAATGTGGAGTTAATTTTTGTACATCTTCTGAATTGGCGCTGAAGAGCCAAACCCTGAGATTAAGACTTTATGAGAAAGAGGAAGCAGGAAGCTCCTTTTAATGCCAACCCATCCTGAGCTCACCCTTATTAAAATGTGTTCATATTTGAATGAAAATCATTATGAAAATCCGATTATGACATTGTGAAGTGATTATTGTGAATTTTTAGTTTGTCAGCAACAGTATTAGAGGATTGCTTCACAACCATGTGATCTTGGGTTCAATCTCACTGTGTTTGTTCCTTCTCAAACCATGCTTGGCTCATAAGGGCCGGTTTCCCGGTTTCCTTGGCGTAAAGGTTCCCCACCCGGATGGGATGCCAGTCCTTTGCAGGTGAGCTGCAAGACGCAAGAAGAAAGAGTGAGAGAAAGTTGTGGTGAAAGAGTCAGCAGAAGTTCGCCATTAACTTCTGCCGGAGCTATGTGGAGCTTAGGTTTTTCACTCATAAACACACACATCACCTGGTCTGAGATTCGAACCCACGATCCCTTGACCGCGAGTCCACTGTTCTAACCACTAGGTCATGTGCATCCACACACTCTCACTGTGCAGCACCTTGGGCAGGTGTCTTCTATGATAATGGTGGGTTGACCAAAGCCTAGTGAGCAGATTTGGTAGATGGAAAGAAACTGAAAGAAGCCTGTTATGTATATGGGTGTGTGTGTGTTTATGTGTATCCTACAAAACATACTTATCCTTAATGTAATTCTCGGGGAGATTCGGCATGACACAGAATATGACAATATTGACCCTTTGAGGTACAACTCAAGTTTGCTAGCTGAGTGGACTGGAGCAACGTGAAATAAAGTGTCTTGCTCAAGGACTCAATGTGCCATCAGGTATCAAACTCCTGACCTTCTCATCGTTAGCAAAATACCCGAACCACTAAGCCACAAATGTTAACCCTTTTGTCACCATATTTCTGTTGAGATGCTCTGTGTTTCTTTCAATTACTTTAAATAGAACAAAGAATTTAGTAAAATAACTTAGTTATCATTAAGCTAGTGTCAGGAACATAAATTGTGACTAAGGTTTGGTGGAAGATTTTAAATTAGAACTTATGAAAACAAGACATTTGTACTCGGAGCCAGAACCAGTTTCAGTCGGGTCAGTATGAAAAGGGTTAAATTAATCATTTGTTAACCCTTTTTGTTACCATATTTCTGTTGAGATGCTCTGTGTTTCTTTCAATTACTTTAAATATAACAAAGAATTTAGTAAAATAACTTAGTTATCTTTAAGCTGGTGTTAGGAACATAAATTGTGACTAAGGTTTGGTGGAAGATTTTAAATTAGAACTTATGAAAACAAGGCATTTGTACTCAGAGCCAGAGGTGGTTTCAGCTGGATCAGTATGAAAATGGTTTAATTTCATGAGCAGACTGTTCCATTGATCGGCCAGCTGGAGCACTCATCATCATAACTGACAGATTGTAAGTTAGTTCTGAGCATCCTTGTCTTAGTTTTTCTCATGATGACTATAACTGAATATTTACATCATACAAGTAATGTTGTATGTCTCCAGTTTTCCACAGGGGAAATTATTGTTGCTTGGAAACGAATGAAGGTTGGCAGCAGGAAAGGTATCCAGCCAGAGAAATTCTGCCTCAGCAAATTCTATCTGACCCATACTAGCATGGAAAAGTGGACGTTGACCAACGGTGACAATGATGATGATGATGATGATGATGACGATGACGACTACAATGATGATGACGATGACGACAATGATAATGATGACGGTGATGAGGACAATGATGATGACAACGACACTGACAATAACGACAGAAGATATCAGTACATAAAATTGTTTTTGGGCAGTAATCAGTGGTCAGGCTACAGTTTCAAGTGGCAAAAATTTTAATATGATATTAGTTTCAAATGTTGGCAGAAACCCAGCAATTTTGAGGGGAGGGGTTAAGTCAATTTCATTGATCCCCCAATATCAGCTGGTACTTATTGTACCTAAAAGGACGAGAGGCAAAGTTGGTGTCAGCGGAATTTGAACTCAGAACATAAAGACAAGTGAAATTCCGCTAATGATTCTGTCAGCTCTCTACCTTAAATTTCGACTCTGTATTACAAGCAATAAATATTCAAGTGAAGCTAAAAGTGTGTTTGTATTTTGGAATGGCTAACAAGTGTCTTTTATGCTGCAACAACTTTAATTTCAACACGCATGGTTTCAGACGAACACACTTTATATATATGTATGTATGTATGTATATATGTATATATATATATATATATATATATATATATATATATATATATATATATATATATATGTGTATATATATATATATATATATATATATATATATATATATATATATATACATATATATATATATACATACATATATATATATATATGTATGTATGTATGTATCATTAATTAAATGTATTCTGTTAGAATATTATACACTGAATTCATAACGAGTGCACTTTGTATAAAATGTCAAAAATATTAATACTATAAAGTATTTAAACATTAATACAAGTGATTATATATACTGTATTTTGAAATAATAGCATGAAATTTAATATCAAAAAAATTCCTCGTGAAGATATATATTTATCTAAAATAGTATTGTATTAAGAATATATATAAATATATTAAACATGATCACTTAAAAATTTGTTAATTAATGCATTGTACGATCGTTTCACGAAAGTATTGTCATTATATATATATATATATATATATATATATATATATATATATATGTAGTTGAAATTTACCGAAAAGCAAAAGATGAAGACAGGTGTATGAACAACAAGCAAGTGTATTAGTTTGATGCTCAGGAAGAATGGAAAAGTCTTTTACATTTTGAGCCTATGCTCTTCAACAGAAAGGAATAAGAGACAATAAACAGAGATGATGAAAAAAAACTTGTATGCACACACACACACACACACAATGGGCTCCTTTCAGTTTTCACCTAACAAATCCACTCAAAAGGCTCAGGCCAGCCCAAGGATATAGTAGAAAACATTTACCTAAGGTGTCACACACCAGTATTGAACCTGGAACCATGTGGCTGAGAGGCAAACTTCTCAACCACACAGCCACATTCTAGAGCAGTGGTTCTCAACCTTTTTTAATATCCAGGCCAGATCCAAAACCTGGTTTAGTGGGGAGGCACCCCTGCAAAAAAAAAAAAATACATAAAACAGAAGTTAATTAAAGAAAAAATTATTATCTTTATAGAAAGAAAACCATCAGGGGCTGTTGGAAGGGTGCTTGAGGGCTGCATGAATTAATCATGGTTTGTGATTAAACCCCTAAAACTGATTTTGTTCAAGGGAGGGAATTTAGGGTTTTTTATTGTTTTGGAAACTGAAAGTTTTTACCCAACAGGAACATTTCTTTTTGGATCTGGGGTCATTCAGATTTGTCGGGATTTATAATGGCTCCCACTGTTGATAATGAATAGCAGTGTGTTTGTTGATATTCATTAAGGTTTGTCATCACCAATACTGTCATTATTTCAATCATCATCATCATCATCATCATCATCCTCATTATCTTCACAACTACCACCACAATCATTACTGTAGCCATTATCTTCCTCGCCAACTTTTTCCCCACCATCATCAACACCATCAAAAGCATGAAAAAGAACGTGACTAACCAGACATTAGGTCCCTATATTAGACCCTTAGCCATTTTGAGGCCCTATTTTTGACGAAACGGACTATCCTATATATTTCAATTATTTTTGAAAATAATTATGAATTTGAAGACAACATAAAAAGGGTAATGATTTGATTAAATCCTTTCAAACGAAGAGGATTTATGGGGACATAACGAAGAAGTTTCAATATGAAATATGAAAGTTTATTTAGAAATGAATGCTTTAAAACAAGCTGGTTTGCAACATGGAGGCAGGGCTGGCGTTTGATGGTCGGCAATCAAAACGGTTAATCCTTTAGCATTTAAATTTTGCTATCAAAAGTTAAATTCATTTATTCACATTGTTTTGAATTAATCATGTGTTGTCTTGTAGCTCTGAGATTTCTATAACTATATAGGCATAGGAGTGGCTGTGTGGTAAGTAGCTTGCCTAAGAACCACATGGTTCCAGGTTCAGTCCCACTGCGTGGCGCCTTGGGCAAGTGTCTTCTACTATAGCCTCGAGTCGACCAATGCCTTGTGAGTGGATTTGGTAGACGGAAACTGAAAGAAGCCCGTTGTATATATGTATATATATATATGTATTTGTGTGTCTGTGTTTGTCTCCCCAACATCACTTGACAACCGATGCTGATGTGTTTAAATCCCCGTAACTTAGTGGTTCGGCAAAAGAGACTGATAGAATAATACTAGGCTTACAAAGAATATGTCCTGGGGTCGATTTGCTCGACTAAAGGCAGTGCTCCAGCATGGCCACAGTCACATGACTGAAACAAGTAAAAGAGTAACTGTTTATTTTTAGAAAGACATTGTAGAGTAGGTGTGAGAGACTGGATCTGGCTGGTCTGAGCATAAAACGGATTTGGGGTTGATATGGTCGATTTAAATGCCAAAGGATTAAAGTATGTATTTAACCAGGTAGTAAAGATTAGTAATAATGGGACAGACAATTCTGAACTTCAGGTAGCAAGCAATGGTTTGTTGACATGTCTCTTCAGATGTAAAAGAGTGGCTTTATGGCCAAGAGGAGCTTGCTTCCCAACCATGTGGTTTTGGGTTCAGTTCCACTGTTCAGCTCCTTGGGAAAGTGGCTTCTACTATAGCCCTGGGCCTTGTGGATGGATTTGGTGAACAGAAAGTAAAAGAAGCCTGCTCTGTGTGTGTGTGTGTGTGTGTGTGTTTGTGTGTGTAACCGTGTCTTGACATCATGTGATGGTTGTAAACAAACATCACCATCATACAAGTGATGTTGTTCATTTCTTGTCTTCTGGGGGGGAAATGTGTTCAGTTATGGAGAAGTATGGTGACCTTGCTTGGAAACAGGTGAGGGTTGGGGACAGGAAGGGCATCCTGTCAAAGAAAAATCTGCCTCAATAAATTCCGTCTGATTTACGCAAGCAAGGAAAAGTGAACATTAAAAGAATGATGACGATGATGATGATGATGATGATGATGATGAAATTCTAAATAATGAGAAAAAAGTCGACAGTTATTAAATTACCAACCAACAGCATAGAGAAATAACAAAAATAGAATTTAAACAGTTTTGTCTGTCTGTGTGTCTGAGTGTCTCTGTTGCCTCAGTGGTCTTTATTCCTCTCTGATGGAACACAGTTTGTTGCCAACCGGCTTATTTCATTCCTGCAGGTGTTTTTTTACTACATTTTCACACGGTCCTCCCCCACCTTCCCTTCTCTCTGAAGTGTGCCCCACAAATTCCCTTGCAAACACATTCCTCCACCATTTGACATCACAGAGGTCACATGTCTTATACCTTCTTTGCATTTCTCTCTCCCACCCTCCCTCCTCCTCACACACTCTCTCTCTCTCTTCCTTCCCCCCTCTCTCGTTATTGTGTCATCATCATCATCGTTAAACACGAACTAATTTAATACCTGACATCACACTTCAATCGACGACCGGTCGGACGTTTTGGGCCGAGATCTTTTCTGCCTTTTGGTGCAGTGACATAACGCATCTGCGCCTGCACAGCCAAACAAACACCAGACTGACGCGTATGTGCAGCAACTGCAATCCAAACAAAGAGATAAAATTTCAGGGATTTTTTTTTTTACCAAACGGTCCTTTATCTCAAAACCGGACAGAACTTGATTAATTTACTTAAAAAAAAGCAGCATATTTCCAACATAACTGTCTTCAGTTCTCTTCTTCCTCTCCACTGCTGAGTACCCTATTCTTCTCTGCACCCTTATATGCAAGTACCTGTGTTCATCATATGACCTACCCCGTAAAAAAAAAACCAAAACAGGGACCATTGTGCACCGAATAGTCAGTGGCACTGTCCAAATACGCCAAAAAATATTTGCAGGATTATAACATATGCTACAGCTCAGATTGAACTCCCGATCACTGGATTAACACCTCTGTTTCTCTTTAACACTACTACCGTTTCAAACCATTGCTGTACTCTTCACACCCATCTTTTCACCCCAGAAAACTAAAATTTTATGCCATG
>NC_042997.1:209111481-209143981 GCF_006345805.1 Octopus sinensis | reverse complement strand
TCTACTTTCTATGGTTCCCATTGCTGGATACCCTTCCTAGTGCCAACTCCTTTACAGTGTATACTGGGTGCTTTTTATTTTATTTTCCTATTGGCACTAGTAGGGTTGCCACATAACTTGCCAGATGAAGAAGGACAAAAAAAAAGGGATGGGGAAATGGGGAAGCCCTTTGACTAAGTAGAGGAGTATTTGAGAAGGTGGAGAGGAGACATTATGCCAGGGGTTGTCAGAGATGTATTGAAATGGGAAATAACCATGGCTGTCTTTCATATGAATGGATGAAAGTATCCAGGAGGGAAAAAGGTGAGATGACAGCAATGGGTTAACAGAGCAAAACCTTCAGAAAGCAAGGAGTGTTATGTATGTAGGGGATCAGGAGGGGATAGTAACAACAGATGGTTAGATATGGGGGGTAGAGGTGAATGTAGGGGGTATGAACATGAGATGGGGTTTGTAGTGTGAGCAGCACTTCTTCATGCAACTATCCCCATCCATACCTATTTCTTTACTACCCACAAGGGGCTAAACATAGAGGGGACAAACAAGGAAAGACAAACGGATTAAGTCGATTACATCAACCCAGTGTGTAACTGGTACTTAATTTATCAACCCCAAAAGGATGAAAGGCAAAGTTGACGTTGGCGGAATTTGAACTCAGAACGTAAAAGCAGACGAAATACCTATTTCTTTACTGCCCACATGGGGCTAAACACAGATGGGGACAAACAAGGATAGACAAACGGATTAAGTTGATTACATCGACTCCAGTGCATAACTGGTACTTAATTTATTGACCCTGAAAGGATGAAAGGCAAAGTCGACCTCGGCGGAATTTGAACTCAGAACGTAACGGCAGATGAAATACCGCTAAGTATTTCGCTCGGCATGCTAACGATTCTGCCAGCTCAACGTATCTATCACACGACTAAACCAGTGCACTCTTCGCTCTTGCACTCTACACCTGATTTCTGTTATTCATAATTCTTCTTATTCACATCCATCAGAACATACTAGTTTCATTCCTCTCTAGTTTTTGTATATCATCTGCAGCCAAAGGCCCATGTCACACTGCCATATAGCAATGTGGTTTACACACAAGCATCATACAATCTGCCTTTTATTCAGAGGGAGACTTTGGTTGCCAACAGAGGTAATAACTCTTTGAATGTTCTCTCTCCTATTGTTATTTTAGCAACGGAGTGGCTGTGTGTTAAGTAGCTTGCTTACCAACCACATGGTTCCGGGTTCAGTCCCACTGCGTAGCACCTTGGGCAAGTGTCTTCTACTATAGCCTCGGACCGACCAAAGCCTTGTGAGTGGATTTGGTAGGCAGGAACTGAAAGGAGCCCGTCGTATATATGTATATATATATATATATATATATATATCTAAGGAACCTGAGGGGCATTCTAGAAAATCTCTTTCCCATGTGTCCTTTGTGATTTCTATTTTAGTTCTGTTACAGATTCCACTAAAAGAGTGAGATCATCAACATATAGTAATTCCCAGGGGAAACCTGCTCTAAATTCCTCTGTAATGACTCAGAGGACAATGGTGGGTAGCAGGGAACTGAGAACCCAACCCTGATCTACTCCTATCTGTACTTTGAATTTATCACTGAATTTATGGTTAACCCTTACCTCACTGACTGCATCCTTGTATATGGTGTGTATAGCTTTCACTTGCCATTCAGTTACCCTAGCTTTCTCAGGGTCTACCGTATCACAAAACAAGGGTCTCTGATGAAAGCTTTCTCTGGGTTAATGAATGCCAAATAGAATAGTTTACTCTTAGCTAAACACTTCTGCAATTGGCTAAGAAGATAGCATCAGTAGTTCTTCTCCTTAGCACAGAACCAAACTGCATCTCCTCTTGCCTGGTTCTGTTTCTAATTAATTTGGCTATTACTCTCACTGTAACTTTCGTTCATTCATTCACACACACACACACACACACACACACATATATATGTCTGTGTGCACACACACATACACATGCATGCACCTGCCTCTTTGGCCGGCCCAGAACTATAACAAAAGAGACTTGCTCAAAGTGCAATACAGTGGGACCAAACTAAACTCAAAATCATGTAGTTGGAAAGTAAACTTCTTAACCACACAGTAGTACCTTACCTATACTAAAAGGTTTGACCTATTTCCCCTTCACTTTGTCTATACACACCATATAAAACAGAACATTTTGCTTTTTTTTCAATGTTTGTTCAAGGGGATTTTGTTGGTGTGAACAATATTGAAAGGATGGTGTTATCCCACACAACCTTTGCTAACACCTCATATCCTTTCCTTTCATTCTTATTAATAAACTTATAATGTATATTGGCCCTTTTATTCATTTAATGTCCTTCTTCCATGCTGGCATGGGTTCGACAGGATCCAGCAAGCCTCAGGGTTGTGTTGAGCTCCATTGTTAGCTTTAATACAATATGCTTTCTACAGCTGGATGCCCCCTTCATAATGTCAGTCACTTTACAGTGTGTGCTGGGTGCTTTTCTCATTGCTCTGACACTAGTCAAGTTGTAACTTACAAGACAGAAAAAGAACAAGGGAAAAAGTCCCCATGGGTCAGTGTGTGTAGGGTGAGTATTTGAGATGGGGAGATGGCTTTATGACTGAAGTCGGGAAGTTGAAGTATGATAAAGGGCCAAACACAGGGGTCTTGCTGTAAGAGGAGATACACAGCCATTCCACTTGATACGGTAGGAGTGAGTGGAAGTAGCTGAGAAGAAGGCATGGATTTAGGACTACATTTTCCAATGTGTTTTTTTATAAGGGATGTGTTTTGAGGGAGACTTGGTTACCATTTCTGGCTGAGTGAACGGCTACCTAGAAGTTCTGTTGCTGGTTCACAGGCTGTTTGTGATGACGTGTGTGTGTTTGTGTTTGTGTTTGTGTGTGTGTGTGTGTGTTGTGTGTGTGTGTGTGTGTGTGTGTGTGTGTGTGTGTGTCTGTCTGTGTGCATGCACTCCTGTGCTTTTAGAGATTCATTGAGAGACAGTGTGTGTGTGTGTGTGTGTGTGTGTGTGTTAGTGGATGTCTACCACTGTCTGTTCTGCATTAAACTCATTACACACACACACACACACACACTCACACACACACAGATTCCCCCCCCACCATCACCATATGGACACCTTCCACAGGATGGTATTGCTACCATTGGTGCCAGGTGTTACACTCCATTTTTTGTCATTAATATTTGTTTTTATTTTATTCTTTGGTGTCAATCATCAGACTGTACCGTATTGATTTGGGTTAAAATGGAAATCATAAGCGTTTATGACATTGAACCATTGTGCTAACAAACTTTTTTATGATATCACGCCATTATTGTAACATCTTCTATTTATAATGATATCATATTCAGAGCAGGCAATTTCTGTGGCGGCTCACTTTAAAATGTCACCAAATAACAAGCATGATATTGATCCACAATAATAACAAACTTGTATGCAAGCATGTATGTTTGTTCTCTTTAATTCATTATCATCATCATCATTGTCGTTTAACGTCCGCTTTCCATGCTGGCATGGGTTGGATGGTTTGTTAACGTGACTAAGTGTGTTACCAAGAGAGAGAGAGAGAGAAACATGTGTATATGTCTGTGGATATGCATGTGTGTGTGTGTGTGTGTGTGTGTGTGTGTGTGTATTTGTATCTATCTCTCTGTATATATATATATATACAATCTGATCTGGCAAAGTTTATACAGCTTGATGCCCTCCCTAATGCAAACCACTCCAAGAGTGTAGTGGGTATTTTTACATGCTACCTGCATCGGAGCCAGTCTGATGGCACGGCAACGACCACGCTTGAATGTTGTTTTTCACGTGCCTCCAGCACATGTGCCAGTAAGGCGACACTGGCAACGATTACACTTGAATGGTGCTTTTTACTTGCCACCTGCATGGGAGCCAGTCTGGCGGCACTGGCAACGACCACGCTCGAATGTTTTTCATATGCCACCAGCACATGTGCCAGTAAGGTGACACTGGCAACGATCACACTTGGATGGTGTTTTCAATGTTCCACTGGCACAAGTGCCAATCAGGCGGTACTATCATCGGCCTAAATTTTTTTCTCTGCAGAAGGAGCTGGTTTCTAACAAAGATACAAAGCTCTATCATTGGAATGTAGACAACGAACATAATGTCACATTTTAAACTTGAGAAAAGTCTTGCAGAGTTATACTGTTCCACTTACAGATTGCAATATACAAGTTTGTTGATTTTTTTTTGCCCCCTGAAAATCCCAGCTTATCCAGACTGTCTAGTATGTATGTATGTATGTACCTATGTGTGTGTGTGTGTGTGTATGTATGTATGTATGGATGTATGTATGTATGCATACATACCTGCATCCATGCATGTATGTATGTATGTATGCACACACACACATATATATGGTCTTTATATATATATATATATAAAGACCATTTCCGAGTGGCAAGTTTGCTAATTGTTGAGAGATTTCTCTCTACATGAAACCATTGTTAAGCCACAGATGAAGAATATTTATCCATCAATGCAGTGTTGAGCACTCATTCTCACTGTTCAATATTAGTGTGTGTGTGTGTGTATTTATACATTGTATATACATCTATATCTCTTTAGACACATATGCTTATGGAAAAATCCTTCATTGATGTATAGTTAACATCATGCACTTACATTCAAGCATTTGCAATTGTCTAAATACAAACGACTATGCTAGAGACAGACCCAAAAGCCCTAATAAGTAGCCTCTTCAATGTTAACATTCCCAAAATTCCCAATTTGAATATTTCCAGTAGGACCAACACCAAATTCAATCTCTGCCCAATTTATTGTGTTTGACAAACTTTATTATCTATAAACATTCTTTTGTGAGCCTTAAAATGCCGTAAAAGTCAATCTTATATACAAAGAGCTTTGTGATCTGAAACTGTTTGCTTGAGTCAAATAAGGGTTTGTTGGGTCAGAGTTTTTCTATGGCCAGATGCACTTCCTGTCACCAACCCTTGTTTTCAAGGAAGGTAATAATCTCTCAATCTATGGAACAACAAACAGTCCACACACGGGCACAAACAAAACCTTGTGAATGGGCCTTTTGTTTACAAAGTTTGCACAACATGTCAAGAGATGCGAAGAAGCCTGGATGTGCTTTCGTGGCAGAACTGCAAACAAACAACATTACTACCACCTGTGTCGTCTCTTGTGAAAGGTAGGAGAGTCCAGTTTGCTGGACATTGTTGCAGAGCTGAAAATGAGGTAATTTCTACTCTTCTCCTCTGGAAGCCATCTGCTCGCGATACAAGAGGGCGCACACTCTCCTACCCTGATGTAATCTCCAGGGATACAAGCATCCAGCAACAGGACCTCCGTAGTGCTATGATGGACCGTGAGGTCTGGCGTAACATAGTAAATCCCATTGTCTCGACCACGGTCAAACAACGATGATGATGATTGTCTACATAAGCGAATGAATATGGGTGGATGAGGAAATACAAACTTGCTCTCACACACACACATTTGATAGGCTTCTTTCAGTTTCCATCTACCAAATCTTCTCACAAGGTTTTGGTTGGCCTGGGGTTATAGTAGAACACACTTGCCCAAGGCGTTATACTGCGAGACTGAACATGAAACCAAAGAGTTGTGAAGCAATATTCTTAACCAAACAAAACTGACCCGTCATCAATAGTCTTCCTACCATGACCTTCCCATCATTTTATCTACGACTTCATTAAATCATGCAGGCATAGATGTCATCTTGTTTAGGACAGGAAGGTGTGAGTTAATGGAAATGTTGCTATTATTTCTAACTGGCCAGATGACCACAAAGGTTATTTGTGTCATCCTTTGGCCTTCTGGTTGGCTGATTGACCTTAATGTCCAGATGGAATGGTTGCTTTTTAATGGTTGTCTCCTTTCTTGTTTTCAGTGAGGATGGGAGGAAAAACTAGCAAAGCAAAGCGGAAAGACAGCGCCAAGGAAAATGAAGGAGTCGCAGAAGCAGTAGAAGACAAGGTATGTTCTTTATATATACTCACCTTATACATACATTAGGGAGGTACATTGCATATACTCACATCAAGGTAAACCCTGTATACATTCATATCTTGGTGGGTCCTGTAGCCCCTTTGTGTGTGTGTGTGTGTGTGTGTATTCACATCACAATAAGTCCTTCATATACTTGAAACAAGATATGCCCTTTATATACATACATGCATGCATACACATTATACTTGCATATATATACACTGGGAAGGTGGGACATGTGGACTTTGCATGAAAGACACCAGTCAGAGAGGGAATAAATTCATATCAAAAGCTTGGCATGGAGCACTGACAAGTGTATGTGGAGGCACACAGCCAAGTGGTTAGAGCAGCAGACTTGCTGTCGAGGAATCGCGGGTTCGAATCTCAGACTGGGCGATGTGTGTGTTTATGAGCGAAACACCTAAGCTCCACACTGCTTCCGCAGAAGGTAATGGTGAACTACTGCTGACTCTTTTGCCACAACTTTCTCTCACTCTTTCCTCCTGCATCTTGCAGCTCACCTGCGACGGACTGGTGTCCTGTTCAGGTGGGGAACCTATATGTCAAGGAAACCGGGAAACCGGCCCTTATGAGCCCGGCGTGGATTGAGAAGGAACAAACTGACAAGTGTTTGACATCCCACTTTGAAGGCTAACTTCATGGAATTCAAGAACGAGAGATCCTTACCAAGAACCTCCAGCATAAAAGACAGGCTGTGCCAAACTTAGACTGAAGGTATTAATTCCATTTTTGCCAATTATAAGAGAATGTATTTTTGATATTATCTTCCTTTGAGGAATGATGTAGTGGCCAGAATAGTCTGGAACAGGATGACAAAAAAGAAAACACTTACAGATGAAGTTGAATATATTAAGATTGATGGGTCAAAAGAAAATTGTTCATCATAATCATCATCATCATTGTCATTTAACGTCCATTTTCCATTCTAGCATGGGTTGGATGGTTCGACCGAGGTCTGGGAAACTAGGAGACTGCACCAGGCTCCAGTCTGATCTGACAATGTTTCTACAGCTGGATGCCCTTCCTAATGCCAACCACTCTGAGAATGTAGTGAGTGCTTTTTATATGCTACTGGTATGAGGGCCAGTCAGGTAGTACTGGCATCGACCACGCTTGAATGGTGCTTTTTACGTGCCATCAGCATGGGAGCCAGTCAGGTGGCACCGGCAATGACCATGTTCAAATGGTGCTTTTTATGTGCCAGCAGCATGGGTGCCAGTCATGCGGTACTGTTTTTGGCCACAACTATGACTCCACTTGACTCAACAGGCCTTGTCAAGCCCAATGGAATTTAAAAAATGAAAGCACCTACCAAGTTAAAACACAACCAGTCAGTTATTGTTGTGTGGGACCACAAAGAAAAGATATGTTCTGTTGTGGAAATCAGCTGCTCTCTATATATAATCATCATCATCATATATATATATATATATATATATATATATACACGACAGGCTTCTTTCAGTTTCCGTCTACCAAATCCACTCACAAGGATTTGGTCAGTCTGAGGCCATTGTAGAAGACAATTGCCCAGAGTGGCTGTGTGGTAAGTAGCTTGCTTACCAACCACATGGTGTCTTCTACTATGGCCTCAGGCCGACCAAAGCCTTGTGAATGGATTTGGTAGACGGAAACTGAAAGAAGCCTGTCGTGTATCATCATCATCATCATTTTAGCGTCCGTTTTCCATGCTAGCATGGGTTGGATGCTAGCAATATCTGTGTGTGTGTATATACATGTTTTTGCATCTGTGTTTGTTCGCCCAACATCGCTTGACTACCGATGTTGTTGTGTTTACATCCCTGTAACTTAGCAGTTCGGAAAAAGGAACTGATAGAATAAGTACTAGGCTTCCAAAAAATAAGTCCTGGGATCAATTTGTTCGACTAAAAGGTGGTGCTCCAGCATGGCCACAGTCAAATTGACTGAAATGAATAAAAGAAAGAATATAAGAATATGTGTATGTCGGTGGTTGCCCCCCCCCCCGCCTTTGACAACAGGTGACTTAGCAGTTTGGCAAAAGACACCAACAGAAAAGTACCAGACTTTAAAAAATACTAAGGTTGATTCATTTGACAAAAGAAAAATTCCTTGAAGGTGGTGCTCCAGCATGGCCACAGTCTGATGACTGAAACAGGTAGGACATAAAGACACAAATAAGAATATACATCTTAGTCACATCACACACACACATTGCCTCAAGACAATAAACAATTTCACAGAGACATACACATAGTCATAAATACACACACATACACACAAGTACCAACTGGCCAGTTAAGAAGTACCGTTCAATCGTCGGGCAAAATGCTGTGCTTAAGAAGACCTGTTGAGTCAAGTGAAATTGTAGTCATGGCCAATGCCAATGGCATGTAAAAAGAATCATTCATGCATGGCCAATGCCAGTGATGTGTAAAAGGCACCATTTGAATGTGGTCGATGCCAGTGCCGCCTGACTCTCTCCTGTGCTGGTGGCACGTAAAAAGCACCATCTGAGCATGGTTGATGCCGGTGTCACCTGACTGGCCCCCATGCTGGTGGCACATAAAAAGCACCCACTACACTCTCGGAGTGGTTGGCATTAGGAAGGGCATCCAGCTGTAGAAACCTTGCCAGATCAGATTGGAGCCGGGTGCAGCCTCCTGCCTTGCTAGACTCTCGTCAAACCATCCAACTCATGCCAGCATGGAAAGCAGACGTTAATCAATGATGATGGTGATGGTGATGATAACACAACAGGCAACCCTCAGTTCCATCCATCAGATCCATTCACAAGGTTTTGGTTAGTCTGGAGCAGTAGCAGAAACACTTGTCCCACATGGCCTGTAGTGGGACTGAACTTGAAACCACATCGCTGGGAATCAAGTCTTCTAACTTCATTGTCCTACTTTTGCAGAAGCAACAATTATCCCGATTCTTCTTGATCCAAAATCTTTGGCAAAATGGAAGTTTGGATTTTCTATTACATTTTTTTTAATAATAATTTATGGTGTTGTTGTTGTTGCTGTTGCTTTTGTTTTAACTGTGTTGTTGTCTTTGATTCTTCAGGAAACTCCACAGAATTCCACAGAGAAAACTGTGGAAGATGTCACAACAAACGAAGTGGCAGAAGAAGCCAAAGAAAGCACCAAACCTACAGAAGATTCCCAGAAAGCACAAGAATCGGCTGTTTCTGAGTCACAAGCATCGGAAAATGGTAGCGCTGAACCATCTTCTTTTACAGAAACAATTATGAATGAAGTGGATGCTGTGGCAGCACAGGTTAAGGAATCAGTCAAGTGTGAAACTGAGAGTAAAGAGGTGGAGAAAGTGTCTGAAAAGGTCGAGGAGGTCGTTGCTGCTGTCGAAACTGTGACAGAATCCGCACCAGCAGCAGTGGCAGCAGCAGTGTCTGAAGTGGTTGTAGAATCTGTACCAGAGATAGTCCCAGAACCTGTCCCAGAACCAGTGCAAGAATTAGTTCCAGAACCAACTCCAGTTCCAGCACAGGAATCTATCCCAAAACCAGAATCTGTTCCTGAAACTGAATCTGTCCCAGAACCAGCATCAATCCCAGAACCCATCCCTGAACCAGAACCCATCCCAGAGCCAGAATCACTCCCAGAGCCAGAATCACTCCCAGAGCCAGAATCACTCCCAGAGCCAGAATCACTCCCGGAGCCAGAATCACTTCCGGAACCAGAATCACTCCCAGACCCAATCCCAGAAGAAGATTCACTTCCAGAACCACCTCTGGACAAACTCCCAGAACCCCTGACAGCTACTCTCATAGAAATAGTTCCAGAATCAGCTCCCATTCCTGTTTCGGAGCCAGAACCAGAGCCTGAGCCGAGCAATGCTACAGATCCAGAAGTGACTGTCGAATCAGAATGCCATGAAGAAGGAGGAATGGGCGATGAAAGTAAGGTTAATGAAGAACTAGACACAGAGGAAGCAGTTACCAAGACAACTGAAGAGGAAAAGGTAGCAGAAGTGCCTGAAACTGAAGAACCATTAATTGAGGTATGTGTTTTAGTTGCAGTTGTTGGAATTTTGACACTGGTGGATCATGTCCATCATGACTTTTAGATTGGGGATATAGAAGTAAAATAGCAGGGAATAAATTAAGTTTTCTTTTGGTATGCAAATTAGGGACCCCTTCATAGAGTAACTGCTGCATTTGTGGAGTATATAAACAGTTTGGCTGCTTGTTTCTCTGGAGACTGTCAGAATGATGTAGACACCTCTGACGAGAACCCAATAAGGTTCGATAATCGATGTTGCCAGAGCAGCCAACTGGCCTCCGCGCCGGTGGCATGTAAAAGACATCATTCGAGCGTGATCGTTACCAGCATCACCTTACTGGCACCTGTGCCGGTGGCATGTGTAAAAGATTCGAGCGAGGTCGTTGCCAGTACCACCTGACTTGCCCCCATGCCAGTGGCACGTAAAAGCACCCAATACACTTTCGGAGTGGTTGGCATTAGGAAGGGCATCCAGCTGTAGAAACTCTGCCAGATCAAGATTGGAGCCTGGTGCAGCCATCTGGTTCGCCAGCCCTCAGTCAAATCGTCCAACCCATGCCAGCATGGAAAGTGGATGTTAAGCGATGATGATGATGATAATTTTTTTCAGTCTGCAGAGAAATGGCTAATGTTTGCTCTGTTTATAATTATACCATATGTTACACACACACACACATATATATATAGAAAGAGAGAGAGAGGGGGAGGTAATTATGTGTATAAACAAATTAGATATATCAATTATAACAGTTTGGGTATTAAAATACAAAATATGCATATAAGTACACATGCAAAATGAGAGAAAGCAAAAAGTGGAGACTTTCAGATGATGAATATTTAAGTATATATTAGATATTTATATCAATAGATCCAACTTACACAGAGTAAAAATGCCAGAGAAAATTTAAGTGGGGGACAGAACGGTGTTATAAGTCCAACACCTGTTTCTGGGGATTCAGAGATCCATCTTTTCACTATATACATATGTATATACACACACACACACATGCTTCATAATTATTGATTTAATGGCCACTTATTCACATATATATATAGAAATATATATATATGCATATATACACCAAGTAAGTTAGGGGTTGTGGATCCAACCCACTAAGGGATAATACTTATCCAATATACTGTTGGTATAATACCCAATTATTAATACACAAGTGTTTTTAATTGCAATGCAATAAACTTACTTATTGTATTAAATGGGTGAAAGTAAAGAAATATTTTACCATTAATTTATATTGGGTCAGATAAAATTGTGAAGAGAAGTTTCTGGGTCAAAATATCAAAATATTGCAGCTGGTACCTTTCCACATTTGTATATTTATTACAAATGTTATGCATGTTATCATCATTTTAATATATATTAATATATTAGGAGGGGCCTTCAGCCATGGAAGCCATGCGAAAGCAGATAAGGGAGCTTAATGCAATCTTCTGATGAACCATTACACACATGCCCATATGATAAACAGATGTTAAATGGTGATATATATATGTATATGTGTGTGTGTGTCTGTGTCTGTGTTTGTCCCCCCAACATCACCCAACAATCGATGCTGGTGTCTTTACATCCCTGTAAATTAGCGGTTCGGCAAAAAGAGACTGAGAGAATAAGTAATAGGCTTACAAAGAATAAGTCCTGGGGTTGATTTGCTCGACAAAAAGGCGGTGTTCCAGCATGGCCACAGTCAAATGACTGAAACAAGTAAAAGAGTGTATTTATTTATATATATATATATATATATATATATATATATATATAGGATATATATATGAGAGCTGTGCGAGCCATGTACAGGGACGCTGCTAGTAAGGTGAGGGTTGGCAACGAGTACAGTGAATAATTCCGAGTAGAGGTAGGGGTCCACCAAGGCTCAGTCCTCAGCCCCCTCCTATTTATCATAGTCCTCCCGGCAATAACGGAGGAATTCAAGACTGGATGCCCTTGGGAGCTCCTCTATGCTGATGACCTTGCTCTAATTGGTGAGTCACTATCAGAACTGGAGGAGAAGTTTCAGGTGTGGAAGCAAGGATTAGAATCGAAGGGCCTTAGAGTCAATCTAGCTAAAACCAAAGTCCTAATAAGTAGGAAGGTAGACAAATCACAAACGCCTTCAGGTAGATGGCCCTGCTCGATCTGTAAAAAAGGTGTAGGTAGAAACTCTATAAGATTCACCAAGTGTAAGCTATGGACACATAAGAGGTGCAGCAATGTCAAAGGATGGCTAACTAGGAAGATGGTTTTTGTATGTGGCAGATGCTCAGGAACAATAAACACTGAAAATGCTCTGAGACCAACTTCTGTCACTTTCCAGGGAGAAAAACTAGAAATAGTTGATAGCTTCCGTTACCTAGGTGACCAAGTCAGCAGCGGGGGCGGGTGTGCTGAAAGTGTAACTGCTAGAGTAAGAATAGCTTGGGCAAAGTCCAACCCATGCTAGCATGGAAAGCAGATGCTAAATGACGATGATGATATATATATAAATACACTCTTGAAACAATTGGTTGACATAAATTTGGGTTGGCTTACCTCTTTGTTTATCATAAGAGGGTTACCACAGAAAAACTTCAGCTGTTGGTTACTCCTTGTTTTATGAACAGTGACCATTCTCAGACTGTGCTTTCATATTGTCTTTGTGGGCGGAGGCACAGGACATGGACTGCACCCCTTCTCAGGTGGGTTTTTTTTTTGGCTTTATTTTGCTTTTTTCCCACAGAAACCTATCTTTTCGACTGCGGAGATTCAGAATCCTCAAAAAAAAAAAAGAAATTGGCATTTCAAAATTCTGATCTGATCCCTGCTCGGTTTTTCACTTTTTTAGAAATTTTTTTTTTTGTGAAATACAGAAAAATATGGAGATTAATGGTTCTGAAAAAAAATTTCGTAAAATTTCAATTTTTCAAAAAAAAAAATAATAAATAAATAAACACCACTCCCCTCCTACTAAAATAGCAGATGTAAAAGGTATCTAAACAGAAAACTTGACATGCTAGAAACAGTAGCTAAATGACAAATCATGTTTTCAAAATTTTAATTTCTGCCACCCCCTTATTTTTCTTTGCCAGAGGAGTGGAGAGGGGGGGAAATTAAACTTTTGAAAACGTTTTTTGGTTGTTTTCAAAATCGTCAATTTTTAAGTTTGCTCCAACTGGAAAGTCCGACAAGCTAGAAACAACAGCCAAACTGAAGATCCACTTTTGAAATACAAATTACCAAAAAAGAAAAAAATATCATTTTGTTGTCGTATGTGTGTAAAAAACTAAGGCCCTCAACCACGACATGTTCACTTTCTGTCACAGATGCACTGGCAGAGGGGAGGGATGTTTATATATTTATTTTTGAAAAATTGAAATTTTACAAAAGTTTTTTTTTCACAATCATAAATCTCTGTATTTTTTTCTACATATTTCACCAAAAAAAATTTCTAAAAGAAGTGAAAAATTACGGGGTGGAATAGGGGTTAAAATTTTGAAATGCAGATTTCTTTTTGCAGATTTGGAATCACTGCAGTTGAAAAAGTAGGTTTCTGTAGAAAAAAAACAAAACAAAACCAAAATAAACCCCCAAAAATAACTGAAAGGGAGTGCAGTCCATGTCCTTTACCTCCACCATCTTTGTGATCCATGGAATGCCTTGGTAAAGTTCTTTGTTAATCATGTTCACAGTAAAAGATATTTAGAGCATCACAAAGTATTCTAGTGTTGTACGTGCCATTTAGAGTTATTTTTTAACCTGGAAGTTGTAACTGTCCATGTTATTTAACCATAAACTAATATTTCAGTTCTATATTTAAGAGATGAGGAATTATGTACATTATTTACATTTGACGGATATTTGTCCTCATCTTGTTTGTTGTTAACACAACGTTTCGGCTGATACACCTTCCAGCCTTCATCAGGTGTCTTGGGGAAATTTCGAACCTGGGTTCTCATTCCTGAGGTATTTTTCAATGTTATTATTATTACTATTCTTATTCTTATTATTATTCAGGTCACTGCCTGGAATCGAACTAGGAATCTTGGGGTTAGTAGCCTGCGCTCTTAACCACATGGGCATATGGCATAGTGGTTAAGAGTGCAGGCTACTAACCCCAAGATTCTGAGTTCGATTCCAGGCAGTGACCTGAATAATAATAGTAATAATAATAATAATAATAACAACAACAACATCGAAAAATACCTTAGGAATGAGAACCCGGGTTTAAAATTTCCCCAAGACACCTGATGAAGGCTGGAAGGTGTATCAGCCGAAACAAGATGAGGACGAATATCCATCAAATGTAAATAATGTAAACTAATATTCATTCAACCACAGCTTTAAAGGAGTCTGTTTTAGTTTCTTGTGGAAGATTAGATTTCCATTTTTTATCTGAAAAATTAAATGTATTTACTAATCCTTGTTTTCATATCACTCTTTGATTTGGAGATATGATTTGCAACGTATTTGGAGTCCTATTTCTTCTCCATCGAGAGGGTGCAAGCGTTCAGTTCCACCTTGGTTGTACTTTGTAACACATATTCTCCATTGAAGCAACATTGATATATTGTCCCATTTCACCGACATCTTCTTTCTGTAGATCACATCGGAGGATATTGGCAGCTTCCATAAGATCTCTGACAAATGCCAGACTGTTGGCATAATCTACATTCATACAGGGTTTTATTGTGTGTAATGTTTATTTTCGTTGTAGGTCAGTGGCGAGAAGTGTTCTGTTGAGATACGCTGGGATGAAGAAGCTGAGAAAGTCTTGTTGGCTGGATCTTTCAACAATTTTGAGGAACATTTAACTTTAAATAAGATGTAGGTTTTGTTTTCTGATATTTTTCTTGGAAGTAAAGTGTGTGGGTGGGGCTGTAATTTATGCATATTTGTCTACACACTCATTCACTTTCAGAAATCTACACACGGACATATCGCAAATCCTCGAGTATAATCCATATTTTCCCCCAAAAGTTTAAAGGTCAAAATCACTAGTGCGTACTATATACAAGATTAAAAATGAAAAATATCCTCTAAGCAAGGTCCGAGTGTCAATTTGCTGTCTGGAAATGTTTATTCTGAGGCATTTTGTGACGTTGGACGCAAAAATACCTTAAGCTAAGCCTGAAAGCAATGAAGTCATAAAAGAATCATCCATAACTTGCAGTAAACAATAACATGTAACAAAAACAATTTGCAGACATATTTACATTCCCATATAACAGTTAAGAACATCACCATTATTATATTACGCATGCACGGAAGTATTTGTTCGACTAGGTGCTGCTGGCTTAATTTCGCACGACTCAAGTTAGAGAAGGGGTGCGTATTATACACAAGGTTTAGTTTTTTCAGAAGTACAGCCCCCTAAAAATCCCCTGCATATTATACTCAAGGGCAGACTATACTCGAGGATTTACAGTATACATACAAAAAAATACACCTATCTGTCTGAATGTATGTTTATATTAGTTTTTATGTTCAGTTACAATAAAAATAATTTTACTCCGATGGGTTACTCTGGTGCAACTTCCTGGCTTGCCAGTCGCCAGTCAAACTGTCCAACCCATGCTAGCATGGAAAAATGGATGTTAAACAAATAATGATGATGATGATGAGTACAATTGTTCAATGATAGCTTAACTGGATGAAACTCTTCAAGGGCACTCCTGTTGGGGCAAGTGAAATCGAAATCGGAATCGAAATTGAACCAATCCTATGACTGGCACCCGGCAGATGCCAGGACCCCTGGACTGGTGGTACGTTAAAAGCACTATCTGAATCGTGGCCGATGACAGCGCTGCCTTGACTGGCTTCCGTGCTGGTGGCACGTAAAAAGCACCATCCGAATCGTGGCTGATGCCAGTGCCACCTCGACTGGCTTCCGTGCCGGTGGCACGTAAAATGCACCAATCCGACTGTGGCTGTTGCCAGCCTCCCCTGGCACCTGTGCAGGTGGCACGTAAAAAGCACCCACTACACTCACGGAGTGGTTGGCGTTAGGAAGGGCATCCAGTTGTAGAAACATTGCCAGATAAGACTGGAGCCTGGTGCAGCCTTCTGGCTTCCCAGATCCCCGGTCGAACCATCCAACCCATGCTAGCATGGAGAACGGACATTAAACGATGATGATGATGATGATGATATATATATATATGTGTGTGTGTGTTAAGGGCATTACTACACTAGAATGCCTCATGCTATGAGGGACTATTAAAGTTAAGACTACCATAATAAATAATAATAAATGTATTTATTATGGTAGTTTTGACTTTAATAGTCCCTCATAGCGTGAGGCATTCTAGTGTAGTAATGTCCTTAATATAAATAAATATATTTTAAAGAGAATAATTATAATTTTTCCCTTTCGAGGTTTTGTTCATGCTGACTACTTGATAAATTCTTATAAAGATTTTATACTATTTTATAATTATATGTATATATATATATATATATATATATATATATCATCAGCATCACCATCTTTCAACGTCCGTTTTCCATGCTGGCATGGGTTGGACAATTTGACTGAGGTCTGGCAATGTTTCTACAGCTGGATGCCTCTCCTAATGCCAACCATTCCGAGACTGTAGTGGGTGCTTTTTACGTGCCACTAGCACAGGTGCCAGTCAGGTGGGCCAGGCATTGCTCATGTTCAGATAGTGCCTTTTATGTGCCACTGGCACGGGAGCCAGTCAGGAGGCACTGGCATTGGCCATGTTTGGATGGTGTTTTTACATACCACCGGCATTTGAGCCAGTGAGTTGGTACTGTTGCCAACCATGTTCAGATGGTACTTTTTATGTGTCACTGGCACGGGAGCCAGTCAGGGGACATTGGCATCGAAACATTCATAGACACACACACACACACATGCATACACACATACATATATACACACAACAGGCTTCTTCTAGTTTCTGTCTACCAGATCCACTGATAAGGCCTTGGTCAGCCTGGGGCTATAAGAAAAGCCACTTGTCCAAAGTGACACACAGTAGGACTGAACCTGAAACCTAGTGGCTGTAAAACAAGTTTCTCAACCACCCAACCATGCCAGTGCTTCTAATCTTCCCGGCCTGTTCAGCTCATGTCTGACCTGGGGTTACACAGGAACAGAAAGATATATGTTAAAAGCTATGTCTCCCTATATCTGTTATTCACTTCATGTTTTTTTCTCAACTTTATTGCAGTGAAGAGGCTTTCATGCTCAACCTTGACCTTGAAGCTGGCGAATATTTATATCGCTTCCTTGTCGATGATGAATGGAAGATCAACACGAACCAGGTATGTTGTATGCAGAAGCACTTTCCCTTTCATGTAGACATATACAGATAGATAATTAGACGCTTATAGACACAGGGCCATACATACATACATACATACATATTTCCTTTCCTTCTTGGGACACAAAACTCCACTTGTGAAGACCTGTTGAGGCAAGAGAAAATCAAAATCAAAATCGTAATCTATCAACATCAATGGAATTTGTAGCTGTGATACCAGTGCCGGTGGCACATAAGTGAACCATCTGAACGTGGCTGTAGCCAGCGCCGCCCTAACTGGCTTCCGTGCCAGTGGCACGTAAAAAGCACCATCCGATCGTGGTCGTTTGCCAGCCTCGTCTGGCACATAAAAAGCACCCACTACACTCACGGAGTGGTTGGCGTTAGGAAGGGCATCCAGCTGTAGAAACACACCCAGATCTGATGGCCTGGTGCAGCCTTCTGACTTCCCAGACCCCAGTTGAACCGTCCAACCCATGCTAGCATGGAAAGCGGATGCTAAACGATGATGATGATGATGATGATGATGATATACATACATACATACATATATCTCAATAATATAAGAAAATAGAGAGACAATTATTAGTTTATTATTCATTAATTAAAACAAATTGACAACATCTCTTACAGCTGTTTCAATTCTAGATCTTCAGAAAATTAATTAATAAAATTTAAAATTATTTGGAAGTCAAATCTCAACAGAGGTAGCTTAAAATAGACAAAATATTTTGTATATCTTAAACTACCTCTGACGAGATTCGACTTTCAAAATAATTTTAAATATTATTAATTAATTTTCTGAAGATCTAGGATTGAAACAGTTGTAAGAAATGTCAATTTTTTTAATTAATAAATAATAACTTATTAATTGTCTCTTTATTTTCTTATCTTATTATAATAAATAAATAAATAAATAAATATAAATCACGGTTTATATAGTTACCTTACAGTTGAGTATCAAATGTAATGTTCAACATTCTTTGTATAGGTAACTAATCAGTACTTTCATAGGATTTTGCTATCCCTTAATGAGGTTTCTAACCTTTATTTGAATTTATATATATATATGCCATCATCATTATCATCATCATCATCGTTTAATGTCCATTTTCCATGCTGGTATGGGTTGGGCAGTGTGATACAAGTTTGCAAAGCTAGGAGCCATGCCAGGTTCCATAGTCTGTTGTGGCATGGTTTCTATGGGTGGATACCCTTCCAAATACCAGCCAGTGTACAGGGTGTGCTGGATGCTTTTTATATGGCATCAGCACTAATAGGGTCACCAAAGTTTCTTGCATGACAAGAACCTCTCAAATCCCAGTTTGAAAAGAAAGGAGAATGAGTTGGAGAGTAAAATAAAGAGAGTGGTAGTGAGAGAGAGAAGATGGCAGAGATGTGTCGGGGCATGTCGTTGAGGGACATTTGGGGTGGTGATATAGAGGCTTGGGCTGGGTGAATGGGGCAGGATGAGGTGACCATAGCAAATAATGGAGGGAAACCTAGGAGAGGCTTGAGGGCAGGGGTTGCAGTAGATATGTTAGGGCATTGAGGATGTTAGCAGGTAAGCGAGGAGTTGATGATGGAGGGCAGTATAGGGAAGGGAAAGGAGGGGATTGATGGGGACAGTAGGCAGGGGAATAAAGGTAACTGGTGGTGGTGGGAGGATAGATAACTGAGAAAGCCAGGGGATGTAGTATGTGCCTGTTCTGCACTCAGGGGATAGGGGAAGTGATGGGTTTTAGGGTATGAAATGCAGGTGGGGAAGAAGGTTAATGGAGCAAAAATCCTCATGGACAAACATTACCAAGGTGGGTTTTCTGGATAACAATTCTGCTGTGGTGGGCAAGTCTTCTTGAGTACAATAAAACACTAGATATCTCAGCCCTTTATCATCTCTTTTGTAAGGCTCAGCATTTTGAGATTGGCCTTCAGTACTTTGTCCCATGTCTTCCTGGGTCTCCCACTTCCAGAACTTCCCTCAACTATCCTCATCCATTCACATCCCTTGACCAAACCAGTGCCGTCTTCTCTCACGCTCGCTGCTTCTAATTCCTCTTATGCCCAACTTTTCTCCCTGTACTCTCTGTCTCACTTGTATCCTGATATTTCACATCTAATGGAGGAGGATACTAGCTTCATTCCTATCTAGTTTTTGCATAGCATCTGCATTCAAGGCTCACGTCTCACTACTATGTAGAATTGCTGTTTGTGTTTGTTGTTTGTTTGTTGAGCGGAGCGGTCTTCATCCCTTGGGAGAAGTCCGAAACGAGGTCCTTTGCTATTCGTAAGACCCGCAGAAGAGAAAGCAGGTCAACCCCCGACACCATCGACGGATGGGTGAATGCGCATCCAGGCTCAGCGGTTGCATAGGAAGTCAGGGACAAAAAGCTCGTGGAGCTTTAGGTGTTTTCGCTCAATAAACTCACACAACGCCCGGTCTGGGAATCGAAACCGCGATCCTCCGACCGCGAGTCCGCTGCCCTAACCACTGGGCCATTGTGCCTCCATTGCTGTTTGTGTACATGCATTGTACAACCTTCTTTTTGCTCAGAGAGAGACCTTTGATTGCCAATGCAGGTAAAATTTCTCTGGATTTTCTCCATCCTATTCTTATTCTAGCAATTACACTTTTGGAACATCCTCTTCACTGCAAATTAGGTCACCTAATTAGGTCAGCAGTAATTATTATCCACCAGAAAGCCTCTGAGACATTTGAGGAAATCAGTCTCCCATGTATCTGAGAGTCTTTATGGCACCTGTACATCGTCCACATGTAAACACTACCTTCTCTGCGTATCCATAGCTTTCCCTTGGTACACCGAATGGAATTTCTGCTTACGCCCTTTCTACATATTGAACAGGGGTTATGGGCCCTGTTCGAAAAAGGGGTAGGGTTCTGCTTGATTTCTTACTTACAGGGACCTTGGTCTTTGCGAGGTTAACCATAAGTCCCTTTGACTCCAAGTTTTGCTTCCATAGCTGGAATTTCTTTTCTAGTTCTGTTAAAGATTCTGTCATGAGAACACGATCATCACAAGTTCTCATGCTCTTCCAGTCTTATATTCTTCTGTTGTGGATAGTCAGACAAGAATGAGCGGGCGGGGGGGGGGGGGGCTGAGGACTGAGCCTTGGTGAACACCTGGCTATGCATTAAATTCACATGTTTATGTGTGTGTGTGTGTCACATGATTTCTGCTGCCCACCACTACTCACCTGCCAACCCAATGATTGACATTTATTCTTGTTTGAAAGAAGTCATTTGTGTGCGTGTGTGTGTGTGTGTATATATATATGTATGTATGTATGTATGATAAATTGCTAGCCACTAAACCTTTTTCTATTTCCTCTCCCTGTTTATTTCTGTGTCCCTTTCTGTCGAAGAGCGTAGGCTCAAAATGTAAAAGACTTTCTCACTTCCCGAGCGTTAAACTAATACACTTGCTTGTTCTTTACTCCCATCTTTGTCTTTTTTTTTTTGTAAATTCCAACTATATGTATATATACATGTGTGTGTGTGCTTGGCAACCAGTGTTGGTGTGTTTGCGTCCCCGTAACTTATCGTTTCGTTTGAAAGCAAGTATCTTGTATGAAACTCTACAGAAACCTGTCTCTTGTCTGTTTTCCAGCCAATAAAGTCCAACTCTGAAGGAACCGAGTTTAATGTGTTAACTGTCCAGAAATCTTGAGACCTGACTGACAAAAAGGTCACAATGAGGTCATCTTTAATACCTTCCTTACAGCCACTCTATGCAGAATCCTTTGACCGATAATGATGGCCACAACATCACGATGGAATTACTAAAAATGGCCAAAGTCTTGAAGTGTGGTCAAGAACAAGAACAACAACAACAACTATATCATCAACATTATGGAATGGAAAATATTGATTTGTAAACAGAATGTGTGTGTGTGTGTGTGTTATAGACATGGATGTTGTGAGATTAAGCAAATATATGTGTACTTGCATGTGTGCATATGCAGGTATATATATATATATATATATATATATAATATGTAGGCATGTGTATGTGTGTGTGTGTGCATGTATATATGTATGTACGCATGTATATATATATATGTATGTATGCATGCATGTTTATATATATATATATATATATATATATATGCATGTGTGCATGTATATATATATATATACATGTATAAATATATAGATCTATATATGCACATACACATGTAAATCTTTCTATAATATATATCTAAAAACATACATATACATATACACACACACAAATATATATACATACATACATACACACACACACAGATGATTTCATGAACACAGGATTCATCCTTGAGCTACTTCAAGTTTCATGCTCTGATAGTGCACTTAAAAGACATACCTGTATACTGTTTCATGCATGACCGACCTGGCAATCATTTGAGCTCAGACGACCATTTACTCCATGGGGAAATACAAGAAGAAACAAGAAAAGTATCACAAGAAAAACATTTTACTCATTTTTTTCATGGAGTACCTATGTCATTTGAGTCTGATCAATTGCTGGGTCATGCATGGTACACTGTATACACCTGTCTTGTTGCTGCATCATTCAAGCATGAAACTTGAAGTAGTTCATGTATAAATTCTGTGTTCATTAAATGATATCTAGTTCTTGCCATACTGAGTACTTTTTGGTTCAATATACAATACACATACATACGTATATATAAGCATGTGTGTGTGTCTGTGTGTGAGCACTCGTATATATTTATACACATGTATGTATGTATATATGTATATATACATGTATGTTTATATATGTATGTATATATATATATATGTGTGTCTAAAGCACATACATGTATACATATATATATGTGTGTGTGTGTGTGTGCGTCTGTATGTTTTATATATATATATAATGTGCATAGAAAGATGCACATGAATATATTTATACATGAGTGTGTGTGTGTGTGTGAAAACAATGTTTATATATATATATATACACATGTAATAGTTTTTTTTAATCTTTTACAGTTTTAAATATATTCTCTGCTTTATATTTTGGAATATTATTCTTAATTCTTAATTCTTTTGTCTTCTGTTGGAATGGAAAGTTGGTTTCGTTCGCTCCTTTTCGTTGTATAAAATGTTTGAGGTTTTTTTTTTTACCTTTTTTCAAATAAATACAAAAAAAAAAAGGAGACAGTGAACATTTCAAAATTAACTTTGGAACAAAAAAAATATCTAAACGATTTTTTATAAGGTTTTATTTAATAAGACCGATTGATCAGTTGAGACACACTATAATTTGTAATGTCTGGAATTGTCGGAGTCAATGAGAGAAAGAAATGAGTTCAAAGATGCTGATTAAAGATGCTGAAGGAGAATTAATAATAATAATAATAATTCGGATAATTTGAATAAATCAAATAAAATACCAATAATTTGTGGTTGTGCTTTGTTTGCGTTTGACTTATTTATTATTGAGTTGTGCTTTATCAATCACTAGCAGTATCGCCCGGCGTTGCTCGGGTTTGTAAGGGAAATAACTATATAAGCATTTTTAGAGAGTTACTCCCCTTATATAACCCGAGCAAAAATCATTAAAAATGCGGAAAAATGATGGTAAATATTTTTTTAAATCGTAGACTCATTGTAGACGCACGCTAATACCCAGAAGGGCTCGATATGAATCACAACTATAAGATACCCGGTTTTGGTTAAACTGCACCGCAAAATGTGGGAGTAGTTAGGAATCTAAATCGGAGGAGACAGAGTCTCACACACACAACTTCAATTTTATATATAAAGATTATTCTTTTCTACTCTATGCACAAGGCCCAAAATTTTGGGGGGAGGGGGCTCAGTGCACAACTGGTACTTAATTTATTGACTCTGAAAGGATGAAAGGCAAAGTCAACCTCAGCGCAATTTGAACTCAGAACAGAAACAGACGAAATACCGCAAAGCATTTTGTCCAGCTTGCTAACGTTTCTGCTATAATTTGTTTCTACTCTAGGCACAAGGCCCGGAATTTTGGAGGAGGGAACCAGTGAATTAGACGGACTCAGTACGCAACTGGTACTTAATTTATCAATCTCGAAAGGATGAAAGGCAAAGTTGACCTAAGCAGAATTTGAACTCAGAACGTAACGGCAGACAAAATACCGCTAAGCATTTCATCTGGTGTGCTAAAGATTCTGCCAGCTCGCCACCTTACAAATAATACAATATTGTTTTGTATTCTAGGCATAAGGCCTGAAATTTTGGGGGAGGGAGCCAGTCGACTAGATTGACCCCAGTGTTTCACTGGTATTTAATTTATTGACCCCAAAAGGATGAAAGGCAAAGTTGACGTCGGCGTAATTTGAACTCAGAATGTAAAGGCAGTCAAAATACTGCAAAGCATTTCATCCAGCCTGCTAACAATTCAACCAGCTTGTGGCCTTAAATATTCATTTCTACTCTAGGCACAAGGCCTGGAATTTTGGGGGAGGGAGTCAGTCGATTAGGTGGATCCCAGTATGCAACTGGTACTTAATTTATCAATCTCGAAAGGATGAAAGGCAAAGTCAACCTTGGCGGGATTTGAACTCAGAATGTAAAGGCAGACGAAATACCTATTTCTTTACTACCCACAAGGGGCTAAACACAGAAGGGACAAACAAGGACAGACATAGGTATTAAGTCGATTACATCGACTCCAGTGCGTAACTGGTACTTATTTAATCAACCCCGAAAGGATGAAAGGCAAAGTCAACCTCGGCAGAATTTGAACTCAGAACGTAACAGCAGACGAAATACTGCTAAGCATTTCGCCCGTCGTGCTAACGTTTCTGCCAGCTCGCTGCCTCCTTCATTGATCATTATTGTTGTTGGTTTTACGTTCACTTTTCCATGTCTTCATGGGTCAGACAGGGTTTATTGACGCAGATTTTCTATGGTTGGATGCTCTTCCTGCTGACGACCCTCACATGTCTCCAAACAAAATAATTTTTCCACATTTGTTGACATAAAGAAAGCCTTTGACAGAGTCCCCTGCTCCCTAATCTGGTGGTCAATGCAGAAGCTAGGGATAGAGGAGTGGTTTTTGAGGGCTGTTCAAGTCATGTGCAAGGATGCTGTCAGTCGGGTGAAGGTGAGCAATGAATATAACGATGATTTCAGAGTCCAAGTAGGGGTTCACCAAGAATATCATTCCTCAGTCCCCTCTTGTTTATCATAGTCCTCCAGGCAATAAGAGAGGAATTTAAGATGGGCTACCCCTGAGACCTCCGCTGATGATCTTGTTCTGATAACTGAATCACTACCAGAACTAGAGAAACAAGTTTCAGGTGTGGAAGCAAGGTCTGGAACCAAAGGGGCTAATCTAACAAAAAACAAACTCTTAGTAAGTAGGAATGGAGGGGGATGTTCTGAGAGCATAGCTACTAGAATAAGAATAGGCTGGGCAAAGATCAGAGAGCTCCTATCTCTGTTGGTAACAAAGGGCCTCTCCTTTAGAGTGAAAGGTAGACTGTATGATGCCTGTGTGTGAACAGCCAGGCTACATGACAGTGAAACGTATATATATGGTATGCCTTTATGGCAAAATTTTGAAATAAAGTAGCTTGCTTCCCAACCACATGGTTCCGGGTTCAGTCCCACTGCATGGCACTTTGGGCAAGTGTCTTCTGCTACAGCCTCGGGCCCACCAAAGCCTTGTGAGTGGATTTGGTAGATGGAAACTGAAAGAAGCTCGTCGTATATCTGTATATATATATGTTTGTGAGCCTGTGTTTGTCCCCCCAACATCGCTTGACAACCGATGCTGGTGTGTTTACGTCCTCGTCACTTAGCGGTTCAGCAAAAGAGACCGATAGAATAAGTACTAGGCTTACAAAGATAAGTCCTGGGGTCGATTTCCTTGACTAAAGGCGGTGCTCCAGCATGGCCGCAGTCAAATGACTGAAACAAGTAAAAGAGTTATTCTACCAGTGTCTTTTGTTGAACTGCCAAACTACTGGGACGTAAACATACCAACACTGGTTATCAAGTAGTAGTGGGGTGGGGGACAGACACAAAGACACATGCTCTCTCTCTCTCTTTGTCACCCACGATGGGTTGCTTTAAGTTTCCGTCTACGAAATCCCTTCACAGGGCTTTGGTCAGCTCGAGGCTATAATAGAAGACACTTGCCCAAAATGTCAAGTAGTGGGACTGAACCTGGGACCCTGTGGTTGAGAGAAAATCTTCTTATCTCACAGCCACGCCTGTTGTCTAAGAGCAACCAAAATATGTTGCCGTATTTCTGAAAATGAGACGATGAAAGGAAGAAGGATCGAGGTGGGATAATAATAATAATAATAATAATAATAATAATAATAATAATTGTGTACAGTGCTCAGGTGCACTACAACTCATCTAAAGTGTACGTATATTCAGGTGTAGTTTCGGCGGATTTCGGAAAGCATGAGGGCAAAGCAAAGACAACATGCATTGGCATGAAGTAGTATTTGGCTATAATTTTGTAGTGATGCTACAGTGTAGGGTTCGGCGCGCATGCGCAGAATGGGACTACTTCCGGGTGGCCACCGGAAGTCTTCCCCATGCGCATGTGCGGGAAAACATCTCTCGAGCCCGCGAACCTCAAATCTCTCTCTTCGGCTCAAGACAGCACTGCGATCGGTCACGGTTTTCCTGGCTCTGACAGCCACACACCAACTTCAACCAACTTCAACCAACCTCAACGACCAACACCAGCAGTATATCAGAGGCTGTCTATTTCCCCATCAGACAACGTACAACCATGAATCAATAAACCAAGTTGTCTGTTCACCTTTAACCTGAGTTTCGTCTGTTTGTTTTCTACAAGAATTTTTGTATGTGACTAGAAAGGATCTCGACACCCTGCCAGTGCTTCGATGATAGATCCTTTCACGTTACAATTGGTGACCCCTAGTTGAGAAAAAGAACAGGATAGAAGAAGACACAGCGAACAGGTTTTTTTTTGGGGCCGAAGAGCGCGGAAATTCACATTTATTTTCCTATTTTCTCCTTTTCAGCACGGCGAGGTGGGTAAAATAGCCTTATTCATCGCACACAGTACAAAAAAAAAAAAAAAAAAAAACAAAGAAAAAAGAAAACACACACACATTCATTTTTTTTCCTTTCTGTATTTTGTTTTCCTTGTACACACCTATTCCTTTTTTTGCTACCCACGAGGTGCACACACAAACACAATTTTGAATTGCCTTCTCGGTTCCACGTGTTCTCTCTCCACTTCTAGACCATACCTTCTGCCCCCTTCTCACAGATTCCTTCCGACAAAGGCATGGCTTCAGGTTTGCCTTCATTTACGGGGGATATGGGCCTGTGGTTTGCCCAAGTGGAGTGGTATTTTGATGCACATGCCATTTCTCCACAGCAGCAGTTGCACCTGCTATATTCCGGCTTACATCCCCGACTCGCCGCATCGATCAGGGATCTAATAATAAGTCCCCACCCGGATGCCACATACGCGTCTGTGAAAGCAGAAATCCTCCGCCGCAACACACGTTCGGGGGAGAGCAATATTCAGATTGCCACGATGGCCGATGGAATACTGGAATTTCCGAATCCATCTCCATCGCGAGGCCTCTGTGCATGTATAGGGGGCCCTGCGCAAATTTCACTAGCCGAGCGGATTGATGCGCTCACGCGGCGAATCGACGATCTATCCCGTGCGATCGAGCGCCGACAACGCAGTCGTAGTCGCTCTACCAAAAGGGCAGATCGGTGTACCCAGCCGTGCACTTTCAAGCCCTCGGAAAACTAAATCCGGAGGAGGTGAGCACGTCACCTTCTTCCATCTCGTTTCCCAAACATCGTGCATTCTATGTAAAAGATCTGGTGTCGAAGACATTCTTCATGGTAGACACCGGCTCCTGTTGCAGCATCTGGCCCCTTCGTCTGGCTGCAGACAAGCCCAAGCGCTCTTCGATTGTCTTGCATGCTATTGACTCGTCTCCCATAACCACTTACGGTCAGGTTTCGCTGCGCCTCAACCTCAACCTTCGTCGAGATTTTCGATGGGTTTTCGTCATCGCTGACATCCCACATCCTATTCTCGGCGCTGATTTCCTGGATAGGTTTAACCTATTGGTGGATGTCAGGCGTCGGAGGCTTCTTGATAGCACGACGTCGCTCTCTACACCGACTGGGAGTTCCACCACTGCGGTCCTTAGCCCGACATTCTTTGTTGCCACCTCTGGAGACCCATTTCACTCTCTTTTGGTTTCATTTCCGGAGCTAGTGGACATTGCCTTTAAACCGGAAAATCCTACCCACTCGACCCTCCATTTCATCACCACCAATGGGCCACCTGTATTCTCACGCCCCCGGCGCCTAGCGCCAGACCGACTTAAAACGGCCAGAGCCGAGTTTGAGCACATGCTTCAACTTGGCATTATACGCCCCTCCACCAGCCCATGGGCATCTCCCCTTCATTTGGCGCGAAAGGGCGAGTCTGATTTTCGCCCGGTTGGAGACTATCGACGCCTCAATGCCGTCACAATAGCCGATCGCTATCCGATTAGAAATCTCCGGGACTTTACAGCAAATCTCCATGGTTGTACCATTTTTTCGAAGGTCGATCTGATACGCGCTTACCACCAAATACCGGTCAACCCAGCCGACGTTCCAAAAACTGCAATCACTACCCCGTTTGGGTGTTTTGAGTTTTTGTACATGAGTTTCGGTTTGCGGAATGCTACTAGCACCTTCCAGCGTTTCATTGATGAGGTTGTTCGCGGTCTTGATTTTGTGTTTGCCTATGTCGATGACATACTCATTGCGAGCGACACACGAGAAAATCATCTCCGGCACCTTTCTCAACTCTTCCAGCGTCTTCGCGCGTATAGCATACGCATAAACCCCGACAAGTGTGTTTTCGGACGCTCTTCCCTAGATTTTCTAGGGCATCATATTGATTCGACTGGAATCAGCCCCCTCTCGTCAAAAGTCGATGCCATTCAACGCATCGCACCCCCCACTTCCTTGCGCCAGCTCAGGCATTATCTAGGGATGGTCAATTTCTACCGACGCTTCATTCCCGGTTGTGCAGATAAGCTGCTACCTCTCACCAGGCTGTTAAAGGACTCTCCTAGAAAGGACAGTCAAGTCACCCTCTCTGTTGAGGCAGTGACAGCCTTTGAGTCCATTAAGAAGGAGCTGGCTTCTGTTTCTTTGCTTGCACATCCAGTTCCTGGTGCTTCTCTCTCTTTGACTGTGGACGCATCGGACACTGCCATTGGCGCTGTGTTACAACACACAGTGGATGACCATGTTCGACCTCTAGCCTTCTTTTCCCGTCAACTGCAACCAGCTGAACGACGATACAGCACCTTTGATCGTGAGCTCCTAGCGATCTATCTATCGGTTCGTCATTTCCAGCATCAACTTGAAGGGCGAGATTTTGTGATCTATACGGATCACAAGCCCCTTACGTTTGCCCTGTTTTCAAAAACGGACAAACTCTCACCCCGTGCTTTTCGGCACCTGGATTTTATCTCTCAATTTACTAGCAACATTCGACACATACCTGGAAAAGAGAACGTTCCTGCTGACGCTCTCTCTCGCCTTCCAGTTTGCGCCCTTTCGTCTCCTGCTGCTATCGACTTAGCTGCCATATCGCAGGAGCAGCCACCTTTGGCGTCGTTAGATTTAACTTCTCCCAAGTTCTCCTGTTGCCAGTTTTCCTACCTTCCGCTTCCGTCAGCCGAAGGCACCATTCTTTGTGACACTTCAACTGGATCTCCCAGGCCACTGGTGCCTGAGACCCATCAACGCTCAGTGTTTGAAGCACTGCACTCCTTATCACATCCTGGCATCGCTGCCACCCTCAAACTAATCACTGCTCGGTTTTTCTGGCCGAATATGCGTCGCACAATTACTTGTTGGACACGCACCTGCTCCAAGTGTCAACGATCCAAGATTCAACGGCACGTTCGTGCCCCGCTTGGACAATTTCCCCCCACGGAGGCCCGTTTTCGCCATGTCCACATCGATCTGGTTGGACCATGGCCTGTGAGTCGCGGGTTCTCTTATCTATTAACTTGTGTCGATCGTTTCTCCCGCTGGCCAGAAGCCATTCCGATAGCAGACATTTCTGCTGAGACTGTTGCGCGAGCTTTCGTTTCAAACTGGATTTCTCGCTTCGGAGTCCCGTCCCGATTGACAACTGATCGTGGACGACAGTTTGAGGCCTCGCTATTTCGCGAATTGTCGCGAATTTTGGGTATGCACCATATCCACACCACAAGCTACCATCCAGCGTCTAATGGATTGGTTGAGCGGTTCCATAGACAGCTCAAGGCCGCTCTTCGTGCCTCTTCGGACCCACAGTCCTGGATCGAATTTCTGCCCATTGTGCTTCTCGGCTGTCGGACTGCTGTCAAGGCAGACCTGGGGTTTTCTGCTGCAGAGCTGCTGTATGGTACCACACTGGCATTGCCCGGTACGATGTTGGTGCCAGACACTTCCCCGCCCCATGATCCGGCGACCTATGTCACCAGACTGCGGGAATATTTTTCAAACCTTCCGCCCATGCTTCCCAGAAAGCAATCTCCACCGTCCCATCTTCCACCGGATATGAACACCTGGTCGCATGTTTTTGTTCGGGACGATTCTGTGAAGGGCCCACTTGTTTCTCCCTATAAAGGACCTTTTCGTGTGCTTTCTCGCACACCAAAGGTTTTCACGATTGAGATAAATGGTCGTTCGGAGACCGTTTCCGTGGACCGTTTAAAAAAGGCACATTTTGAGACGTCTTCATCTTTTGATGACAACCTTGACACACCCACCTATGCACCTTTAACAACACCTTCACCTGCACAAACGCCTTCACCTGCACAAACGCCTTCACCTGCACAAACACCTTCACCGGCTCCTACAACACCACCCTCGCCGTCAACGGGTGCCCCGAGCACACCGTATGTTACAAAATCGGGCAGAACAGTGCATTGGCCCAAGAAACTTTCAAAAACAATTTACATTTAACTTTAAAATGTTTCTTATTGTATAATAGTATGTACCAAGTCTTCTGGGGGATCGGCAAGCCTTCTGTTTTCTGCAGCACCACCACAATATTCTGGTTGCCGTACTTCGCACTCGGAGGGGAGCCCTGTAGTGATGCTACAGTGTAGGGTTCGGCGCGCATGCGCAGAATGGGACTACTTCCGGGTGGCCACCGGAAGTCTTCCCCATGCGCATGTGCGGGAAAACATCTCTCGAGCCCGCGAACCTCAAATCTCTCTCTTCGGCTCAAGACAGCACTGCGATCGGTCACGGTTTTCCTGGCTCTGACAGCCACACACCAACTTCAACCAACTTCAACCAACCTCAACGACCAACACCAGCAGTATATCAGAGGCTGTCTATTTCCCCATCAGACAACGTACAACCATGAATCAATAAACCAAGTTGTCTGTTCACCTTTAACCTGAGTTTCGTCTGTTTGTTTTCTACAAGAATTTTTGTATGTGACTAGAAAGGATCTCGACACCCTGCCAGTGCTTCGATGATAGATCCTTTCACGTTACAATTTATTTGAAGGCCTACCAGAGACATCGACACTTCACGTCTTGCACCTCTGAGCCATAAAATCGCCGCCAGACCCTACTCCACCTCCCCACATTCTATTGACATTTGTAAGGACAGGCATCCATCATATTGATTCTATTATTATTATTTGGTTAAGGTTTGTCTCTACGGATATTCTGTAGAACTTATTGCCAGCACTCATTTCTTCTACAACGTTTCGTATCGAGATGTCAGAGGTAAACAAACAATGAGATCGAAGACAAAAATGGGGAATGAGTGTATAGGCCATATTCCAGGGGGTTTTTTTCTCTCCTTCTTCAGCACCCATCTAACCCATTCTTACCCCTGGACACATTACTTATATAGCCACCTCATACGGGGTGTTTAATTATTGGATATACCAATTTGCATGTTAGACGCACCCCTGGAGCCGGTAGGTAAATATTAATGATTTCTAGGTAAGTGGGGTTTCGTTGTGCAAGCATAATATACTACAATACACTATAGGCGGAGGTAAAGAATACGCACACCACCCGTTTTCGGCGTAACCCTAACCCTAAACACCGGGTGTGCGTATTCTTTACCTTCGCTTACACTATACTTTATAATATGGCTGCACAGCGGCGAGCTGGCAGAATGGTTAGCACGCCAGGCGAAATGCGTAACCGTATTTCGTCTGCCGCTACGTTCTGAGTTCAAATTCTGCCGAGGTCGACTTTGCCTTTCATCCTTTCGGGGGTCGATTAAATGAGTACCAGTTACGCACTGGGGTTGATGTAATCGATTTAATCCCTTTGTCTGTCTCCTCTATGTTTAGCCCCCTGTGGGTAGTAAAGAAATAGGTGTTTCGTCTGCCGCTAGGTTCTGAGTTCAAATTCCGCCGAGGTCAACTTTGCCTGTCATCCTTTCGGGGGTCGATTAAATGAGTACCAGTTACGCACTGGGGTCGATTTAATCCCTTTGTCTGTCCTTGTTTATCTCTTCTGTGTTTAGCCCCCTGTGGGTAGTAAAGAAATAGGTGTTTCGTCTGCCGCTAGGTTCTGAGTTCAAATTCCGCCGAGGTCAACTTTGCCTGTCATCCTTTCGGGGGTCGATTAAATGAGTACCAGTTACGCACTGGGGTCGATTTAATCCCTTTGTCTGTCCTTGTTTATCTCTTCTGTGTTTAGCCCCCTGTGGGTAGTAAAGAAATAGGTGTTTCGTCTGCCGCTAGGTTCTGAGTTCAAATTCCGCCGAGGTTGACTTTGCCTTTTATCCTTTCGGGGTCGCTAAATTAAGTACCAGTTGCATACTGAGGTCGATCTAATCGACTGGCCCACCCCTCCACCCAGATTTCGGGTTTTGTGCCTAGATTAGAAAAGAAAACATTATGGTTGTATAACGAAATACCAAGTACTTACAAAGTACTATTAGTACTAGTATTATTGTTGCTAGTAAGTTGCTCAAAATCTGGTGGCAGTGGGAGGTGTTAATTGCACTGGTCTTCGTGTCGGACGGTGGCGGCGGCGGCGGTGTTTATATTGTTCTTGTTAATTTGCAAGATCAAAGAGATTTCATTCAACTTTTAAAACGCACTCGGTTACCACATTATCTCACGTCATTGTTTTTATTTTAGTCGTTTATCTTGTT
>NC_042997.1:209093981-209108981 GCF_006345805.1 Octopus sinensis | reverse complement strand
AACTTAATATTTTAACATATCACTCCGAAAGCATTGATGTACATGTGTCCGTGCGTGAGTGTGTGTGTGTCATTGCTCACACACACACGCATACACATACATATACAACTACATACACATACAACTACATACAAACACGTGTGTGTTTGTTATTAGTAAAAAAGGCGCCAAAACTCAACTCACTTATCATTCCAACACATTTGCAAAGACACACGGACGGACAGAAAAGGTAAATTGGTTTTTATTTTACTCTGTATATATTTTATTATATAATATTATATATAGATATATGTATATATAATTGCAGTATGAAACAGTGTTTATGTATAAACAGACGACACTTATATATAGTTACCAAGCCGCCCGAATTTACCTATTCATATTTAAATGAGAATATCAGAGCAAATCTCTTTAGTACATTCGTGAAAACACGTATTATACTTCGTAAACACTTCAACTACAGTTTTGTACAAAAATCGAAGTGTAATTTTAATTCCGTGAATTATGGGAGATTTTTTTCTGAAATTTGTTCCTATTGTGTTTTCAAAATTTGTAATTCTGACGAAAAATGGATACGAATTTCATTATATCAAGCAGCGAGTCAGAATTCGAAGGATTTTCTACTGAAGACCTTCATAAATCTAACTCTATGACTGAAAAAAGCATCTTTATATAAGAGTGAAGTTGTGTGTCTGTCTACTACGATTTAGATTCCTAACTACTCCCACATTTTGCGGTGCAGTTTAACCAAAAGCGGGTATCTTACAGTCGTGATTCATATCGAGCCCTTCTGGGTATTAGCGTGCGTCTACGATGAGTCTACGATTTTAAAAAAAATTACCATCATATTTTTCCATTTTAATGCATTTTTTCGCTTTTATATAAGGGAAGTAACTCTCTAAAAATATCTACGATGTGTCAACGATTTAAAAAAAAATTTACCTTAATTTTTTTTCAATTTTTAATGCATTTTTTTGCTATTTTTTGGCTATAACTCTCTAAAAATGCTTATATAGTTATTTCCCTTACAAACCCGAGCAACGCCGGGCGATACTGCTAGTATATATATATACATATATATATATATATACATATATATATATATATATATATATATACATATATATATACATATATATATACATATATATATACATATATATATATATATATACATATATATATACATATATATATATATATATACATATATATATACATATATATATACATATATATATATATATATATATATATATATATATATATATATATATATATATATATATATATATATATATTTGCCATGGTTGGTCGCTAGCCACTAAACCTTTTTTTCTTTCCCAGTTTATTTCTGTTTCTTTCTGTCGTAGAGCGTAGACTCGAAATGTAAAAGACTTTCTCACTTCCCGAGCGTTAAACTACTACACCTGCTTGTTGTTTACACACCCGTCTTCGTTTTTTTTTTTTGTAAATTCCTACTATATGTATATATACATGTGTGTGTGTGTGCTTGGCAACCGGTGTTGGTGTGTTTGCGTCCCCGTAACTTATCGTTTCGGCAAGAGACACCGATGACTAAAATTCTTCAAAGCGGTGCCCCAGCATGGCCACAATCTAATAACAAACTTGTAAAGGATTAAAAAAGTATATACATAGTGAGAGAGATGGATTGTGACTCAAGAAAATAGATGTACGTATCGTGATTACAGTTTTCCAAATTGCTAACTAGCCTTTGATCTTAGTTAAAACACCGAGAAGTGAGCTTTTCTGTAAGTGTCCAGACTCAATATGGCCCAAGGTTTAAGTAGTTCGCTTCGCAGCTATGACGTGATCCCACTGCGCGTCGCCTTAGGCCTGTCGGGTGCATCATACCTGCAATTCAAATGCTACAGTCTTGTTACACACTTTGTTGCGTTGATGCTTGCTGAGAACTACGTTAATGGTAAACGTGTCTGCGGAATACTCAACCGCTGAAATACTTAATTCAAAGAGAAGATAATTCAGCTGATCGAAAAACTGAATTTTCATCGCTAAAAGCGACGGAGATCCATCCGTCCTCCATAAAAACGGAGAACCTATGGGTGTTTGTGACGGATGCGGCTATCAACTGATTCCATCATGAAGACTGCCCCGCCGCCTTCTTTTAACCCGGAAGGCCGAGCGGTTTCTTTATGCCTGTTGGTCATGGCGGGTGACACTGAAGAAGTTGAAGGCGAACACTTTCCTTTTTGGCCAACCCTTCATAAATTCCTTCAAGTTTCACTTGAAGAAGATTATAAGGGTGGAGAGGGAGGTGTTGTCTTCTAGCCATTTTGTAGAAAGGTGGATGAGAATGGCGAGCAAGGTGTGAATGAATGAGCCTGTCCCCTGAGCATACACCTGTAAATCGAAGATAAGGAACTGAGAAAAGAAGGTACCTGCCCTAGAAATCAGGGCATTCGTGGTTCTGTGGGGTTTTCCCCATGAGCAGCCCTCAAACGTCTCATCCCTGCTGAGAAATACTCATTGTTAAAATATTATTACAACATTTTTTGTCACACCTGTTTACACACAAAACCCTCACACTGACACACTGACACACTCAGTGTTTTGCCCTCTGCCGTCTTCCATGGTTTTCTTAATGTAAACCCTTTGAGGTCAATAAAGAAATAATTATTATTAGTAGTAGTATTAAAGTGGTGAGCTGGCAGAATCGTTGTGGGGGTCGATAGAATAAGGACTAGTCAAGCACTGGTGTCCATGCTCACCTGGTATTTATTCTATCGACCCCAAAGGATGGAAGGCAAAGTCGATCGCGGAGGCATTTGAACTCAGAACGTAAAGTCGGAACAAATGCTGCAAAGCATTTTGTCCGGCATGGTAACAATTCTGATAATTCACAACCTTAGTTCGACAAAAATATATTTAAAAATATTTTTGTCGAATTAACCATTACACACACACACAGAATATAAAGAAAGTCTGGAGGTATGAGATCAATATATATATATTTCACCAGTTGATATCCATAAAGTTACGATCGTTTCACAGCCAACAACATGGAAAAATAACTTATTTTTGTGTATAATAAATCATTTTACATATCTGCGCTAGTCTACATGTTAAATATATATATACATATATAAATTTTAAATAATATAAGTTTATATAATCTGAATTGTACTTGGTCCGCTGCTTCCCTGTTTCAGCTGATGTTCAGCGCCACCTTCAGGCTATTTTATAAACGGTCGAATTACTTACAAGAACTTTTGCTTTGTTCGAAACCGTAACCTTTCTTTTATCAGGTACACTTTAGTTGCATAAATTTTATTTATTCCTGCCGCATCAAATGGATTTTCCCTATCAACACTAACTTCAAATGTCAACGATTTATTATTTAAATGATTTTCAATGATTGATAAAAAAAAAAAATACGAAATTTATCAAGGTTATCCTGTTAAGGTTTGTGGTCAGTTTAGAGAAATGGTCAGCCGGAAGCAGCAACCAATAGATTCTACAGGAAAATCTTTGAACAGTGCTGCTAAATTAAAAAGACGAACAAGACCGAAAGGAGTAGTAAAAGCAAAGCGTTATCGTCCCAGCAGAATAGTTCGTCGCTATGGACGGAAATTCCAAAACTCAAAAGTGTCTTCTTTTATTCAAAAAATTTCTTGCTTAATTTCAATCGAAGAATTTAAGTTGAAGTTATTTGAACCGAAATCTTGTGAGAAGAAGATCATTCGTTATGTCAGCCTAACACGTCTCAGGAAATTGTCGCTTCGATTTATCTTGCCGTTGCCAGTTCATGATGCCAATGATATTTGTAAGGATGAACCAAAGAAATTTGATTCCAAACCAAAAGACGTTTGATTATTTTCTATAAATTTCAAATTCGGACTTGGCAGAATTCTTTTATTTTTAAAGTTTGTATGATATTTTGGGTTCTTCTCTCCATACACCTCACCTCATTGTTTGGAAAAGAATTCCACTGAAGATATTTACAGGAATTTTAACATTTCATTTTTCTTAATCTACAACTGTTTGATCATCTTTGTCCATCTTCACTTTCCATCCTTCAGGCGTTGATCTAAAATAAAGTACCAGACAAGTACTGGAATCGATTTTCTTTTTATACTAAGTTTAAAACCAGATGTTTCTAATCTGGCGAAAAAACCCCCCCAAAAATGCAATCAAAACTCTTAGCAACGATTTCTCGGTGATAACAATTTTAGTGGACAACATTTTAAAACCTTCGCTACATTTGTTTTACTTTCTTCACCGAAACCTTCCACAATATTCAACACTACATTCCCAATTGTATGAACAAGAAATAATTTCGGTGAATCTTTAAAATCTTTGTCTTTCTCTCCCATTGTTTTCCATCACCTGCATTTCCTGTCCTCAAATACTTCAGATATCGATGTGTGTATTTCAATAGTCTTAATTGCTAATTAGTTCTGTCACTAAATTAATAACCGTTGAGATACAGGAAGCGTTCGGTTCCTGCTTGATATCTCATTATTTCACTTAAGCCCCGAATGTTCTCAGGTGAATATCTGTCCCCACAAAGATCCTTCCTTTTAAGTAACAGAAGCTGCGTGGACCATGGTTTTTTCTTTCATACTTTGATTTGTAAATTCGGAATGCACCCTCGGTTTCTGTCTTGTCTGTGCACAAAACTGTTAATTCTACTTTACTTACCATAGGCTAAAGGAAATATCTAAATGTATAGGCGGGTGTGTGCTGAGAAGTTTGCTTACCAACCAAATGGTTCCAGGTTCAGTCCTATTTCATGGTGCTTTAGGCAAATATTTCTTTTGGTAGCCCAGAGCTGACCAAAACCTTGTGAGATGATTTGGTAGACGGAAACCGAAAGCCCATCGTGTGTGTGAACATAAAATATGGGCGGGTAGTGGTGGTGAGGTTTTTTAAATTACATTTTTGACTTTGAGACAAAATATATTCTTTACTTTACAAAAACTATATCAGCTAAGAAAATGGCCTCCCCTTACCTGCATTAAAAGTGTAGAATGTTTATTAGCAGTTGTTTGAAACGTGCACTTTTGCATCTCAGAGTAGGCTCAAACGACACGGTTGGTTTACAGCTCTGTTCAGTCTGTGTGGCTGAATAGACCGGATCCCTCGAGCAAGCGTTCTCTGCTACGTCCGATTGTCACTTATATAATGTAGTCGCAGCCATGTTCAACCGAGTTCCTTGTCTCGCTTCTAAAAGGACTCCAGGCATTCAGTTTTGCTCTATAGCTATTTCTTTATTGCCCACAAGGGGCTAAACATAGAGGGGACGGTACTTGTATAGCAGAGTGGTCCCGGTTTGCGCACACACGCAGACGCGCGTCCGCGCTAGCCAGACGTAGGCAGTCGATCCTACGAGCTGACTGGCGCATGCACGATATATACTTGTATCATATATATACAAGTATATATCGTATACACATATATATCGATACAAGTATATATCGTGCATGCGCCAGTCAGCTCGTAGGATCGACTGCCTACGTCTGGCTAGCGCGGACGCGCGTGTGCGCAAACCGGGACCACTCTGCGATACAAGTACCGAGGGGACAAACGAATTAAGTCGATCACATCGACCCCAGTGCGTAACTGGTACTTAATTTATCGACCCCGAAAGGATAAAAGGCAAAGTCGACCTCGGCGGAATTTGAACTCAGAACGTAACGGCTACGCATTTCGCCCAGCGTGCTAACGGTTCTGCCAGCTCGCCGCCTTGTTTTGCTCTGTAGCGTTAACGCTGGTCTCGCACACAAAATCTTTCTTCCACGTGCTCCAGCAGAATAGACCAGACTCAATGTCGTTATCTCGTGCTAACAAGGAACACTTCAAGTCTCTCTCTCTATATATATATACAAAGCACAATTAATGTCTTCACACATTCACTGCTAACACACCAGAGACATCTTTATTAAACACCATACATCTCTATGCAAGGCAATTCGTCTGTGTCCCACACTGCTGTGAATAAAGCTTTATTGAACAGAGCTGAGTTGCTGTTATTTATCACCCCACAGCTATCGAACACAGTGGGTGACGTCTGTGTACCACACCCTGCTATCAACAACTACCGTCGCCGACACCATCTTCAACCATGGAGTCAACCCGACGTGAGAACAACTTTTGTCGACCTTAATAACCAACGGACAACGTTAAGGTGATGGTATCAACAAACCTACCAAAATGGTGACCTCAGAACCTTTTATCTTCATCTAGCGTCCTCTCCTTGCTATAACCCCCCCCCAAAAAAAAAAACAATTCAATCTAATCTGATCACTATTTCCTAAAATTATTGCCGTTCTCTTTGACCGTATAAAAGAGAAATTTGGCTGGGGCAAAATGAGTAAACCAACACAAGGTTAATTTTTCTGCTTCAGTTCTCCAGAAAACATCCATACATATCAAAATTATTCAGTTTTTTGCTTTTTTTTATTAGCAACCTCGGTTATTATAATCGGGTTAAAAGTCAAGGAAGCATTTCTAGAAGAGAAAAAGTCACCTGACTTTTTTTCGGACTGACTCACCTTCAGCAACAATTATGCTGACCAATTTTTTTACTCCTAAAGATGATGCAACAATACGAAATACTGATGCAATACTTGCAATGGAATGATTTCAAACAGGTAAGGAGAAAATAACGAAACATCAATTACACATTTTGCCTCGGTTACAAATGTATGTGTGTGTGTTTCTTCCCCACCATCGCTGACGACAGGCGTTGGTTTATATCTCCGTAACTTAGCGGTTCGGCAAAACAACGATAGAACAAATTCTGGGGTCGATTCATTCGACTAAAAAAACCTTTTCAAGGCAGCGGCCCAGCATAGTCGCAGTCAGATGACTGAAAGATAAAGAATATATATTTATTTATTGCCAACAAGGGGCTAAACACAGAGGGGACAAACAAGGAGAGACAAACGGATTAAGTCGATTATATCGACCCCAGTGCGTAACTGGTACTTAATTTATCGACCCCGAAAGGATGAAAGGCAAAGTCGACCTCGGCGGAATTTGAACTCAGAACGTAACGACAGACGAAATACCGCTAAGCATTTCGCCCGTATAAAAACTAGTAACCGTATGTGATTGCATAAAAGATGCATCGATATTGTATTCGACGCATCATAATTTCAGCAGCGCACTTTCTGGAAAACTGATGCTTTCAAAAACGGTTTGTTTGTTCTCAGCCACGTGGTTCTGAGCTGGATTCTCTTGCGTGTTATCTTGGGTACATCTTCTCTATAACCGCGAATCCAGGCTATTGTGACCCCTACATATCCCCCTCGTTCTAGGTTTGGGAATTTACTTTGGTAGATTTGTGTTTCAGTAACAGATGTCGCTAACTTGTTATATTGCATGTATCTCCAATCGGTTTACTAACTAGAAATCAACATATAGATAACCGTTTCCTGTGTATCCCGAGACTAGAATCGTTCTTCAGCCAACCTGAGATCACACAATACATTAACTCTCATTAACGCTCGTCGTAACTTTCGGATGTTGCTCTACAAGACTTCTCTTTGACACTCTTATCAACAACTCCGCATTTTGCTGCTCAGTAGTTTGGCATATTTTATCTTGAATCTTAACTTTTAAGTTAACTTTGGAAAGCATTATCGGACTTATTAACTTCTGTTAAATTCAATTTCACAGATTTTATAGTTTTTACACTTTCGAAAGGTAGTTTTAGAGCAAGAACTGTTTTGTTTTTCCCTATGATAAAAGTTAACATTAACGGTTTATCGATAACTTCTGCTACATCAGGAAATAACTTATTAACGGCTATCGAAGTTAACTTGTAGTATCACATAATAATATACAATACAACAAACTTATGGTAAGAGAGAGAGAGAGAGAGAGAGAGAGAGAGAGAGAGAGAATAACCATATTTGCTTACAACTGTTGAACAAGTCTTGTCCTGGTGTCCTCCTGTGAACACCAGCATTCCTTTGCTTGTTCAACAGTTGGAAGCAAATATGGTTATTCTCTCTCTCTCTCTCTCTCTCTCTCTACCGAAATATGTGGTCAGAATAATGGTAATTATTTTTTATCCACCCGTTTCATGAAATGAGTGTAATAGTATTTACTGGAGAAAGGTACTGACTTGGGAGCAAAAATATAACATTTTTTTTTTGTGGGTGGGTGGGGCGGGGGGGGGACAAAACTTTAAAGAAAACAGCCACTCGGTTCCTTGACCTTTTCTTTCTCTATGAGGCAGTGAGAACCATTTCGACAATCTAGCGATCAGAAATTCACACTCGTCTCACGAGACTGGTACAAATACGAAAAATTTAGCTTTTTTTGTATTTGGAGATGTTGCCAAGATTATAAAAATACTCGGCTTTGGAAGCATAAAACATCTCGTCTGCCTCAAATTCAAGATTGAACTTCTTCCGTCCGCCTTTTAATGAAGGCTAAGGACACACATTTTGGTTCTTTTGCGATACAAAACTGAAAATTTGAGATTCTGGGGGGGTTTTACGCACGAGAGAAGTTCCTACTTCGGTATTGGTACATGACATAAGTCAGGAGTGAATGTGTGTGCGAGTGTATTTGACTTCACCTATGTCGAGCAGATGGAAAACTGTTACAATTTCTTTTGTTGTCTATAGAAGGGGACGAACGTGGACACTCCAACATATAACGATTGTGACAATCTAAATCGGGGTTAAAAATTCGACAATTAAAAAGCGGAAAATAGAAAATTATATAAAAATCGGAACATCGAGATGGAAAACTGTTACAAATTCACTCGTAACGTCATAGACTTTTATCGAAAGCGAAAGATTCCTTCCGATTCTATAGGAAAATTTTCTCATGGAAAGCTCGATGCTGGTTGGACGCTCGATGATTGTAACAAAGGGGATTTGGTTAATCACAAGAGATTAAGGGGATTTGGGTAATCACAAGAGATCTCAGTTTTATATAACAACGGCTTTTTTAAGGAGTGGATTGCTGAAATGCATTTTTTCTTTCTTTTAAAGGAATACGTCTGTGCTATGGATGGCCAACGAAACTCACGGAAGCAAATTCATGGAAGCAGACACTCCCCATCCATTTACAAACCAGTTCCTGATTACTGGCACCGCGCAGGTTTAGGAAGGGGACATAAACATTGAGAGCGGCACAATGTGCCAGAAATAATCATCCTTCGTTTCTTGGTGAAACAACAAAATGGAGAATTGCCGGTACGTGGTCTTTCTGTTTTTTATTGTAAAACAAAACTTTATCTCTGACAATTTCACGGCTTCATATCTTGTAACAGTGTATATACATCTAGCATGATCAACAGATGGCAAGCAATTTTCATGATATCGTTCTTAGTTTCGCGGCGAAGCAACAGGAAAATTACCGTTGTGTACACTGCATTATTATTATTATTATTAGCAGTATCGCCCGGCGTTGCTCGGGTTTGTTTCGACCCTTTAGAATTGGAATTTTTGAAAAGTAAAAACTTTGCATTATGTAGCTTGTTATTTTCTTTAAGTGAACATTTTTCTGGTTGAAATACACCGAAAAATGGCGACACAGCAGTCAAAAAATCGTAAAAAATAGGGATTTTCATAGAAAAAAAGCACCTTTTTGGTGTAAATAAGTTTTGGTGTTAACATGGTCTGATTTGAATTTTTTTTTTCTACGGAAGTAAGAGCAAGCCTTCTTCTATCATACTCTCAATTTTGGTCAACTTGCGCCACAGGATCTCGGAGGAGATAGTGCTAGTTGAAGGCTACCAAACCTGCCTCACACACATAGACAACTTCAGCTTTATATATATATATATATATAGATGACTAAATTCCGCTGAGATTGACTTTACCTTTCACCCTTCTGGGGGTCAATAAAATAAGTACCAGTTACACACTGGGGTCGATGGAATCGACTCCTCCCCTCTTCCAAAATTACTGTCCTTATGGCAAAACTTGAAACCATTATTATTACTAGTAACAGACGTTACCATTTTCCTTCCTTGTCACATTTTTTTCCTGGTAATCTGGAAAGTATACTCTAACTCTTTACTCTTTTACTGGTGTCAGTCATTTGACTACGGCCATGCTGGAGCACCGGCTTTTTTTTTAGTCGAACAAATATATCCCAGGACTTATTCTTTAGAAGCCTAGTACTTATTCTATCGGTCTCTTTTGCCGAACTGCTAAGTTACGGGGACGTAAACACACCAGCATCGGTTGTCAAGCGATGTTGTGGGGACAAACACAGACATACAAACATATACACATACATATATACGACTAGCTTCTTTCAGTTTCCGTCTACCAAATCCACTCATAAGGCTTTGGTCGGCCCGGGGCTATAGTAGAAAATACTTGCCCAAGGTGCCACGCAGTGGGACTGAACCCGGAACCATGTGGTTGGTAAGCAAGCTACTTACCACACAGCCACTATGTTTGAATTTCTTACCACACGGTAAACATTTCACTGTGCTCCCCGGTATATGTATGTGTGTGTCTGTGCACGTTTTCTGTGTGTCAGTGTGAGCACGCGTCACTATGTTTGAATTTCTTACAGATTAAATTCCTAAAATTATTTTATTTTGCTTCAGTCATTAGACTGCGGTCACGCTGGGGCACCGCCTTTTTAGTCGAATGAATCGACTCTAGGACTTTCTAAGACTGGTGCTTATGGTACCAGGATCTTTTGCTGAACCGTTCTCCCCGTAATAGTTGCCACTGCCGAGGTGGGGTAACTGTTGCGGGGAGAGAGTTTCTTCTTTCCTTCTCGAAATTTTGAACTTCGAAGAATTTTACATCGAGGGCAACTGCTCCCGTGGCCTTGTCCATGCCACGCCACGTCTCCTTCACATTTGCAAGTGGGTGGATTCCGAAACATTACCTGTAGAACAAGATATCGCCTACTCGATAAGCTTCTATCTGGTGAAGGTGCGTGACTCAGTAGTTAGGATATTCGGTTCACGACCATAAGGTCACGCGTTCAATTCCTGGCGGCACATTTTCCTTGAGCAACACGTTTTGTTTCCCGTTGCTCCAATCCTTCAGCTGGCACAAATAAGTTGTACCAGTAATTCAAAGGGTCAGCCTTGTCACACTCTGTATCATGCTGAATCTCCCTGAGAATTATGTTAAGTGTATGCATGTCTGTGGAGTGCTCAGCCACTTGCATGTTAATTTCACGAGCAAGCTGTTCCGTTGGTCGGATGAGCTGGGACCCTCGTCGTAACCGACGGAGAGCCAGTTAAAGATTCAATCTATCTGTTTTCACTTTCAAGGTTGGTAGTAAATTGAGACTGTCGAAGACGCTTGCCCGAAGATCCGCGCCATAGGTTTGAACCCGGATCTCCATGGTCTTGACTACGCGGTCGTAGTTATGCAAATATGGTCTGAAAGTTGTATAAAAAACCGAAAACCCAGCCCCAATGTTCGCCTGAAGACACCCAAAGTGCCAGAGAGTGGTGGTGTTAAACGGGGTAGCCGATTAAGTCCACCACCCAGGCTGGCCATGACGGGGTTTGAAATCAAAATGCTGGACCCAATACTACAAGGTATCCACCCGGTCTGGCGTTCTTACAGTTTCGTGTCAATCCGTCGCCTGCATGGGGGTTTGTTTGTTTGTATGTATGTATGTATGTTATATTATTTTATTTTATTATATTTAAAAAAAAAATTATTTTGATTTTATATTATTTTAGTTTAATTTTTTTTTTTTATTTCAATTTTATTTATATTTTTTAATTTAATTTTATTTCATTTTTTATTTTTTATATTTTTTTATTTTATTTAAAAATTAAAAAAATTATTTTATTTTATTTTATTTATTTATATTTTATATTTTATTTATTTATTTTTACATTTATTTATTTTTTATATTTTATTTTATTTATTTATTTCTATATTTTGCATATTTTATTTTTTATTAAAATTTTTTTAAAATTTAATTTTATTTTTAAAATTTATTTATTTTATTTTAATTTAATTTAATTTCATATTTTATTTTTTATTTTTTATTTTAATTTTATATTATTTTATTTTATTTTAATTTCATTTTTTTAAAAATTTTAATTTCATTTTTTAATTTTATTTTTATTTTAAATTTTTATTTTATTTTATTTTTTAAATTTAAAATTTTTTATTTTTATTTTATTTTTATTTTTTATTTATTTTTATTTTATTTTTTTAATTTTATTTTTTATTTTTTAAAATTTTATTTTAATTTCAAAATATAATAAAAATTTTTAAAATTACCAAAAATTAGAAATAAAATAAAAAATTTGAAAAAATAAAATTAAGATAAAAATAAACAAAGAATTAAAATAAAATAAGAAATAAAAATAAATTTAAAAAAGTAAAAATTTGAAAATAAAAATAAAATAAAAAATGAAAAAAATTAAAATAAAATAAAATTTAAAAAATAAAATTAAATAATTTAAAAAATAATAATAAAATAAAATACAAAAATAAAATTTAAAAAATAAAATGAAAAAGCTAAAAAAAATTTGAAAAATAAAAATAAAGCAAAATAAAATACAAAAAAATTAAATTAAATTAAATTTATTTTTAATTTTATTTTTATTTTAATTTAATTTAATTTAATTTTATTTTATTTAAAGTTTTTATATTTTTTAATTTTATTTTTAGTTTAGTTTATTTTATTTATTTTTAAATTTAATTTAATTTATTTAATTTTTATTTTATTTATTTTTAAAATTTTATTTTTATTGAATTTTGTCTTTTTATTTCATTTTATTTTTTATATTTTTTTTTTTTATTTTTTATATTTTTATTTATTTCATTTTATTAAAAAAATTTTTTTAATTTTATCTTTTATTTAATTTATTTTATTTTATTTTTTAAATTTTATTGTGCTCTCCGGTATATGTATGTGTGTGTCTGTGCACGTTTTCTGTATGTCAGTGTGAGCACGCGCCGACTTTGACTTTCATCCTTTTGGGGTCGATAAATTAAGTACCAGTTACGCACTGGAGTCCATTTGTCTGTTCTTGTTTGTCCCCGCTATGTTTAGCCCCTTGTGGGCATTTAAATTCATATATACAACCTAAAGGAGATGGATCAGCAGAATCGTTGGAGAATTGATCTGGTTCCTTACATTTTCAGTTCAAATTCTGTCGTGGTCCACTTTTTGAAAACGCATGGCCTTCATGCTTAGGGCGTTGCACTCACAATCGTAGGAAACGAAACTGCAATCCTACGATTTCGTTTCCTGGACGGAGGCACGTTGTGTTTTTAAGTAAGAACACTTTAATTTCACTTCGCTCCAGTTCACGCAACTGTGAATGAGTCATTTTGCGATGGAATGTGATGAATTCGGTCAGTTACATGCCATGGAAACCCGGTAAAATCTTGTCCAAGTGTTGATGACAATGAGGTCCAGTGGTATATGTACACAAGTGTACCTCCTGTTTCTTCATAACTTCCAGAAAATTCTCTTTCTCTTTTACTATTTTCAGTCATGCTGGAGCACCGCCTTTAGTCGAGCAAAGCCTAGTACTTATTCTATCGGTCTCTCATTTGCCGAACCGCTAGATTACGTCCCCGATGTCAAGCGATGTTGGAGGGGGGAGCACAGACACACAAACACACACATATATATATACGACAGGCTTCTTTCAGTTTCCGTCTACTAAATCCACTCACATGGCTTTGGTCGGCCCGAGGCTATAGTATCACACAAGGAACCAAGCTATTTACCACACAGTCACCCCTGCGCCTACGTATTTTTTAATGAAATTTTATACGAATAAGCTTCAGATGGTGTAAATTATGATTATATCGGAATTTAATATAAGAAATAAAATTATTGGGCTCGCATACAAACATACGGACACGCATTACATTTTTTTAATAGACATTTCATGTGACGTGTGTTAGAATGTGTATTATGCGAGGCCATCGTTTCCTTCTTTATATTAATTTCCGATATAATCGTAATCTTCGTCAATTGAAAGCTATTTATAGAAAATTTCATTAAAAAACACCGACGAAAGTTATGAAGACTGAAAGTCCACTCGTATGAATTTTCATAAACTTCTCTCCCCTACCAAAAGAAAACAAAATTCACTACAAATTCCGATATAATCAGACTTTACACTATCTGAAACGTATTTATATAAAATTTCACTTAAAGATATCCATTTTTCTGGAAGTTATGAGGAAACAAAGTCGGGTGGGGGTATGGCGGTTCGCTCAGACTTTCATCCTGGCAGGATCAATAGAAATAAAGAACCAGCAAAGTACTGCGATCGATATCATATTCCGAAAGAGAAATACTTGGTGTAAATGAAATTGGAAGACAAAACTTTAAGGGTAGAATGCGGGTGGGTGAGAAAATCAATGGAAGCCAATCATTTTTTTCCATCGTAATTTTCTTTTGATAACTCAGTTACCTCCCTTTACTTTCGACTGATTTTTTTTCTTTCTTTCAAAATCGATAAAATAATCACGATTTTGTTTATAATTTGAGTAGTTTCATTGAACTGTAGCCATGCTGGGGCACAACCTTCAAAAGTTCGATTATATATAATCTGATACATTTGCTGTTTAATTTATCGAACAGCAGGTCAATCCCCACAAAGTACTGAGATCGACGCTTTACAGCGGTGCTCCAGTCTGGTCGTAGTCCAGTGACTGAAATCAAATAAAAGTATAGCCATTCAGTGTCTGTATTTTATTTTTTCTGGAAGTTTGTAGGTTGTAATTTGAGGGCAATTGTCGGCTATTTCCCGCCAGTTGTCTAAGGGAGATAACTGTGACCTTTGCGTCAAATGGTTGCAAAGAATTCTTTTACATTGAAAACGGGTATTGGGACCAGTTGTGTTTCAGCCGGGGCTAAAACTCTGATCCAGCCGTGACCCTCCCGTTTTTTTGTTGTTGTGTGTATGTCTAGAACCACGTTAATCCACCTGACCCACGATTCTATGATACAGACTTCCTGTTTTAAAGTTATCTAGATTTAAGCTTTCCGTCAAAATTTCTTTACTTGTTTCAGTCATTTGACTGC
>NC_042997.1:208998981-209088981 GCF_006345805.1 Octopus sinensis | reverse complement strand
GGAGACCTGTAGAGTCAAGTACATCAACATCAAAATAAAAATCAAATGGAAATTGTAGTTGTGATACCTGTGCCGGTGGTACGTAAAAAGCACCACCCGAATGTGGCCGATGCCAGCGACGCCTTGACTGGCGTCTGTGCCAGTGGCATGTAAAAAAGTACCCACTACATTCATGGAGTGGTTGGCATTAGGAAGGGCTTCCAGCTGTAGAAACACTGCCAGATCAGACTGGAGCCTGGTGCAGCCTCCTGGCTTCCCAACCCCGGTCGAACTGTCCAACCCATGACAGCATGGAAAACGGATGTTAAACGATGATGATGATGATGAGTGTTTAGAATGTGTCAAGTCATTTCACATTCCAACAAAGTAGAATGACATATAGAATATTTTTTTTTGCTCTTGGCACAAGGTCCAAACTTTTTGGGGAGGAGGCCAGTTGATTAGATCGACCCCAGTATGCAACTGGTACCTAATTTATCGATCCTGAAAGGATGAAAGGCAAAGTCGACCTTTGTGAAATTTGAACTCAGAACGTAACGGCAGACGAAATACCTATTTCTTTATTGCCCACAAGGGGCTAAACAAAGAGGGGACAAGCAAGGACAGACAAACGGATTAAGTCGATTATATTGATCCCCAGAGCATAACTGGTACTTAGTTAATCGACCCCGAAAGGATGAAAGGCAAAGTCGACCTCGGCGGAATTTGAACTCAGAACGTAGCGGCGGACGAAATACCGCCAAGCATTTCGCCCGGCGTGCTAACCATTCTGCCAGCTCGCCGCATAAGACATATTGTATAACAAAAAAATTGAAAAAAATTAAAAATCTTTCAGTTATCTCCCTTTGACCGTAACAGATCAACTTAAATCCTTTTAGTTTTGTTTTTCTGTTAATCTCGCACTCAAGGCTCAGCTCTAAACACCGCGTGCGCTTGAGATTAAATGATTTAAGCGGTATTTCACCGCATTTCTTTAGGAACACCCAGGCTGCTTATATCTGGACAGCAGAGAAGATTCCTCTACAACTAAGGAATGCTCTCTCATTGTCAAGAACTGTGTATGTATACACACCTTGTAATCGACTGACGGCCATGCTGGGGCACCACCTTGAAGGGTTTTGTCGAACAAATTGGCCTGAGGACACATCTGGAGTTATCTCCCATATTTACTCTTTTACTTGTTTCAGTCATCTGACTGCGGCCATGCTGGAGCACTGCCTTTCGTTGAGCAAATCGACCCCAGGGTTTATTCTTTGTAAGCCTAGTACTTATTCTATTGGTCTCTTTTGCCAAATCGCTAAGTTACGGGGACATAACCACACCAGCATCGGTTGTCAAGCGATGTTGGAGGGACAAACAGACACACACATATATGACGGGCTTCTTTCAGTTTCCATCTACCAAATCCACTCACAAGGCTTTGGTTGGCCTGAGGCTATAGTAGAAGACACTTGCCCAAGGTGCCATGCAGTTAGACTGAACCCAGAACCATGTGGTTGGTAAGCAAGCTACTTACCACTTAAAATATTAGACAGGCATCCAATGTTCCCTCCATGCCCACCACACAATTATTTCTAATTAGCTTTTTTAATGCTTGCCACACGAATTAACAAACATTTCTGTTATACATAGAGATGTTTTCTTTGAATTATTAATTATCCAAAACTGCTCCAGCATGTCCTCACAGACGTCGTCGTTTTAGTTCCCAAGCCGACCTTTTCTATCTATAAATTTATTCATGAAATTCTTGTTTGTCCTGGGAATAAATTACTTCAACGAATGACTGGCAATATTTCTAAACACATTTTTCTGTGTGAATAACCTGGCAGTGGGGAGGAAAGTTGGAAACAAGATGATACAAATGTTGCCGATGTGGATTCGGTTGGCCATGGGCCAATAAACCTATTGTATTTCTAATCGGGTAATTCCCAGTGGGCCAATTAAATTATTGAAATACATGTTGCAGATTAAGTCAATGAGAGGGCCTCTATGTAGTCATTTGATATGCTAGCAATAACAGCCAAACCTCTTATAAACCAGTTTTTTTTTCTGTATAAAAACTTATAAAGAATAAGTGCTGATGTTGATTTCCTCGATTAAAGGCGGTGCTCCAGCATGGCTGCAGTCAAATGACTGAAACAAATAAAAGAGTAAAGAGTTCCACTGCAAACAACTCAGAAAACTTCTTACAAACCAGTTTTTTTTTTGCTGTTTAAAAACTAGATAATGTAGCCTAATGTAGACTTTTACCTGAAAAGACAGACAGGATGGTCATGGCTGGAATGCTGTTAATCAACCACCTCAACTGAAGCTGGTTTGAGGCTAACAAAACTCCGGAAACCTGCAACTTATGGTTTGGTCAATTCATCATCGTTTAACGTCTGCTTTCCATGCTAGCATGGGTTGGACGATTTGACTGAGGACTGGTGAACCAGAAGGCTGCACCAGGCTCCAATCTGATCTGGCAGAGTTTCTACAGCTGGATGCCCTTCCTAACGCCAACCACTCCGAGAGTGTGGTGGGTGCTTTTATGTGCCACCAGCACGAGGACCAGTCAGGCGGTACTGGCAACGGCCACACTCAAATGGGTTTTTTTTATGTGCCACCTGCACAGGAGCCAGTCCAGCGGCACTGGTAGAACACAAACAAACACACACACACACCAGCCTATATCTATCTTTTCATTTTCTTTCCTGCACACCTTAACATAATGCAGGGGTAGCCATGTATCTCCTCAACTGCAAAACCCCTGTACTGGTCCCTCTGTTGTACTTCTTAGCACAAAGCCATCTCCCTCTCTCATACTCCACCACTTAGGAGTGAGGGTTTTTCTCTTGTTCTGTCTTGCAAGCTACTTGCCAACTTCACTCGAGTTGGTGCCATGGAAAAGGCACACAGCACATTTTTAACATGGTTGGCATTAAGAAGGGCATCTGACCATAGAAACCAGGCCAAAGCAGATGCTGGACCCTGGCACAGCCCTGTCATTCACTGGATCCTCTCAAACCATCCAACCCATGCCAGCAAGAAAAACAGAAATTACATGGTAATTGTGCTAGAAGTTTGACCATTTCAGGATCATCTTGTCCAAGATCACCTCTGGATTTATGATGCAAACTGTTTTAATGTGACATTAATTAAAACATTCCATCAACAATTGTTAATTTGCCCCAAACACCAGTTTAATGTTAATTATCTTAATTGAAACCAAAGCCATGTACTTCAGCAGAAAATTGATAATTCTGGTGAGGAAATTTTTTTTTTAAATCTTGTTTCGGTCACTGGACTGTGGCTATGCTGGAGCATCGCCTTGATGTATTGAATGAATTAACCTTGGCACTTAAGTCTGGTACTCAGTGGTTTGATAAAAATCTGATGCAAGTTATGGGGGATGCAAATAAACTAACACTGGTTGTCAAGGACACATGGATTCCCAGCTTTCATGTACCAAATTCACTCACAGGCATTGGTTGTTTTGGGACAGCCCAAGGTGCCACACAATAGGATTGAACCCAGACCAAATGGTTGCAAAACGAGCAACTCAACCACAGAGCCATAGCCCTGTTGAAAGAAATTCTTTAGTTTTTGCTAGATTTATTTTCCTTATCGTTTTGATTTTTTAATGCTAAATTTAGATGGTCATAATAAACGTTATAAATACTTTGAACTCTTTGCCTGTCCAAAGAACTTTTCAGAAGTTTGGCACATTAAGCACACCATTCGAGCGTGATCGTCATCACGTTGCCTTACAGGCACTTGTGCTGGTGGCACGTGAGACATTCGAGCGAGGTCGTTGCCAGTGCAGGTGGACTGGCTCCTGTGCAGGTGGCACGTAAAAAGCACCATTTGGGCATGGCTGTTGCCAGTACCACCAAACTGGCCCTCGTGCCGGTGGCATGTAAAAGCACCCACTACACTCTGAGTGGTTGGCGTTAGGAAGGGCATCCAGCTGTAGAAACTCTGGAGTCTGGTTTGCCAGACCTCAGTCAAATCGTCCAACCCATGCTAGCATGGAAAGCGGACGTTAAATGATGATGATGTCCTAAATGTTGATGCTGGTTTTCAGACTTTCCGTTGACCCTTCTTTCACATGGTCTGCGTAATATCAAAGCTTTCCTTTCATAAAGCCTCAACTTACTTTGATGGTTGACAGAAACTTGAGAATGTGTATCATTGATGCTGCATGTCGAGGGTATCTAGTAAAGAGGACAGGCAAAGGACTACCGTAACAGTGAATGTATGAGGGTGGTGAACTGATTACAGGGGATGGAGTAGAGAAGGGCAACAGATTAAGAAACAGTGGTGTGCATAGGGTAAGCTCAGAAGAGTAATTCTACTTCCATATTCTAGCCAAGCTGCCGAAGTGACTCATCTCTACACACTGCAGCAAAAAGCATTTTAGCAAAGTATTATTGAAGGAAAATAAACTAGAGTTAAAAAAAAAAAAGAAATATTAAGTTTCTAAATATCTGAGAGAGATGTAAGCAGTAGTGGTATGATAGAGTAGTTGTATACTGTCAGCTTAACATGACAGTCCCATAAAGGGAATCACACCACTGCTATTTAGCCCTAGGAAGCATCAACGCTTCCTGTCGGCCTTAACTCATTTCTATGTTTACAAGGGGGAGACAAGCACCCCCACCCAGCAAAGCCTGCACCCAGGGACTAGTTTCTGAGTCTTGGTCGTCATCAGTCTGGAGTTGCATGACCTGTTAGTTGGCTGCAGACACCTGTCCAGGCCTTGTAAACATATACACTTTCAGTGAAGTAAATTCACTGATCACAAAAAATAGAAATATTAAATTTCTAGAGTTGGTTCATAAGAAAGTTCTTTTGATGGTAATTAGCGAGTAAAGCAAACTTAATTTGAAAGGACTCATTTCATTGGCTGAGAAATATACTAGCCAAAGCCGTCCTGGTTTTTGACTGAAAACTATTCCAAAAGATTGTTTCTGGACGCTTCTAGAAATTTCCAATGAAGGTTATAAAAACCACAATTTTTTTCCATGTTTTTAGCGACATTTACGCTGTCCTCATGAAGCTATGTCACTCACAACCTTGTGTGTCTCAGTGTTGGAATGTCTCTGACACTAACGTAATAGACATGGCATTATTCTCTATTATGACCTTAAATCATTTATCGAAACCGTTTCCTTAGAATACTTTGAATAAGTTAAGGAATTTTATTCTTATCTTTTCATGAGAGGAGTGGCTGTGTGGTAAGTAGCTTGCTTACCAACCACACGGTTCTGGGTTCAGTCCTACTGCGTGGCACCTTGGGGAGGTATATTCCACTATAGCCTCAGGCTGACCAAAGCCTTGTGAGTGGATTTGGTAGACGGAAACTGAAAGAAGCCTGTCGTATGTATGTATGTGTATGTTTGTGCATCCATATTTGTCCCCCCAACATCGCTTGACAACTGATGCTGGTGTGTTTATGTCCCTGTAACTTAGTGGTTCGGCAAAAGAAACTGATAGAATAAGTACTAGGCTTACAAAGAATAAGGACTGGGGTCGATTTGCTCGACTAAAGGCGGTGCTCCAGCATGGCCGCAGTTAGATGACTGAAACAAGTAAAAGAGAAGTTATTTTTAGTGGTGGGGAAAGAACTAGAAAATGTCTTTCATTCCATTGCTTTGGCTTAATCTTCAAGAGAACAGTTTGAGAATTACTCCTGATATATATATTTTGCAATTATCTCTATAAAATAATTGATCAAAATAATGCAAATGATCTTTTTGTACGTGATAGTGCTTGTTCTGTTAACTACTCAAAGTTGATGTATACTCTGAGTTATATATCTACACAACATACTCAGTTTGTTTTCAATTAAAACCTTGCGGAGCTGTTGCACCAAGACATTATTTGCTTAAATTAACTGATCTCGATAGTTGAACTGGTGACCCCCTAGATAAGTAGAACAGTTGAACTGACAACCAGAACTCCTCTATCTAGTTTAGTTAAACCACTTTTCTGAGATGACAAGACAACATGAAGCTGCTGAGGTTGGTTAACCCTTTTGTTACCATATTTCTGTTGAAATATTTTGTGTTTCTTTCAATTAATTTTAAATATAACAAAGAATTTAGTAACATAACTTAGTTATCATTCAGCTAGTATCAGGAACATAAATTGTGACTAAGGTTTGGTGGAAGATTTTAATTCAGAACTTATGAAAACAAGACATTTGTATTCGGAGCCAAAGGCAGTTTCAGCTGGGTTGGTATCGAAAGGGCTAAAGCTTTCCACACACACACACACACACAGATCTATGCAGCTCTGCTCTCTTGTCAGCCGCGTCTTTCACTGCAGGGGAAACCTTAGCCAGAACATTTGTTGTTGCAGATGGTGAGGAAATACAAAGGCCAGTCACTGGCTGGTAGCAAGGACTGTATGCTTTCACTGGCCATGAGCTGGCTGCAGTGGGATTGTTCCTTGATGGTCAAGAGATGTTCACACTAATCAATGTCGTACAGTTACGATGAAACAGATTTTAAAAAAAATTCATTTTTATTTGCTATTAAAATTGCTTTATAAATTTTGTAATCAAGTACCGAGGATGATAAAGTACTTGGTAACACATCATTGATTTTAAAGAGATAGTTCACAATACTGTATATATTGTAACATAAATATAATCTCCAACTGAGGGTTATTTTATATCACACAGTTAAGGGTGGGGTGGGGCGATTATGGATTATATCAGTCATTTATCAAGATAGGATTATAAAAAAATTAAAAAAGAAAAAAAAAAATGAATAAAAATCATGCATTGGAAGAGATAAAGATGAAAAGATTGTTCTGAGGCTGATTCTCGTCTCAAGAAAGACTTTTTCTTCATAGAAAAGATGGAAGTAGAGCAGCGGGAGAGGGAACGGAGGGGGCTGGGATAACTGGCTTTTCTCATGCAGGAGAAATTACCATAACCAAAGGTGATATTAGGGTGAGAAAAATGCAGTGGAGGTGCTGGTGGGGGTGGTGGGGTCTTTTTACTGCATCGTCATATCTGAGATTCCAGAACTGGTAATAACACCAATTGTTAAAACCATTTGACTAGAGATGAAATTTTCTTTTTTTTTTTATACATGAACATTTTCTGTTTACAAAAATTAAATAAGGGAAAAAAAGAAAAAATTGGATATAAATGTAATACACACACATACATAATTATAGACATGCTGTTGCAGTACTTGGTCAGGGATGGTAGTTATTTAGTAACATGAATACACAAAAAAAAAAAAACTGAAAATAAAATGAAAAATAATAAAAATTCTTGTATTGCTTAAGTCTTTGATAATGTTGATCATTTCATAAATGTTCAAATCAGGTTTGTAAAGCAATCAATATCTGATTAATAACGGCCAACAGACACAGGTCAATAACTGGGGGACTGAGGTAAGCTGAGAGTTTTTTTTTTCCAGAAACACATCTATGGGGACAGGGCCTTTCTTATTTTCTTTTCACCTCATGCTTTTAACCATAAAACAAACAAAAAACATTAATAAAAGCAGTGGTAGACAATGGGGAGGACAAAAAAAAGAATTAATATTAGATTAAAATCAGTTAAAAGAAAGAAAGAAAAAAAATTAAAATTCTATTAAACTCCCGATTTAATCCTTCAGGAAATACTCCTCCACCCTAAATTCATTTCCTTTTGTTTCAATGACTTCCTCAGAATAAATTGAAATCGAAAAAAATATTGTGAAGATTTGTCTTTCTTCTGATAAACAGTGAAGTAAATTCTTAATGGATCTTTCTCAGATCTTTTTCTCTCTCTCTCAGGGCCACAAGGCAGAGAAAGGCAAGTCAAAAGGAGGAGCTTGGATTACTGGGAGAAAAGAGAACACCAAGAAAATAACACTGTACACCAAGGGGCATGTTGTCCACATACACACACACACATGTATATATAGCTGTCTACATTTATAGACAACAGTTGTTTATAGATGTAGACAGCACTGTCTTAACATCAGAGCTGTCTGCATACGGACACAGCATCTACATCTGATCCCATCAGTAGAGAAGACTGTAGGTGGCGCTAGTGTTTGTGACTTATGAAGACAAACACTTCATTAACAATTAATATGCAGACATCACAAATTTCTAAAATACATTAATTGTAAAAAAAAAACAAAAAAGAATACTTCACAATATTTTTTTTTTACTTACTTTAGAGTTTTTTTTTTTCCCTCCCTTTGGTTTTAGAAATCCCTTCTCTGATCATAAGGGACCCAGAGAAAGACGAAAATAATGAAATGCCCCAAATGGAGAAAAACTGAAAAAAAATTGGTGGGGACCTCAATCCCCATCTGCCCCAAAGTAAGTAAACGACAGCGAGGTGGTCCTGGGGTGCACGAAACCCCAGTCAGACCCCTCTTTTTCTAAAAATTATTTTAAAAACCGAAAGATTTGCATATATTTTGAGAAAACAAATATTCAAACTAAAATGGAAGACACTGACAGGAAAATTCAAAGAAATCGAAAAATGTGGAACAGAAAAATAGACATTTCTACTTTGTATCAGGTTGTATCATGAAATAAAAGTTTGCAAAATGAGTATTTCCTGTAAATGTTGATTTTGATGAAGTAAAAAAAGACGTGTGCATGCATGTGTGTATGTATATATGTATATATACATACACATATATAAATGAAATAAAATATTAAAATATTCATAAGGTTGGGAGTTCCTGGACATGATGGGGGGGGAGTGAGGGATGTTTTAGCTGACGAAAGGAATTTAAAAAAACGCTTTTTTTTTTTTTAAAAAGAAAAAAATGGCTTCATAAATTCTGAAGAAAATAAAACTACAATTGTCCCCTAGAGAAAGAAAATGTGAGATAAGCAAATAAAAATTCATGAGGATGAGAATTAGTGGAGTAAGCTCAATGTAAAAGTAGATGTTGGGGGTAGCGAAGAAGAATGTCTTGTTAAAGGATGCTGGCTATAATTGTACAAATGAAGAGAAACTAACAGCTGTTTGGGTATTCACTTTGATTCTTATTTCCTAATTAATTGACGAGTTGGGTGGGAGGATGATCCTCGTTGGCACTCATCTGGTTAAGCAGGCGCCGGATTTGGAATGTCACTTCGTTCAGCTGCCGACCAAGTTCTCGCACCTCGACCAAATGCTGGAGTCTTTGTCTCTCCTGGAAAGAAGCCAATTCGCGGCGAGTGGTCTCCATTTGTTCCAGTCGAAGACGGGTCTCCCTCATGCGAGCCCGTAGCCGTTCGTATTCCTTGGGGCCAGTTCGGCGATTTACAGAGCGATGGTGGATAGGACCGACACGATTGGAATTGTTGGGGTTGGTGGTGACATTATCGGGCTCAGTAACCGGTGGAGCAGAGGATGGTGGGGTGGTGTTTGCTTGAAGAGCATTTCTAGAAAGGCTACTACTATTACTACTACTATTATTATTATTATTAAGGCGACTTACAGGAGTTGGATGTGTGGTAGTAGCAGGAAGGAAGGAACGAAGGACACTCTCTATAGACTCGTTTGCTCTCTCATTCACACGGTTGTTGTTGTCAAGCGTTGGGTGGTGGCGCTGAAGACTAACTAAAGAACTACTACTATTATTATTATCAGTAATATTATTATTATTAGTAGTAGTATTAGTTACTGGTGTTGAACTGCTAGAAGATAAAACATTTCTAGAACTGAGCCCTGTACGAGGGGTTGTTAACAAAGGGGACAATTGGGTGGTGGTGGTTGCGGTGGCCTCGGTGAACAAATTATTTGAAGACAAGTTGGCTTCTTTCCTCTCATTCCGGATTCTTTGAAGGAGGGCTGCTGCTGACGAGGGTTCCTTCGCTAAAACTCTCTCCGTTATTTCAGAGCATCTGTCCCTAAGATTCAAATTATTGTTATTGCTATCATTATTGTTGTTGTTGTGGTTGCATGACTTATTCGTCTTGTAATTGTCTTCGTGATGTAGTTTTTTGTTGAGCACATGACGGTGATTGTGAATGTTTTTCAGCTGACCGACCCAAATGCAGGAGCGGAGGAGGCAGCGCACCTGCCTGTTGTTGAGGTTGTCTGCAATAGCACCACTCGGTAGATAGTAGCCGCTCACACGGCACACGGGGCATTTGTTGTGGTTTTCAGAATCCCCGCTTCCCGACCATACGGTGACGCAGGAACGACAAAACTGATGCTTGTTCACACAGTGACACGGGTTCTTGCAGATGAGAAAACTGCAACGAGAAATAAAATAAATTGAGAAAAAATGGGAAAAGAAAAAATGAAATATATAAAGAATTTAACTTTGGAAAATGGTCTTTTTTTCCTGTTGCTTCCAGACTTACCACGGCGCTGACTGTTTTAACCCTTTAAGCATTTAAACTATCCATATCCAGCCCAAATATTCTTTTCTACTCTAGGCACAAGGACTGAAATTTTTGGGGAGGGGCCAGTCAATTAGATTGACCCCAGTATGCAACTGGTACTTAATTTATCAACACCCGAAAGGATGAAAGGCAAAGTCGACCTCATCCAGGCCCAATATTCAACATGTTTTATGTTCGCACTGGCCAGATCTGGCTTCTTACACATACCCAACAATGTCATTCTAAAAATATAGTCACATCATCAAAATCTGGAAGCTTTGACATACAATGCATGATTAATTTAAGATAATCTGAATAAATAAGCCTCACATTTGATGGAGTAGTGTGAATGCTAAAGGGTCGAAGTTGTTATTGAGGGGGAAACTTCTGATAATTGTTTCAAACTTTCCAGTGGGAGGGGGTCAGTCGATCACATGACCCGTGAAAGGTAAAGTTGAACTCAGAATGTAAAGAGCTGGAAAAAGAAAAAAAACAAACACACACAGCTAAGCCTTTTGTTTGACTAATACTAATAATTCTATCAGAGGGTCACCTTAATTTCTGATAATCCTTTCCCCTATAGACACATCATCATCGTTTAATGTCTGCTTTCCATGCTGGCATGGGTTGGACGGTTTGACTGGGGTCTGGGAAGCCAGGAGGCTGCACCAGGCTCCAGTCTGACCTGGCAGAGTTTCTACAGTTGAATGCCCTTCCTAACGCCAACCACTCCGAGAGTGTAGTGGATGCTTTTTATGTGCCACCAGAACAGGGGCCAGAGGGGCCTGGCAATGACCATGGTTGGTTGGTGCTTTTTACGTGCCACTGGCACGGGGATCACAACCACAATTTCCATTTGATGTACTTGACTCAATAGGTCTCCTCGAGCATGGCCTGAACTGTTTTTTTTTGTGTGTGGAGGGAAGAGTAAGTCAATTACATCAACCCCCAGTGCCCAACTGATTATTGTTTTACCAACCCTGAAGGGATGAAAAGTTGGCTGCAGCAGAATTTGAACACAAAACATAAAAAGTCAGAAGAAGAAATGCTGCCAAACATGACATGTCTGACATGCTAACAATTCTTGCAGCTTGCTGCAAAATAACGACAAAATAACGACAGCAGGTTGTTGGCAAACTTGAAATGCTTCAGTCTTCCAAATACCAACCTCTAATTAAATTCCTGTATAACAGCACTCAACCTCTTTCTTAGCTTACACAATCTAAGCTGACCTTTCAAATCCCCGTAACACCTCTCATATAACTCTTTACACATCTAATTCCATTGCCCTGTCTCTAGCTATTGACTGACAATTCTCTGTCATTACATCCACAAGCCTTTCCAACACTCAAGCAAGTGAGGTCCCAGCTTGCTTCTATTCTTTCCTTCTCTCTACAAGCACACAAGGCCCTCGTCTTCCCCTTTCTTTTCCTGAATTAAGCAATCTCCTCTGGCTTTGTCTCATGTTTTTCGTTTCCCCCAGCCTCAAAGCCAAAAGAGACATGATATTACCTACTCTCTTTTACTCTTTTACTTGTTTCAGTCATTTGACTGCGGCCATGCTGGAGCACCGCCTTTAATCGAGCAACCCGACCCCGGGACTTATTCTTTTGTAAGCTCAGTACTTATTCTATTGGTCTCTTTTGCCGAACTGCTAAGTGACGGGGATATAAACACACCAGCATCGGTTGTCAAGCAATGCTAGGGGGACAAACACAGACACACAAACACACACATATATATATATATACACACACACACACACATATATACAACGGGCTTCTTTCAGTTTCTGTCTACCAAATCCACTCACAAGGCTTTGTTCGGCCCGAGGCTATAGTAGAAGACACTTGCCTAAGGTGCCACGCAGTGGGACTGAACTCGGAACCATGTGGTTGGTAGACAAGCTACTTTCCACACAGCCACTCCTGCGCCTATATATATATATATATATATAAAATATATAAACGCATTACCTGTTAGTGTTATTTTGCAAAACATGTCTTAATAATGTCACCAGTTCAAAGACTTTCAAGGCTTGTGTATATATAAATCATCAACAAACTCTTTAACATCTAGTCCCACCACATCTAGACCCAAACATTCCACCTGCTTTATGTTGTTAAAACTGACTCCGTCTAACCCCTCACACCTACCCTACAATGCCATTCTAAAAATACAGAAACACAATATTGGAAATCTGAAGCTACAAAATAATCCATGATTAATTCAAAACAATGTGAATAAAAAAGCAAGACATTTGACAAAGAAATCCGAATGCTAAACGGTTAATGTGTTTTTCCTGCTGGCACAGGTTAAATGTTATGTTTATATATTTGTTTTGCAAGATTCTTGATGTGAAGTCGTGTGTTGAAACAGATGTTGTATTTAGGAAGGGTCATATTGCCAGTTTTGCCAATAAAAACACATGCACTATACACTATATATCTGGTGTTACTTTGCTTCAGTGTTATTTATTTTTTACATTAATCTTAATCTTATTTCGGCCAGTGTTCTTTTGTCACACTTCTGTGATCTCATCATTTGTGTATGGAGAGACACACAAATAAGAAAGAAGAAAGCAAAGGACCACTGATGAGGTCACAGAAGTGTGACGAAAGAACTCTGGTCGAAATAAGATTAAGATTAATGTAAAAAATAAATAACACTGAAGCAAAGTAACACCAGATATATAGTGTATAGTGCGTGTGTTTTTATTGGCAAAACTGGCAAAATGACCATTCCTAAATACAACAACTTAGGTTAAATGGTTTGACATAATCTGGTGAGTTGCAGGGCCACACTGAGCTCCAGGGTCAGCTTTGACATGCTTTGTGTAGCTGGATGCCCTTCCTCCAGAGGTACATAAGGGGGTCTGTATATATGTACCACTTCACTTGTACACACCTCCCAGTAACTTGACACAGCTCCTTCTTGCCCACAACATACCTTCCTAACAATCCCTCCCTCCACCTGCATTTCCCTTCGCATCATCTCCCACTCACCTTTTGCAATCTTGTAAACTTAACCACCCACTCACCCCTATTCTATCCTTAGTACCACTTCATTAATATACCCCTCTGTAACTTCTGCACCACTTTCTCTCTCTCTCTTTTCCCAACTGAGGTAGCCAGGTATCTTCTTTAGTGCAGGACATCTGTTTCTCCTCCTCTGTTCATACACTAACCTCTCATCACTTGACACAAAGTCACCCCACTCAATACTACTCCCCCACCTCATTTACGGGGGGGGGTCTTGTCTTGCAAATGACTTGGTCACCTCACTGGCATTGGGGCCACGTAAAAAAAAGCATCTAGTACACTTTGTAAAAAGGTTGGTGTTAGGAAGGGCCCCCAGCCCTAGAAACCAGCCGTTCAAGAATTTGGACCTGGAGATCTCCATTTCCAGCGACTTCGAGGGCCACCTCCCAGTGGTGTCCGTTGTCAATGAAGAGCCCTTGACTACAACAGGACGACCAAAGTTTTTTTTTCCAAGGTCTGGGGTCTCCCGCCCCTAAGCCCTAGTCCCTAATCATCTAATCACACTTACCCGTCTTGTTGCTTAACAACAACAACAGCCCTAAAAACCATGCCAAAGCAGACAGAGTTTGGTGTAGCTTAAACCATCCAACCTTTGCCAGCATGGAAGGCAGACAATATTACATGACAATGATGTGTGTGTGTGTGTGTGTGTGTGTGTGTGTGTGTGTTTCCTTTTCTACCTCCCCCTCTCACAATTCCTCTTTACCATTTAGTCTAAAGACTATTTTTCCTTTTGGTTATTTCTGTCCTTGTCTGTCTACGAATGCCAACGGAGGAGCCTTTATGCAGTAGCTTGATTAGCTAGAAATAATCGGATACGTTGGGTAATGTAGCTCTGTGTCCGAGGGTGGGGAGACAAACAGGATGGCCATATGTGGAATGTCTTATTTCCGTTGATTAGTTGGTCTGAAAACTAATCAAATAACAACCTAAGCTATCTTTAATTAAACGATTCTAAACCAAGATTACTGCACTGACAGGTAACAGTAGCAACACTGTTTCATATGAGATCGAAAGGAAACAAACGATTGCTGCCATTCAACATTCAAATACCATTGTGTGTGTGTGTGTGCATGGGGGTGGAGGGAAAGAGAGAGAGAGAGAAAGAAAGAGAGAAGCTTATAGGAGGAGGATGGCATGAATAGGCTTATTCAGCTTTCAAAAGTCACTGTGTTTATAAACACAGGTTTATACACAAATATATGAATAGCTCCATTCAGCTGTCACGTCACCATATGTGTGTGTATATATATATCATCATCATCATCATTGTTTAATGTCTGCTTTCCATGCTGGCATGGGTTGGACGATTTGACTGAGGGCTGGCAAACCAGATGGCTGCACCAGGCTCCAATTTGATCTGGCAGAATTTCTACAGCTGGATGCTCTTCCTAACGCCAACCACTCCGAGAGTGTAGTGGGGGCTTTTACGTGCCACTGGCATGGGGGCCAGTCAGGTGGTACTGGCAACGACTTCGCTCAAATGTTTTTAGACGTGCTAGTAAGGCGACGCTGGTAATGATCACCCTTGAACAGTGCCTTTTACGTGCCACTGGCATGGAAGCCAGTTAGCTGCTCTGGCAATTATCACGCTTGGATGGTGCTCTTAGCACCCTACTAGCACGGGGCACAAGTGCCAGTAATGCGAATATATATATATATATATATATATATATATATATATATATATAGCTAGTCCTACTGTACATCATCCTCAACTATTGTCTTCAACTAGAACCCTAAGAGGACCAAATCCTTGTGAATGGACTTGGTAGATGGAAACTGAGAGAAGCCTATTGTGTGTGTGTGTGTATATCATTGCTAACTGTTAACAAATATGCCTGTCATATAAATGGTGTTTTTTGTATGCAATCTCCCATGAAATGTATTCTTTTATTTGTTTCAGTCAGTTGACTGTGGCCATGCTGGAGCACCATCTTTAGTTGAACAAATTGACCCCAGGACTTATTCTTTGTAAGCCTAGTACTTAGCAGCTCGGCAAAAGAGACCAATAGTATAAGTTACAGGGATGTAAGCATACCAACATTGGTTGTCATGTGATGGTGGGGGACAACACAGACACACACACACACATGACAGGCTTCTTTCAGTTTCTGTTTACCAAATCCACTCACAAGTCTTTGGTCAGCCTGAGGCTTTAGTAGAAGACACTTGCCCAAGGTGCCACACGGTGGGACTGAACCCAGAACCATGTGGTTGGGAAGCAAGCTTCTTACCTCACAGCCACACCTGGCCATTGTACTATTTGTTTCTTCTGAGGACTATGGAAAATATTACGTTGCTCAAAAACAGGTGAGGGTTGATACAGGAAGAGAATCCTGCCTCAATAAATTTCATCTACCCTGCTTTGGCTTTTCATTGGTTATGACAATAAGGGTTCCAGCTGATTCAATCAACAGAACAACCTGCTCTTGAGTACTTCACAGACACGCATACCCTTAATGATCTAAGGGAGATTCAGCATGATACTGAATGTGACAAGAGCGGCCCCTTTGAAATACAGGTACTACTCACTTTTGCTAGCTGAATGGACTGGAGCAACGTGAAATAAAGTGTCTTGCTCAAGGACACAATGCACTGCCAAGTATTGAACTCATAACTCTACAATCGTCATCGTCGTTTAACATCTGCTTTCCATGCTGGCATGGGTTGGATGGTTTGACTGAGAACTGGCAAGCCAGAAAGCTGCACCAGGCTACAACCTGATCTGGTAAGGTTTCTACAGCTGGATGCCCTTCCTAACGCCAACCACTCCAAGAGTGTAGTGGGTGCTTTTCATGCGCCACTAGCAAAGGAGGCTGTCAGGTGGCACTGGTAACGACCACACTCAAATGGTGTTTTCTATGTTCCGCCCGCACGGGACCAGTCAGCTGGCACTGGCATCGACCACGCTTGAATGGTGCTTTTTACGTGCCACCGGCGTGGCAGCCAGTCAGGTGGCACCAGCAACGACCATGCTCGAATGGTGCTTTTTACGTGCCACCGGCATGGCAGCCAGTCAGGTGGCACCGGCAATGACCATACTTGAATGGTGCTTTTTACAATTATGAGTTGAATATGCTAACCACTGAACCATACACACCTTCATTTAACTGAAACATGAAAAAAAGGCAGACATTAAAATGATAAAACACACACACACCCGTTTCAATTCCACATTATTTAAAGTTTCATTGGTGCAGGACATGTCTATATCATCAGATATTCAAATGCAGGGGATATAAAAGAAACTAAACATGGCTTTAGATAAGAGTATTTAGGCTTCCATTGGTCAGCTAAAGCCATGTGGTTGGCTTACCTATATTAGCAACTAAAGGAGGGTGAAATACTTTCACCTAAAAGCCATTTTAAAATTCTTTTAATTTCTCTCCACTCTTCTGTAAACATCTGACGATGTGGACATATGCTATACTCATGAAACCTTAAGTGTGTATGGCTTAGTGGTTAGGATATCCAGCTCATGATCGTAGGGTCATAAGCTCGATATTTAGTGGTGTTGTGTCCTTGAGCAAGACATTTTATTTCACAATGTTCCAGTTCACTCAGCTGGCAGAAACAAGTTGTACCCATATTTTAAAGGAACAGCCTTGTCACATTCTGTATCATGCTGAATCTCCCCGAAAACTACGTTAAGGGCATGACTGCCTGTGAAGTACTCAGCCACTTGCTTGTTAACTGATAGTAAATATATTGAGGGCTACTTTGGTTTTTACTCTCACTGGTGTGCATATCTACACACACACACACACACACACACAGAGCAATATCTAAATTTATACAACCGGTCTTTTCCAATCTTTGTGTAGCTGGATGCCCTTCCTCCAGAGGTACATAAGGGGGTCTGTATATATGTACCACTTCACTTGTACACACCTCCCAGTAACTTGACACAGCTCCTTCTTGCCCACAACATACCTTCCTAACAATCCCTCCCTCCACCTGCATTTCCCTTCGCATCATCTCCCACTCACCTTCTGCAATCTTGTAAACTTAACCATCCACTCACCCCTATACACACCTATACACACACACAGACACACACAAATTATATTAGAGGAAAATCAAAATCAGGGCAGAACAATCATCTCAAGTCATTTAGAATAATTTAATTAGGGTAAGGTGAATTTCAATTAAATCATTCTAAATGACTTGAGATACTTGTTCTGCCTTGGTTTTCATTTTTCCTCATAATATATACAGGTTATAATGGAACCCTAACATGGATCCTTATATCCAGCCTTAGCTCTGACCTTGGAACCTAACGGTTGACCTGCTATATAGCACATACCTGTTCATTTAGATCACAAGTGAACCAAACCCAATATTCTATATACAAGTATATATAATAATGGACTCTCCCATCGTTAGATGATGTATGAGCGTTCGGCAAGTTCTTTATTGAACAGCCAAACAGATGATCTGCTTATAGTGATCAAAGGTTTGTGTTCCCATAAGCTGACTCCCTCCATCAAATCAACATTACCTGTACAGGTGCTTCTGGGTGCCACACGTTAGGTGTTGAAATGATTGCAGAGCAACGTGAAATGAAGTGCTTTGCTCAAGAACACAACGTAATGTCTGGTCTGGGAACTGAACCCACAATCTTGCCATTGTGAGTGCAACACCCATAACCACTAAGCCATGAGCCTTCAGTAAATGTATGTGTGTGTGCGCATATGTATGTATGTGTGTATATATATATGTTACCAACGTCGCCTTACTGGCACCTGTGCCGGTGGCATATGTAAAAAGCACCCACTACACTCTCAGAGTGGTTGGCATTAGGAAGGGCATCCAGCTGTAGAAACTCTGCCAAATCAAGATTGGAGCCTGGTGCAGCCATCTGGTTCGCCAGCCCTCAGTCAAAATTGTCCAACCCATGCTAGCATGGAAAGCAGACGTTAAACGATGATGATGATCTATATATATATATATATATATATACATATACACACATATATATATATATACATATACACACATATATATATATATACACATATACACACAGTCATGTACAAACACTAATATATATCATATATGTATGAATAGCTTTATTCAACCATCAAAAATTACATACATAATAATATATAGATTTATACAACTGATATTTTCCAGTCAACAAGTTATGGTAAGCACACACACACACACACACACAGAGAAATATATAGGTTTGTAAGATCGATCACATTCAACCTTCACTCTCTATATACAACCATATATAGATTCGTAAAGTAAACTACAACAGCTGTTTTTACTACTACCACCACCACCATTGCCACCAGTAGTAGTAGTAGTAGTAGAGTGGTTAGTAGTTTATCAGTGAAATATTTTAGGTCAGCCCGCAACTATTAGCTCACTGTGCCTCCTCACAGACTCCGTACAGAGCTGTGAATGTATTAAAGTTCACGAAGGTGGGTGTATGAGGGGGTGTATAATGCTATTGTGTATAGTCAGAGGTGATTATTGTGCAAGTGTATGTTTAACGGGTACACATGCACGAGGTCAGTGTGTGTGTGTGTGAATGCACAGGGATATATGTATGACTGTCTGTCTGTCTGTCTGTCAGGGTACTCCACCCCACTGCTGAAACAGGGTAGTGAAATAACAACAATGGTGACATTTGGATTTCTCCTTCAATTAAGCTTTGCTCTCTCTCTCTCTCTCTGTCTTCCCCCACAGTGTGCAGAACCCTCCCATGGCCACCCAGCTAACACATCTTATATCATGAAGTGACTTAATTAATTTGTGAAGTGGTTTAATTAACAAGGTGTCATAAGGATGTAAGCTTCATAAAATCTAATTCTGTGTACACAAGCACACCTGGTGCTGCCACTGCTAGCCTCTGGTCAAAAAACGGTAATATTTGACCATCGCATGAAGAAGAAGAAGAAGAAGAGGAGGAGACTGTCACAAGTGTTTTGTACTAAACAACCAGTTAAAAACAATACTTTGAACAATAGGTAAGTTAGCATTAACCTAGTTCATACAGGAAATAGAAGAGAAGAGAATAACTAGAAATAAATAAAACAATACAAGTTAATGAGTATTTTCAGTTTATTGGTGAGTAGGAGATAACTCTGAACCTGTTTCAATGTTATAATGACCTCATTAGAACTAAATCTCTATAACAACTGGATACAAATATTAATTGGTTTTGCCAGTCACACTTTACATTATATAAAGAGGGGAGGAGGGAGAGAGAGAGAGAGAGAACTAACGGAAGAGATGCAGGGATGAGGAGAGAGAAAGAACCATAGTGTGACGAGAGAGAGATGAGGTACAAACGACGGAGTGGTTGTTGGATGGAGTACAAACAAGGAGGATTTATTTCATCATTTTGTACAAGAAGAGATTCGTCAAAAGTTAAATCATAATTAGACTGCGACCACGCTGGGGCACCACTTTGAATGTTTTAGTCAAATGAATTGACTAAGCCTGGCACTTATTCTACCGGTCTCTTTCTGCTGAACCACTAAGTTATGGAGACATAAGCAAACCAATACTAGTTGTCCAAGAAGTGGTGGGGAACAGAGACAAACACACAGATTATCATCATCATCATCGTTTAATGCCTGCCTTCCATGCTGGCATGGGAAGGATGGTTTGACAAGAGCCGGCCAGGCAGATGCCTGCACCACACTTCTGTGACTGTTTTGGCAGGATTTTTATAGCTGGATGCCCTTCCTAACACCAAAAACACACACACACATATATATATCGTCATCATCATCATCGTTTAGCGTTCGCTTTCCATGCTGGCATGGGTTGGACGGTTCAACTGGGTCTGGGAAGCCAGAAGGCTGCACCAGGCCCAGTCTGATCTGGCAATGTTTCTACGGCTTGATGCCCTACCTAACGCCAACCACTCCATGAGTGTAGTGGGTGCTTTTTACGTGCCAGACGAGGCTGGCAAATGGCCACGATCGGATGGTGCTTTTTACGTGCCACCGGCACAGACTGGTTATTATAATTCCTTGATTTATGAATCGACTGGATGGTCACTACAGGGACGCCTATCATCATAGTTAACCCGTGCTTAAACTATAATACTTTCTATTATAGACACAAAGGTTTGACATTTTGGAGGAGGTGGGTTACTCGATTACATCGACCCCAGTGCTCGACTGGTACTTAGTTTATTGACTCTTAAAGGATGATGGCAAAGTCAACCTCAACGGAATTTGAACTCTGAATGTAAAGACGGAGTAAATGCCGCTGAGAATTTTGTCTGGCGTGCTAATGATACTGCCAACCCGTCGCCTTTCGGGGTTAAACAATAACAGCTCTCTTTCACAGACATAAACGAATAAACCAGCGAAGAACCTCCTATGTGATCGTTCGGCCTGCTTAAAATAGGAACCAAATTCCCTCAAATTACACCATGCCGGGATTAGATGGTACCCAGTGCACACAAGCATACACACTCACAATTTCAGTGCATAGCTGAACACTCACATATCCTCACACAATCTAGTAAAGATCTGTGCTCCAGTACGCACATCACGAGGGAGCTTCTACGTAATCACTGGCTTTTCTAGAACTTGCAACCAAATCTCCAAAGAGAGGATCGAATCATCGGGTCTTCTCGAAGACCAAGGGGAACTGGAACTGTATTTTAAACTCGTGAAATGACTTTGTAGGGCCAGCACATGAAAGAGGAGGGTGCAAAAGCCTTGAAAATCTGTTTCGGAGTTCCCAGATGTTTGAAAGGCATGGGCTCCAATCTGGCAGGGTTTCTACAGCTGGATGTCCCTCCTAATGCCAACCACTCCGAGAGTGTAGTGGGTGCTTTTTACATACCACCAACTTGGGAGCCAGCTTGTGGGGGACTGGTATCAACCACATTTGGATGGTGCTTTTTACGTGCCATCAGCACAGAGAGCCAGTCAGGTGACACTGGCATCGACCACGTTTGGATGGTGCTTTTTATGTGCCACTGGCACAGGAGCTAGTTGGTGGGGGGCTGGCATTTACCATGTTTGGATGGTGCTTTTTACATGTCACTGGTACGGGAAGCCAGTCAGGCGACATTAGTATCAGCCCAAGCTTGAATGGTGTTCATTACGTGCCACTGGCACCAGCCAGGGGAGACTGGTATTGGCCACAACTACAATTTCCATTTTGATTTCAATATATACACATATGATGGGCTTCTTCAGTTTCTCTCTGCCAAATCCACTCACAAAGCATGGTTAGCCTGGGTCTATAGTAGAAGGTACTTGCTCAAGGAGGTGCCATACACTGAGAATGAACCGAGAACCCTGTGATTGGGAAACAAACTTTATACGTGGCACCACTCAATATTACCCATGGTGGAAAAAGTCACCTGGCATATGACAGGTATCACTTAAGTTTATAGTATAAAAAAAAACATAGTTAAAATGGTCAACAGGAACTGTCATTGGAACCTCTTTGGTAGTGATGGTGGTGGGAATGGTGGGCCTCCATTGTAAAGTGAAGAGGATTCAGTTGTGCAAGTGGCTGAGTATTTCAGATACATGTAGCCTTAAACTTAATTCTTAGGCAGAATCAGCAAAACACAGTGATAAAGCTCTATCTTTTGAATTACAAGCTACAATTTGCTCAGTGGGCTTCTCTACAGTTTCCACTAACAGAATTTCACTCATGAGATAAAGGCTGAAAATGACATCTGCCCAAGATGCCATAGAATGTGACTGAACCCGAGATCTTATGGTTGTAAAGCGAACTTAACTATTTGACCCCACTGCACCTACAGTGGTTATAAACTATGCCTATACACACACACAATCTGAAGTAGATATGCCAATTGTGCTAAGCGTTTCAATTAGTTTAATCTCACAGTATATTTAACTATTATTATTAACCTTGCTAACAAGTTATCAAAGTATTAACCTCATTAGCAAGTGGTTTCCATTGTTATTTGATCAAATTTATTATCAAACATTAAATGTTTAACAAGAAGAGGGAACCAAGTAGCCCCCCCCCCCTCATAAATTCTGTTTATCTCTTTTAACATCAATTAGCAGCTTCTGCATTTATCACTTAATCTGTCCCAGATTTTCTGCACTCTGCACCAAATAACACCAAATAATTAATATCTATAAGCCTACATGTGAACCTCTGTGTGTTCGCACAACCTATCGAGAAATAGCAGCCTAATTTCCCTCAAATCACTCACTGTCATCTGTGTCTTTAGGTTTTACTTGATCAGTGTTTCCCTGGTGAGGGTCGTTACAATCTTCCTAATTGACAATGTTGAAAAGGGGTAGATTGGCAGAGTTGTGGGTGTGTAGCACTTAGTTATAGTTAGAGTTCAAATCCTATGGCTCATCCTTCCAGAAGATCAAATCCTGGGGCTGATTTAATTGATTCATACTAGGGCTTCCCAGGTTCCTTGAAGCAAACAGTGACAACAACCCGAGCGAGGATGTAAAACCCAACAATGGCTGTGAGAAACAGGGACTTCTGGTATTCCAGCTTTGAAAGGGACAATAAGGAAACACAGCCATCAAAATTCTATAATTAATGGCATTTGGGATGTGTCTGTCAATGTGTCAACAGAAGAGGCAGATGTTACAGCTGAATATATCACATCACAGATTTTACAGAGGTGGTTTAACTGTGTAGAAGGCGGTGAGCTGGCAGAAACGTTAGCAGGCTGGGTGAAATGCTTGGCGGTATTTCGTCTACCGCGTTACGATCTGAGTTCAAATTCCGTCGAGGTCAATAAATTAAGTACCAGTTACACACTGGGGTTGATGTAATCGACTTAATCAGCTTGTCTGTCCTTGGTTGTCCTCTCTGTGTTTGGCCCCTTGTGGGTAGTAAAGAAATAGGTATAACTGTGTAGTCATCATCAGGGTTGAAATGCATCTTTGGGGTAGATCAATGTCTCCCAACTGGGGCTTCACCTAAGCCCTAAAAATCTGAGAGAGGCTGCTTAATGTGCCACAAGACATAGTACTATACATATAAACTAATTATATGCAAATGCCTGTCCTGGGTAGAGTTTCAGGGTTTGAGGAGTGTGGAACCATCCCTTGGCCACTTCTGTTCCTGGGTCTGCTCAGACCTATTAAGGTCTCAGCTAATTAGCATTTCATGGAACTGCCTCCAGAAGAAGGTCACTCACAGACTCCTCAAAGGACTCAAGAGAGATGAGGCTCTTAAGCTGCTCATCTAAGAGAAGGGCACTCCATGCAAATCCCGAATCCAGACAGCTATTGAGCTTTTGTAGCACTTGCTGCAGTTGACCAATACAAGTTTGAAGGACGAGGGAGCGAGACTGGCCCTGAACACAAACCAAACCCACTGTCAGAATATTCATAGTGCAGGCTGTTATATCTAAATGGAGGCAAAGTGGCTGAGCTTCTTTCTAGTGTTGGGCCTCATGGATGCAATGACTAAGGCCTTTGGCATTATGTTTTGCTTGAGAAGAAGACCCATCAAGCTGAGCAAAATTAGTCGTGACAGATACCAGTGTCATGCAAATGGCACCCATGCTGGTGGCACAAAAAAACCATGCCAAATCAAACTGGAGTCTGGTGTAGCCTTTGGACGCTAAATGATGATGATGATGATGAAATGGAATTGTAAGGAAATTTGGTCAATAAGGTCTTGTTTAACCCTCATGATATCAACCCATCTAAGACCACTCCTGATCTGTATTTCAAAGGGGCCAGCCTTATCACACTGAATCCCCCCAAGAACTACGTTAAGGGTGGAATACTCAGCCACTTGTATGTTAATTTCACGAGCAGATTGTTCTGCTCTCCGGATCAACTGGAACATTCGTTGTTATTACCAGTGGAGTGGCAGTTATTTTTATTAGCACAGCAAAACCTTTTAAAGACACTTTAAAAGGTCTTGGTTTATTTTTATGAGACAGCAAGAAAAGATCTAATTATGTGAAAGTTCCACAAGACATGGACTATATCTTAAGGGTTCTATATCAAGATTATTTCTTAATTGCCCACAAGGGGCCAAACATAGAGGGAACAAACAAGGACAGACAAACTGATTAAGTCGATTACATCGACCCCAATGTGTAACTGGTACTTAATTTATCGACCCCGAAAGGATGAAAGGCAAAGCCGACCTTGGAATTTGAACTCAGAACATAACGGCAGACGAAATACTGCTAAGCATTTCGCCCGGCGTGCTAATGTTTCTGCCAGCTCGCCACTGGATTCTATATTAAGATTAAAAGGGTTGGGAAACAATGATGCAATTGGTAGTTTAGAGGTGGGCCTCTACCTCTTGCTCTCCTGCACAAAACTGACAACTGGTTCATTTATTCTACTAAGTTAACAGTACTAAGTCACTGACCTACTAAACATCTACAACAGCCACCAGCAACAATATAACTAATCCTCCTGTTGACATTCAAACCAGATCTGTTATAATAAATGAGCTCAGTCATGGCTGTTTCTTGTCAAGAAGAAAGTTTATTCAACAGCCATCAGTTGCTGGTTCAATCTCACTGGTAGGTGTCTGCTTTCAGAGGTGTGGATATGAAATTTGGAAGGTGGGAAATAAGTGGAAGCTCATCAGATGAGTGTGTTGCAAAGTGCAGACAATAAGTTCAAAATAATGCCATGGCAAGGTGTGTGTTTTGGGCCCTAATGAAGCACTGGGTTGACTGTATCTACGGGACAGGAGAAGGAGGGTTAACAAATGTGGGAATTATGTCCTATGCAAGGATCAACTCAAAAAGGGAGTAACAAAACAATACTGTGTACCATAAAGCAGTTGTATACTGTCAACTTAACGTGACAGTCCCATGAAGGGAATCATACTACCGCTGTTTAGCCCTAGGAAGCATCAACGCTTCCTGTTGGCTTTGACACATTTCCTGTGTCCTTATGTTTACAAGGGGGAGACAAGAGCACCCCCAACAGCTAGGCCTGCATCCAGGGACTAGTTTCTGAGTCTTGCTCGTCATTAGTATGGAGTAGCATGGCTTGCTAGTTGCAACTGTGTACCAGTTCCAGCAGAATGACTATAAGAATGACAATGGTAAACTCAATCAAAAGATTACAGTGACTTAAAAAAGGTTGAGGTTTCAAAAGACTAAAAGCATTTCAACCAGCAAAGGTGGTCAGCTGGCAGAAACGTTAGCACACTGGGTGAAATGCTTAGTGGTATTTCGTTGTTTGTCTTCATGTTCTGAGTTCAAATTCCGCCGAGGTTGACTTTGCCTTTCATCCTTTCGGGGTTGATAAATTAAGTACCAGTTGCATGTCACTCTAATTGACTGCCCCACCCACCACTCTCCAAAATTTTCGGGCCTTGTGCCTAGAGTGGAAAAGAATATCAACCTGTTTGAGACCAACCCTTGGTTCTACGGCACTAAATGCCATTTTAAGTTGATTGAAATTAAAATCTTCTCCCATCAAAATTTCATTCATTTCCCAAACATCAGCTTTAACAATCTTTGTCTTTTAGTTGTTTCAGTCACTAAACTGCGGCCATGCTGGAGCACTGTCTTGAAGAATTTTAGCCAAACTCTTTTTTTCTAAATCCTGGTACTTATACTATTAGTCTCTTTTGCTGCACCACTAAGTTACAGGGATGTAAACACACTAACACTGGTTGTCAAGTGATGATTGGGGACAAACATAGACACAAGGACATGCATTTATATACGACAGGCTTCTTTCAGTTTCTGTCTACGAAATCCACTCAGAGGGATTTGGTTGGCCTGAGGCTATTGTAGGAGCTACTTGCCCCAAATGCCACATAGTGGAACTGAACCTGGAACCATGTGACTGGAAACTTCTTACCACACAGCCATGCCCACCACAAAGTTATTTTACTAAATTCAATATTTTCAAAGTTTGCTGAAACAAAGTCCATAAATTTTAACCAAAATAGAGTAATCGAAGGATTAAGGTGTTACGTGATAGTCAGAGGAAGAAGGGTAGAACCCCCACAATCGCCCGGATGGAACTATGGAAAAATAACGACACAACTCAACCTCAGACTGAAAATCTTGTCAAAAATCTTTGCAACAGAGTGGACTCCATTAAGGGCAAGCGAGGGCCAAGTGGTGGTATCAACTAGAGAAATGAGTTAAGTCTTGCAATTGTGAATAGGTACAACCTATGAGGCAATTTCTCTGCCCTTTCCATCAGCTGAATATTGGTGGCAGTGGGACTGAATCCTGGAACCACACATAACTGAGAGGAAAGTTTATGCCACAAGGTGGTTAGCTATCTCAGCAGGAGCACTGAGCTGTTGAAGAGTTTTACTGATTGTGTGGGGTCCCTAAAGGAAGACATGGTTCCTTTAACCCTTTCATTAGAAACACTGCTGAAACCGCCTCTGGTTCTGTAGTACAAATGTCTTGTTTTCATAAGTTTTGAATTAAAATCTTCCACCAAACGTCACGATTTATGTTCCTAACACTAGCTTAATGATAACTAAATTATTTTGCTAAATTCTTTGTCATATCTAAAATAATTGAGAGAAACACAGAGCATCTCAAAATAAATACAGCAACGAAAGGGTTAATATAAATCGCCAATCATGCTCTATGACTAATTAGTGAGGATTACTAATAATTAACAGATGTGAAGTGAAATATAGTTTTTTTTTCCTTCTAATAAGGAAGGGGGAGGATTTCATGGAATATAAGCAGGCACAAACAAAATAAACCCGACAAATGCTAGGTAGGACATCGCTGATGATAATCAATAAATTAGTCACATATATGATAAATCATTGAGCAGCACAACTCGTTACATTAATCACAATCCAAAAATACCTAAGCAACAGGCACCAACAGATATACACAACCTGCAGTTAACTGAAATAACCAAGAACAGTGTCAATTATATATGTATATATATATGTGAGTGTGTGTATCTGTCTACCTACATATCTATCTAAACAATTATAAATAAGGGCAAAAGAAAAAAATTTCTATGCCAATATGCTGAGAAATAGACTTTAAAACGTCAATCACCACATTAAAATATACATTACTATAAATATACATCGTTATTTATAGAGATGTGTACTGTATGTGGTGATTGACGATTTAAAGTCTATTTCTCAGCGTATTGGCATAGAAATTTTTTTCTTTTGCCCTTATTTATAATTGTTAATAATTTTCACCTTAAAAGGTATTTTAATATACTGGCCACTTGATGAAATTTAAAAAAAATTTTTTATCCTATATTAGAAGTACATATCTATCTATCTAAATATCAGTTGCCATGATAAATCGTTAGCCACTACACACATTGTTTTTTCTCTCCTTGTTTTTTTCTGTGTCCCTTTCTGTAGAAGAGCATAGGCTCGAAACGTAAAAGACTTTCTATTCCTGAGCGTTATATTAATACATCTTTGTTTTGTACACCACCTGCCTTTGTCTTTTGTTTTTTTCGTAAACTCTCCCTATCTATCTACATATCTATCTATCCACGCACACACATATAAGTATGCTTCATTCATTCCTTTTATATTGCAATCATTGCTTGTAAAAGATCCTTAACAGACTAATCATCAGTTCACTGCATTTCTCACAAGTAACAAGGGAGTGGGTGCAACTTAGCACAGAACAAATATCATAAGAGACTTCATTTGAAAACTGGTTTTTTAAAAACTTTCTCCCTGATGTTCACATTCCACCCCACCACCCCAATAAGCATCAAACAGACACACAGACAGATACAAACATACACAAGGCACATGGCCAAATAGTGATGGTGTTGAGCTTGTGATTATAAGGTTGTGGGTTCGATTCCTGGCCCGGGCAGTGCATTGTGTCCTCAAGCAAGAAACATCATTTCATACTGTTCCAGCAGACTCAGTTGAAATGAGTACCAGCCAATTGTGAGTACAGTACTCTATACCTCCAACTTGATGTTCCACCTGGTGGAAAAAGTGGGATGGCAAAAAAAGTGTTTACATTTACAATTAGAGAAAGTATGATACATGCTACCAAATCATGCTGTGTCGCTTTGAATATACCACTCACAATCTATTGAGAACCTGTATCCTGAATCCTTCAAATTACTCAGGCTGGCAAGTGAGCACAGATACGAGGTTCTTAGCTCCCTTTAGTTGTATCAAGCATTTGGTGATAGTAAAAGGGCTATTTATGTCCCCCTATCGTTTGAGAGGTCCTAGCCTTGCGAGTTTGTGGGTGCTAGTGCCATGTGTAAAGCACTGGTGCTGGTGCCACATAAAAAGCACCCAGTCCACTCTGTAAAGTGGTTGGCATTAGGAAGGGCATCCAGCTGTAGAAACCATGCTGAAACAGACGGTTGGAACCTGGTGCAGATTTCTGGCTGGTCAGCTCCTGTCAAACTGGCCAATCCATGCCAGCATGGAAAATGGAGATTAAATAATGGTGATGAGCGTGTTTGTGTGTGCTTTTGTGTTTGTTCCCCAGCATTGCTTGCCAATTGCTGTTGGTGTTTTTATGTAAGTTAGTGGTTTGGTAAAAAAGTACTTTGTTCGACTAAAACTTTTCAAGGAGGTGCCCCAGTATGACCACAGTCTAATAACTGAAATGAGTAAAAGATAAGAGATTTATGACTCAGCAACAGAATATTGGGGTTTGTATCATTGCTTAATCCCAAGGTGACCCTAATCGATGTGCTCCAACTAAATCCATTCAAACTATTTTCAGGTAATGTAAATTTGGTTAATCAGATGACCAAGCCCAAACAACAACATGTGTGTGTGTGTGTGTGTGTGGATGTGTGTGTGTGGAGGTGTGTATCAAGAACACATTTATGTGTATCTGTGCACAGTGTGTGTGCAAAAACAACAGATGAAAACCAATATGCCAGAAGCTATCAAAAGGCAATCAATCAATTGATCAATAATGTTGGAATGTTTTCCTCTCGAAAACTTGTTTGCGACTTGAAACAGTCAGTGCCCAATAATATGAGATTGATGGGGAGGGAGATCGATGAAGGAAATGGGAGCCAGGGTTTCTTTTTTGTACTTTCAGCCTTATGAGGCAAATATCTATAATATGCAACAGGTGAGGTTGTGCGATAAGAAGTTTGCTTCCCAACCGTGTGGTTCCAGGTTCAACCCCACTGCATGGCACCTGTGTTTCTCTGTCTCTCACCACTGCTTGACAACTGGTGGTGTTGTGTTTAAGTCCCTGTAACTTAGCGGTTTGACAAAAGGAACCAACAAAATAAGTACCTAGCTAAAACACTATCACCTTTATTGAGTACTACTGCTCCTGTGTCTCAAGTAAACTGTATATGTTCATCTTTTAGCTTTTACTTGTTTCAGTCATTAGACTGCAGCCACACTAACCTCGGTTGTCAAGCAATGACCGGGAGGAGGGAAGACAAACACAGAGACACAAATACACACACACATACATACACATATATGTATATACACACACACACATACATACATACATACATACATACATACATATATATATATATATATACACACGATGGATTTCTTTCAGTTTCCACCTACCAAATTCAGTCGCAAGGCTTTGGTTGGCATGAGGCCATAGTAGAAGACACTTGACCAAGGTGCCATGCAGTGGAGCTGAACCTGGAACCATGTGGTTGGGAAGCAATCTTCTTAACACACAGTCACAACTATGCCTGCCACACCTGTTTGTAAATAAGTACTAGGATCAAGCCATTCAACTAAAATTCTTCAAGACAGTGCCCCAGCGTGGCCACAGTCTAATGACTGAAACAGGTAGAAGACAAAATATGAAAGTAAACATTTCACATGAGAAACAGGAATAGTAGTACTCAATAAAGGTGATAGTGCTTATCTTATTTGAAGCTGAGGCTGCCATCTGTTGATTCTCTCACATTTTTAAAATGTAGAAGCCAGGAGTTTCAACAGAGGGAAGACTCGGGTGGCTACTCTGAGCTTATTTAAGGGTTGATTTAGGCTAAATACTGGGGCCATAAATGTGCTTGACTCTTTTTGTATAAATGTCTATGTCCCTTGGCTGCTGGAAGTAGTTGAGCACAATTGTTGTGTTGATGACTGCTACTGAGGCAGAAACGCATGTCCACAACAATGAGCCTGACCTTTTTTCCCCCTCAATTTCACGTCAACAATCTTTGAATCTTCAGATGATCTCTCCTTCTCCTATGGATCTGGTCACAGTTACCATTTGGTAATTGTGACACATCTTCTAAGAGGAGCAGATAATTTTAATAAATCAAAAATTTATTTGGTATCAGTCTTTCTCAACCATTTGGTACTGATGGACCCCTTTCAGCCGTTTTACTCAGATAGACTCCCACAGCTATTCTAATTTTTAAAAGTTCTATTATATACTCTTTTACTTGTTTCAGTCATTTGACTGCAGCCATGCTGGAGCACCGCCTTTAGTCAAGCAAATCGACCCCAGGACTTATTCTTTGTAAGCCCAGTACTTATTCTATTGGTCGCTTTTGCCGAACCGCTAAGTGACGGCAACGTAAACACACCAGCATCGGTTGTCAAGCGATGCTAGAGGGACAAACACAGGCACACATATATATACATATATACGACAGGCTTCTTTCAGTTTCCGTCTACCAAATCCACTCACAAGGCATTGGTTGGCCCAGGGCTATAGCAGAAGACACTTGCCCAAGATGCCACGCAGTGGGACTGAACCCAGAACCATGTGGCTGGTTAGCAAGCTACTTACCACACAGCCACTCCTGTGCCTATATCTTCATAATTAAATATTATTAGAAACTGCATTAAAAAAATTTTAATGTTTGGTGTATTGAAGGAGTAGAAGCAATTTATTCTTTTATTTTATTTCATTATTTTACTTGTTTCAGTCATTTGACTGTGGCCATGCTGGAGCACCACCTTAAAGGGTGTTAGTCGAAGAAATTGACCCCAGAACTTATCCTTTGTAAGCCCAGTACTTATTTGATTGACCTCTTTTGCCGAACTGCTAAGTTATGGGGGTGGGGTAAACACACCAACATTGGTTGTCAAGCGATGGTGAGGGTACAAACACGGACACACAAACATGCATATATCATCATCATCATCGTTTAACGTCTGCTTTCCATGCTGGCATGGGTTGGACAGTTTGACTGAGGACTGGTGAACCAGATGGCTCCACCAGGCTCCAATCTTGATCTGGCAGAGTTTCTACTGCTGGATGCCCTTCCTAATGCCAACCACTCCGAGAGTGTAGTGAGTGCTTTTACATGACGAGCTTCTTTCAGTTTCCGTCTACCAAGTTCACTCACAAGGCTTTAGTCGGCCTAAGAGTATAGCAGAAGACACTTGCCCAAGGTGCCATGCAGTGGGACTGAACCCGGGACCATGTGGTTGGGGAGAAAGCTTCTTACCACACAGCCATGCCTGCTCATAAATTTTGACAACAGAATCTTACATGGACCCCCAGTTGCGAACCACTGTTGTATGGTATTTGATATACTTGTTGTTGTTGTTGTTGTTCAAATATGTGCCACTGACCACTGCAGGTTAAACTCATTCTTGCTAAACACACACACACAGACATATATTACTTTGGCATTAAAGAAGAACGCACACTGCTATTAATAACGATGATGATGATGATGGTGGTGATAATGGTATGAGAAAGTAAATTTCACACAGTCTGTGGCTGGAGAAATTGCTTGGAATACATAAAAAGAAGAAAGAAAAAAGAAAAAAAGAAGGAAGAGTAGTAACCTCAGAAATAAAGTGAGTCAGTGAGATGTGTGTGAATACGATTATTGATTGGTTGTGTTTGTTAGAGGAAGGTCAGGGTCTATAGAACTGGGTGTATATATATATTGTTGTTAGATGGTGGCTTATTGCAGGGGTGGTGGTGGTAGGGGAAGTAAGTAAGAAAGGGGGGGGGGTGTAGCAGTAAAAGACTTTATTACAATATATTAAGTACAAAACCAAACTTTATATGTAGAGAGATGATAATATTGACATAACGACTGGTAGTCATACTAATTGCTTGCATTCTGACAATTGGAACTCTCACATGTCTGTGCTATGTTTTATATATATGTGTATATATATATATATATGTGTGTGTGTGTGTGTGTACACACGCACACATGAGTGGAGAGACATCCAGCATTAAAGTAGCAGGGGTGGCAGAATGTTTAATCTTTTACTTGTTTCAGTCATTAGACTGTGGCCATGCTGGGGCAATGCCTTGAAGAATTTTTAGTCGAATGAATCGACCCTGGTACTTATTCTATTCATCTCTTTTGCTGAACTGCTCAGTTACGGGGACATGTACACAAGCGGTAGTGGGAGACAAGCCCAGACAGAGAGACACACAGACATATACATGTATGTGTGTGTGTGTATTCTTTTATTCTATTGTTTCAGTCATTTGACTGCAGCCATGCTGGAGCACCACCTTTAGTCGAGCAAATCAACCTCAGCCTAGTACTTATTCTATCGGTATCTTTTGCTGAACTGATAAGTTACAGGGACATAAACACACCAACATCGGTTGTCAAGCAATGGTGGGGGGAAAAACAGACACACAAATACACATATACATAACGTGCTTCTTTCAGTTTCCGGCTACCAAATCCACTCACAAGGCATTGGTTGGCCCGAGGCTATAGTAGAAAACACTTGCCCAAGGTGCCACGCAGTGGGACTGAACCCGGAACCATGAGGTTGGTAAGCAAGCTACTTACCATACAGCCACTCCTGCACTATAGAAACTTTCAAAAATAGTGTGTGTGCGTGTGTGTGTGTGTGTGTGTGTGTGTGTGTGTGTGTGTGTGTGGTGGATATTGGAACTGGGGTTATTTCCAAGAGGACAGGTCATGTTGATAAAACTAGATAGACTGACACATCTGCAAAGAAAGGTGTGAGTGGTGCTGTATTGGAGATAACCATTGGGGAGAATGGTAGCCCTACAGACACTTCCAAAGGTGGCAGAGGGGTGTAAGCGGTAGTAAGAGAAAAGTCATGGACATTGGAAAAGCAAGAGAGGAGGAGGTGCCCCTGCTGCTGCTTTTAGAATGAAACAAGCTACAGGGAAGAGAGAGAGAGAGAGAGAGAGAGAGAGAGAGAGAGAGAGAGAGAGAGAGAGAGAGAGAGAGAGAGAGAGAGAGAGAGAGAGAGAGAGAGAGAGAGAAATAGTTTAGAAACCTCAAAACTAGAAGTTTTGGGATTAAAGAAATAAAAAGAAACATGAAAATTAACAGAGTAAAAGGTTGTCCTCAAGAGAAAAGCTTGATGGAGAATCTAACATGTACAAGGAGAATCAAATAACAAATGACATTACCATGTTAATCATCATCATCAGCAGCAGCAGTGGCATTATAAACCTATTAAACATGTCTTGCAACCTCAGCCCCCCTCCCCACCCATACTAGTTAGTTGTACTATCTTCATCCACCCCATGTTAAATGTAGGTCAAGTATCTACTACTCCAAGCCAGTTTTTTTCTAATATTACTTCAGCATATATAATAAGATCTATAGAGACACAGCACACACACATGGCACAGAAATACCAGACACAGGATACTACACATACTGAACAGAAATATCCTTTTCTACTCTAGGCATAAGACCCGAAATTTTTGGGGAGGAGGCCAGTCGATTAGACTGACTCCAGTACACAACTGGTACTTAATTTATCGACCCCGAAAGGATGAAAGGCAAAGTCGACCTTGGCGTAATTTGAACACAGAATGTACAGACAGATTAAATACCTATTTCTTTACTACCCACAAGGGGCTAAACACAGAGAGGACAAACAAGGACAGACAAATGAATTAAGTTGATTATATCGACCCCAGTGCGTAACTGGTACTTATTTAATCAACCCCGAAAGGATGAAAGGCAAAGTCGACCTTGGCGTAATTTGAACACAGAATGTACAGACAGATTAAATACCTATTTCTTTACTACCCACAAGGGGCTAAACACAGAGAGGACAAACAAGGACAGACAAATGAATTAAGTTGATTATATCGACCCCAGTGCGTAACTGGTACTTATTTAATCAACCCCGAAAGGTTGAAAGGCAAAGTCGACCTCGGCAGAATTTGAACTCAGAACGTAGCGGCACACAAAATACTGCTAAGCATTTTGCCTGGCGTGCTAATGATTCGGCCAGCTCACCACCTTATGACTCTAGAAATATTTTTTTTATCCTCTAGGCACAAGGCCCGAAATTTTGGGGGAGGGGGCCAGTCAATTAGATTGACTCCAGTATGCAACTGGTACTTAATTTATCGACCAGAAAAGGATGAAAAGCAAAGTCGACCTCTGTAGAATTCGAACTCGAAATGTAAAGACAGATGAAATACTGTTAAGCATTTTGCCTGGCGTGCTAACGTTTCTGCCATCTTGCTGCCTTACTGAACAGAAATATCAGACAAATATTACAGACTTAAGGATAACACACACACACGCACACACAGAGAAGGCTGAGGAGTTAGAAGTTGGAACCAGTTATTGGGTTACTGGGGATGGTGTCATAAAAAATATAAACTGATAGGATGCATTAAAATTTCCAGTTTCACAGAGACTAATTTGTTCCCTGCACTAGAAATGCTCAAAACAAATTTAATCCTTTTGGGACCAAGCCACCCGAAGCTGCTCCTTCATAACAAAAGGGTTAAATAGGAGTTTGTTTTACAGAATGATACACATTTGAACTGCACCTCTGGTCCCCAACATACAAACTTCTTAACCCTTTTCATAGCAACCCATCCAAAATTGCTCCTGGTTCTATGATATAAACTTCACATTTTTAAGTAAATAACAGCAACACTGATCCTAATCAGGACTGCCACTTTATGTTGGCAAATAAACTCTATTGTACTGTTGCTGCCTGCTTCTTGTTCAGAGATTTAGAACTAATAGCTTTTCTATTTAAAATATTCAAGATTTCATGTTAATTTGTATTCTAAACACCAATTTCAATAAAGACAGTTATTTTACAACATTCTTCATTATTTTCGATATTAAGTGAAACAAATCCAGTGTACTTCACCAGAAATAAGGTAACAGAAGGGTCAAAGAGATCTGCATTAAAACTTTCCTCCAAGATTTCATATTCATTTATGTTCTAAACACCAGACAAAGTTATACTAAATTCTTTGTCTTTATCAAAATTTAATAAAATTAAGGCCTTAATTTTATTAAATTTAATTTCAACAGAAATTTGGGGACAGAAGGGATTAATAGTTTGTGAAGGAAGATCTGAGAGAAACAGTCCCATTTCTAAGATGTCAATTTTTGACTTAAGCCCCTATTCTACAGATACAGATTTTCTTCAATATATTTTGGTAGGAATAAAATTAATCCATCTTTAACAATGTAATTTTTATTCTATTTTGTTAATAATACAAAATTCCACAATGGCATCGCTAAAGGCTTCCAACCAATTAGGATACTAAAAAACAGCCTGGTGGCTATGTTTGCCGTGTGTTTTTATTAATCAATCTTATAAATACACAATTTAATTACAAACAGAGGACTAATTTCAAGGCCCCGCTCACAGATATACAGCACAGAGACCCCCCTCCTCCACCTTCTGTATTACTGATCATTTACCCCTCTTTCTGCCACCCATACACACGGCAAAGAGCTATCTCAAAAGCCACACATTACAGAAGCAGCTCTCTCTCTCTTGTATACAAATACTGTAAAGGTGTTACTCTCTTTCATAAACCCACACAACACCTGTGTCTCATCAAAGCTGACCTGAGTTAATCAACAAGCACAGAATCAAGCCACACCACACTTCCTAAGTTCCATACTAAACAACTATGTCACTAATCCCTAACTCACAACACATTCACCTATACTGTATGAGTGTTACAGTTCATGTTGCAGTAGAGGATACAGTATGGCATGTCAGCAAGGCTGGATATACCACATGTCAGAGGTGCAATCAGGCTGGCATTAGCGTATCTCAACTGTAAGTATGTATGATGGATGGATGGATGTGGGGCTAGGGGTGACTGTGCAGTTAAGAAGCTCCAACTCCAACCATGCCAGTCCAGGCTGAGTTCCACAGTGCAATATCTTGCTAAGTGTTTCCAATCAAAGAATTGGGTTGCGAAAAGTCCATCACACTCAAAGTAAACATGGGAATGTGGGTGGGAGGCTTGCTTCCTAACCTCATGCTTTCATGTTCAATCCTACCGAATGTCCCTTGGGCAGCCATGGGACGACACAATGCCTTGGAAGAGAATTTGATGGACAGAAACCGAAAGAAGGGCAGTGAGCTGGCAGAGACGTTAGTGCACCGAGTGAAATGCTTAACGGTATTTCGTCTGCTGCTATGTTCTGAGTTCAAATTCCACCGAGGTCAACTTTGCCTTCCATCTTTTCGGGGTTGATTAAATAAGTACCAGTTAAGCACTGGGGGTCGAGGTAATCGACTTAATCCGTTTGTCTGTCCTTGTTTGTCCCCTCTGTGTGTAGCCCCTTGTGGGCAATAAAGAAATAAGAAACTGAAAGAAGCTCATCGTATGTGTGTGTGTGTGTGTGTGTGCATGCGTACACTCTGATCTTGACATCACATGATGGCTGTAAATGAGCATCACCATCATACAAGCAATGTTGTTCATTTTTAGTCTTCTGTGAAAAAACATGTTTGGCCATGGGGCAAATATTACCCTGCTTGGAAACAAGGGAGGTTTGGTGACAAGAAGGGCACCTTGTCTTAGAAAATCTTCCATTTGATCCATGAAAGCATGGAAAAATGGACATAAAAACATTTTCAGTGATGAGTTGTCCAGTTGTTTCATCAATTAGATTTAATGTCCACTTTTCAAGATTGCTCCTGGGGTCAGGCAGAATTTGAGGCAGATTTTCTACCGCCGAATGCTCTTTCTGTCACCAACCCTCAGCTGTTTCCAAGCAAAACCATTCTCCCTCCATTGCCAGACATATTTTTCACAGAAGACTAGAAATGAACAACTTTGCTGATGTCAAAGTAAGGGTCCATAAAAACACACGTGTATATACAATAAGTTCCTTTCAATTTCTATCTACCAAATCCACTTGCTCAAACTGGTGCATAGTGAGACTGAACCTAAGGCTACATGCTTGGGAAGCCTGCTTCATAACCACAGAGCCACATTTGCACTTTCAATCCAAATTCCAAGTTACACCAGTTTAATAATGATAAAGTTATTTTGTTAATTTCGTTTTTGTATTTGGTTTGCAAGATTCTTGATGTGAAATCTAGTCTTGGGAGGATCATTACACCAATAATAACACACACACACTGGTTCAATATCACTTCTTTATTGTTACCTTGAAGAAGTCATGAATAGCAACAAAGGGACTTCCACAAACAACTGATTGACTGTATAACCAGCACATGAAACAAATGGTTGATTCGTAAGTTGGTTAGATATTTAAACAATTGATTAACAATAAAGAAGTGATATGGAATCAGTGAGTGTGTTGTTATTGGCATAATGACCCTTCTAAGGCACAATAAGATTATTTTGCTAAATTCTTTGTTATTTTCAAGGCAGTGTATTTCAACAGAAATATGGTAATGAAAGGTTTAAGATCCAAATTACAGAGTTTGAAGGAAGGGCATTGTTGCTCTTACTTCCGCTTCACTGCAACTTGCTGTATCAACCCCAGAAGTATGGAAGACAAAGTTAACCTGGGTGTATTTTGAACTTATAATATAAAGGTATGGTATTATGTACGCAAATCATTTCATCTTATCTCGTTAATCAATACAGTCATTAAGCTGGTTTCATTATGTCACAAGACAATAAAAGATAAGAAAAAAACACACAAAAAGAGAATTCTACAAAGGTCAAACTGGCAGTGTGACCCAGAATTGAAGAATGATTGTGAAATAGCTTGGTATTTTGAAAATTACACAGAACGAACAGACAAGACACCATTATAAGGTAGTAATGTTAGTAAAGGTGTTAGTAAAGTGACTAACGGAGGAAACGAAGTTGGTCACTAAATGAACCAGGAAATAAACATTGAGTGCAAAGAAACAAAAACATGAAAGGAAACAAAAACAACCCAAAACAAATAAAAACCGCTTACTCAGAACATCTCAACACTGCTATTTCTAGATCCTACGTAACACACACACACACACACACACACACACACACACACACACACACACACACACACAGACGTTGCATATATATACAAACACGTTTTCATCTTTTACTTGTTTGTCATTGAATTGTGGCCATGCTGGGGCATCCCCATCAACAATTTTTAGTCAAATAAATCGATGTTTGCACTTCTTTTTTAAGCATGGTACTTATTCTGTCGGTCTGTTTTGTTGAACTGCTAAGTTACAGGGGGAGGCACAAACACACACATCATCATCGTCGTCAAATGTCCAGGGGGGCGGGGCAGAAAAGAGAGAAATCTTTAACAAAAGTCTTTTTTTTTGCCCACTGTGTGCTAGTGGGTGGTCAGTAGTGGACAGGGTGCTATTATGTGCCTCACGAATAATTGCAAGAGAGTTAACTCTTTAGTATTTAATCCGGCCAAAATATTTATCCGTTTTATGTTCAACTGACCAGATCCAGCTCTCCACCTACCCTACAATGTCCTTTTCAAGATTGCTTCCTGGGGTCAGGCAGAATTTGAGGCAGATTTTCTACCGCCGAATGTTTCTCTTTCTGTCACCACAAGAGAGTTAACTCTTTAGTATTTAATCCGGCCAAAATATTTAATCTGTTTTATGTTCAAACTGACCAGATCCAGGCTCTCACACCTACCCTACCCTACAATGTCCCACTTTTCAAGATTGCTCCTGGGGTCAGGCAGAATTTGAGGCAGATTTTCTACCGCCGATGCTCTTTCTGTCACCAACCAACTCAGGTTTTCCAAGCAAGACCATTCTCCCTCCATTTCCAGCACATATTTTTCACAGAAGACTAGAAATGAACAACTTGGCTGATGTCAAAGTAAGGGTACAAAAAAAACCCCCAGTAATTACACCATCAAGATCTTGAAGATATGAGATAATGCATGATTAATTCAAATCAATGGGAATCAATAAGCATTATGTTTGATAGGATAATCTGAACACTAAAGGGTTAAAATGAACAGTGAAAAATATAGTGTTGTGTACGACCATAAAACCCCAGACAGCAAACCAGATAGGTAGCCATTGTTTAATGATTTCACTCAAACAACACATCATCATCATCATTTTACATTCGCTTTCCATGCTGGCATGGGTTGGACGGTTTGATTGAGGACTGGCAAGCAAGGAGGCTGCACCAGGCTCCAATCTGATCTGGCAAGATTTCTACAGCTGGATACCTTCCTAACGTGATGGGTGCTTTTTATGTGTGTCACTGGCATGGGGGCCAGTCAGGTGGCACTGGCATCGACCATGCTCGAATAGTGCTTTTTATGTGCCACGCTCAAATGGTGCCTTTTACATGCCACCAGCCGAGGCATTGGCCTGCATTTTTATGTGCCGCTGGCATGGGTGCCAGTCAGGCAGCACTGGCATCAGCCACAACAACCTGCAAAATATGGTCATTAGTCAAAAGTTAAAGTGACAACATTTAATCTCGGTGTTTAGTGAAGAGCTGTACAGCCCAAAACCACCTCCACCTCTGACTCTAGTAGAGGCACAACACTGAAATATGGGCTTCAAATTTTGGTACAAGGCCAGTAATTTGAGGGGGTGTAGGGTTTAAGTTGATTACATTGACCCTCATGCTTACCTGGTACTTATTTTATCGATCCTGAAAGGATGAAAGCAAAATCCGTCTTGGTGGAATTTGAACTTAGAATGCAGAGTCAGAAGAAATGGTATTAAGCATTTTTTGTGACATGGTTAACGATTCTAGCTTATGCAACACTGAAATATTGGCATCAGGAAATATCAGCCCTTAAAACAACATGTACGAGGGGCACCCACATCTCCTCCGAAGAGAATTTGAGACAAGTGGAAGGAAAGTAAAACCTGGCCTCAATACTTCTCATAAAGGTACCTATGATCTAGGTGGTGGTGCTGAACTGCCCCCACGATTAGGTGCGTCACCCGAGAACAGGGATGTTCCTTTTAACAGGCTTCTTAACTGGCCCTCAATCAGTTAGAATGATGAGGGTTCTAGTCAATCCGATCAACAGAACAGCCTGCTTGGGAGATTAACTGACAAGTGGCTGAGTAGACCACAAAGACACAGATCCTTAATGTAGATCTCAGGGAGATTCAGCATGAGACAGAATGTGACAAAGTTGGCCCCTTTGAATTACAGGTACAAGTAATTATTGTCAGATAAATTAACTGGAGCAATGTGATATAAAGGGTTTTGCTCAAGGACACTACATGCGTCTGGGAATCAAACATAAAACCTTACGATTGTGAACTAAACACCCTAACCACTAAGCCAAGTATGTTGACAGGCTTCTGTGCAGTTTCTCCAGGAGGCAATGACCAAGAACTTTGGCATTATGTTGTGCTTGAGAAGAAGACCCATGAAGCTGAGCAAAATTGCAGTCGTGGCAGATACCAGTGTCACGCAAATGGCACCTGTGCTGGTGGCACATAAAAGTACCCATTACACGCTTGGAGTGGTCTGCATTAGGAAGGGCATCCAGCCGTAGAAAACCATGCCAAATCAGACTGGAGTCTGGTGCAGGCTCCCAGCTTACCAGCCCTGGTCAAACAGTCCAACCCATGCCAGCATGGACAACGGATGTTAAATGATGATGATGATGATCTGAGAGGCCATTGTATGAAACATTTAGCTAAACTGGCACTCAGTAGGTTCTGAATCATGAAAAGAATGCAAATGCAAAGTTAACAACTGATCACACAGCCATTTGGTCAGAGCAGCTGATGAGGGGCAGGAGAGAAGTGCTCTGCATATCATTAATGGCATCAAAACCTCAGGTATTTACCCTACATGCCGTTAATCATATACTGAAAGTCCTACAGCATAGCACCTTGGGCAAGTGACTTCTACCATAACCCAAGGCTGACCAAAGCCTTGTGACTGAATCTGGTAGACAGAAAGTGAAAGAAGCCCATTGTGGTGTTGGGGTGTTTACATCCCTGAAACTTAGTTTAGCAAAAAAGATCATCATCATCATTTAATGTCCGTTTTCCATGCTAGCATGGGTTGGACAGTTTGACTGGGGACTGGCAAGCCAGGAAGCCACACCAGGCTCCAAATCTAATGTGGCAGTGTTTCTACAGCTGGATGCCCTTCCTAACACCAACCACTCCGAGAGTGTAGTGGTTGTTTTTTATGTGCCACCAGCACAGGAGCCACTTAGGTGGCACTGGAATCGGCCACATTTGGATGGCGCTTTTTACATGCTACTGGCACAGGAGCCAGTTGGGGCAGAGTAGGGGGAGGGGGGATGGCATTGACCATGTTCGGATAGTGTTTTTTACATGCCACCAGCACGGGGAGCCGGTCAGGTGGAACTGGCAACGACCCATGCATGCATGGTGCTTATTGCATGCCACCAGCACGGGGAGCCAGTCAGGTGGCACTGGCATCACAGCATGGCTGCAATCAAACACCTGAAACAAGTAAAAGATGAAAGATCTACAAACTGGGAGCAGCTCAGCAGTTGAGGCACCCAAGATAGGGTGACGCGAAGAAACCAAAATATATCAGGCAGACATCTGTTACCATAACACTGTAACGTCAGTGTGTGTGTGTGTGTGTGTGTATGATGCAATGTCTTGGTAATGTTACTTAGTATCACATGACCAAGAGGTAGGATCGTTGTTGTTGTTTACATTCAAGTAAGCTCTAATTAAATACTCATGTGTTCAAAAGCATTCCAGCCATGACCATCCCAACTATTATTCAGGCTGTATGTATCTAATATTATGTCAGCCAATGTTGTCTAAATTAGCAACAGAAGAAGAAGGGTAAGAAGAGCGGAATTTAAGGGAAGAAAGTTCAGCTGCTGTTTGCAGCAGGGTGAGAAGCACCCTTATTGGTCTGTAAGGTATGCAGGAGGGTAGTGGTGGCTGTTGACTGCAAGATATGAGAGAGGGAGGGAGAGGAGAGAGAGAGAGAGATAAGAGAGAGGAGAGAAGAGAGAGAGAGAGAGAGAGAGAGGAGAGAGGGAGAGAGGGAGAGAGGGAGAGAGGGAGAGAAGCGGAGAGAGAGAGAGGGAGAGAGAAGAGGGGAGAGAGGGAGAGGAGAGAGGGAGAAGAGGGAGAGAGAGGGAGAGAGAGAGGGAGAGAGAGAGAGGGAGAGAGAGAGAGGGAGAGAGAGAGGAGAGAGGGAGAGAGAGAGAGGAGAAGAGGGAGAGAGGGAGAAGAGAAGGGAGAGAGAGAGAGGGAGAGGGAGAGAGGGAGAGAGAGAGAGAGAGGGTGTGTGTTTGTGGGTAGACTTATGACACAAGTTAAATTAAATGCAAATACGGTGGAGTAGTTGGGAAAAGGAAAAACTCTAAATGAGATCCAGATATAGTAGAATGTCTATTGTTTATTAGAGGGGGGTTGTGAAGATAAAGGACCAAGAAGAAGCTTGTTTACATTACAAAAGTATGTGCGTGTGTACCGTTGGCGATTTTTTTCCCCTGTCTTCCCTTCGCCTATGTTTCCGATGAAGAGCTCTGCTCAAAACGTTAAACCCTCCTTCTTTCCTGAGCGTCCAATAATACTATATTTGTTCCACGTCCTCGTGTTTTTTTGTGCTTTCTTGTTTGGATTAACTATATATACATATATAATGATATCAGGGTAATAAAGAATTATAGAAATGTTTACTACCTGTCGCCTAGCATGTAGAAAAATTAGTCAATAGACTATATATTATTCATATAAAATACAGTGGACATCTAAACACATAAAATAGGATTCCTTTCATGCTAGAAGGGACAGCTAAAGTCCAAACCACTATTAGAGATAAAAACTCGAAGGGAATGAAAAATAAAAACTTTACCCTCTATCTATTGGATCATGGCTTCAGACTTTTTTTTAGCAAATAACCCTAATTTTATTTTATTTTATTTGCTAAAAAAAAGTCTGAAACCATAGTCCAGGTAATAGATGGTAAATGTTTTTATTTTTCCTTCCCTTCGAGTTTTTATCCCTAATAGTGGTTTGAACTTTAGCTGTTCCTTCTAGCGTGAAAGGAATCCTATGATGGATACCTCTTATGTGTTTAAATGTACACTGTATTTATATGAATAGTGTGTGTGTGTGTGTGTATGTATGTATGTATATATATATATATATATATATATATATATACCACATACATAGTCCAGGTGGCACGTAAAAAGCACCCACTACACTCGCGGAGTGGTTGGTGTTAGGAAGGGCATCCAGCTGTAGAAACACTGCCAGATCAGACTGGAGCCTGGTGCAGCCCTTGGCTTCCCAGACCCCGGTCGAACCGTCCAACCCGTGCTAGCGCGGAAAACGGACGTTAAACGATGATGATGATACATATAAAATGTTATCCTTTGTACATTACACACACATACAATAATATAACCCAATGGAGTTACTAAGTAGTTGCTTTGACCTGCAAGAAATAACAGCCAAATCACAGCTTAGCATGCTAACAACTTCCATGTGTGTGCGTGATCATCTTCATTTAACGTCTGTTGTCCAAGCTGGCATGGGTTGGATGGTTTGACCAGGGCTGGCAAACTGGAAGGCTGCACCATATTTATCATCATCGTTTAACATCCACTTTCCATGCTGGCATGGGTAGAACATTATTTATATATATATATATGTGAAGGTGCGTGGCTTTAGTGGTTAGGGCATTCGACTCACGGTTGTAAGGTCGTGAGTTCAATTCTTGGCAACATGTTGTGTCCTTGAGCAAGATACTTTATTTCATGTTGCTCCCGTCCACTCAGCTGGTAGAAATGAGTTGCACCTGTATTTCAAAGGGCCAGCCTTGTCACACTGAATCTCCCTGGGAACTATGTTAGGGGTACATGTGTCTGTGGAATGCTCAGCCACTTGCACGTTAATTTCATGACTAGCTGTGTGGTAAGTAGCTTGCTTACCAACCACATGGTTCTGGGTTCAGTCCCACTGCGTGGCACCTTGGTCAAGTGTCTACTACTATAGCCCCGGGCCGAACAAAGCTCTGTGAGTGGATCTGGTAGACAGAAACTGAAAGAATATATGTGTGTGTGTGTGTGTGTGTGTGTCAGTCTTCCCAGCATCACTTGGCAACCGATGTTGGCGTGTTTACATCCCCGTAACTTAGCAGTTCGGCAAAAGAGACCGATAGTATAAGTACTAGGCTTACAAACAATAAGATCTGGGGTTGATTTGTTCAACAAAAGGTGGTGCTCCAGCATGGCCGTAGTCAAGTGGCTGGAACAAAAGAAAAGCTGTTCTGTTGATCATATCAGCTGGGACCCATGCCATCGTAACCGATGGAGTGCTCCTTTGATATATATATATATATCATCATCATCATCATCGTTTAACGTCCGTTTTCTGTGCTAGCATGGGTTGGACGGTTCGATCAGGGTCTGGGAAGCCAGGGGCTGCACCAGGCTCCAGTCTGATCTGGCAGAGTTTCTACAGCTGGATGCCCTTCCTAACACCAACCACTCCGCGAGTGTAGTGGGTGCTTTTTACGTGCCACCTGCACAGGTGCCAGGGGGATCCGGCATCGGCCACGTTTGGATGGTGCTTTTTATGTGCCACCGGCACTGGAGCCAGTCGAGGCAGCGCTGGCATTGGCCACGTTCGGATGGTGCTTTTTATGTGCCACCGGCACAGAAGCCAGTCGAGGCAGCGCTATATAAGTGAACACCTATATGCTAGATATAGACGTCAAAATCACCATTTTCCACAAGAATTTGTTCTCAAAAAAAAACTTTTGCTGAGTTTTTTTCTTGAGAACAAATTCTTTGTGGAAAATGGTGATTTTGACGTCTATATCTAATGCTGCTGTCACTTTTAGTGGTTGGTCCTCTAAGTTTTGTATGTAAAAAATATTTTAATCTTTGGATTTTTTCTAAATATGCCAGGCCACTGGTTTAATTGATTAATATCAATTTCTACCATTATTTAATTATATTATATATATATATATATATAAATATATATATATATTAAATTAGAGATAAAACCACTATTAGGCAAATCAAATTATTTAAATAATTTTTATTTTTAAACTTTTATATTTTAAAATTAATTCTATGTATTGGCTTATGTTTTTCATCGTTTGATTTGCCTAATAGTTTTTCTCTAATTTAATATAATATAATATATATTTATCTATAAAATTGGATTTAATCCTAAATCTAATTTTTCCCTGTAAGTTTGGATTTATTCCCTAATTATTATTATTATATATATATATATATATATATATATATATATATATATATTATATATATATATATAATAATATTAGGGAATAAATCCAAACTTATATATATACAGGCAATGGCAAACACACTTCTAGCTTTCTACTCTAGAAACACACATACAAAGCTTGATTGACTCATGGCTACCATAGAGACAACTTGACCAAGGTGCCATGCAGAGGGGCTGAATCTGGGACCATGTAGTCGGGAAGCAAACTCCTTATCACACAGATCTGTAATGAAGGATCGTTATTGAAATGGTGTCTGGAACCTAAATGAAGATGATATTTGGATGGTAGGGTTTAATTTAGATCTCTTTAAAACAGAAAGTTTGAATCATAGAACTATCTGGAGTGGCTGTGTGGTAAGTAGCTTGCTAACCAACCACATGGTTGCGGGTTCAGTCCCACTGCGTGGCATCTTGGGCAAGTGTCTTCTACTATAGCCCCGGGCCAACCAATGCCTTGTGAGTGGATTTGGTAGATGGAAACTGAAAGAAGCCCGTCATATATATGTATATATATATATGCGTGTGTGTGTGTTGTGTGTCTGTGTTTGTCCCCCCACCATCGCTTGACAACCGATGCTGGTGTGTTTATGTCCCTGTTACTTAGCAGTTCGTCAAAAAGAGACCGATAGAATAAGTACTGGGCTTACAAAAGAATAAGTCCTGGGGTCAAGTTGCTTGATTAAAGGCAGTGCTGCAGCATGGCCGCAGTCAAATGACTGAAACAAGTAAAAGAGTAAAAGAGAGTAACGGTCAGTCTTGGGCTGACCATTAGTATTAAAAGGGTTAAATCTAGCCTCAAAAAAAAAAAAAAAAAAAAAGGAAATGGTCCCTACGGTAGGCTTCCGTATAGTTTCAATGTACTAAATTCCACTTTGGTTGATCTGGGGGTTATGGCAGAGGACACAGTACCAAGGTGCCAGGCTGTAGGATTGGAGCCAAAACTATTTTCTTTGCCACACAACTCTGTCTGGTCTCACAGCTAAGTGTTTTAACACTGATGGACAGTTCACAGAAAGGGTAGAGAGGGGAGGAGGGGGAATGAGAGAGAGAGAGATAGCTTTGATGCTTGTCAAATACTTCTCGAAACGTCCCACTAGAGGAAATATAGAAGTGTGTGTGTGTGTAGATAAGCTAACAACACCTATTGCATGATAAATGTCACGTAGGATAATACAAACATACACACACATGTCAGCTTGACCTTACTGGTTAATCCTCAGATGTAATATGATTTATACAACCGATGGCAAGGATTAGAGGGAAGAAGATGGAGGAAGAAGAGATTGAGAGATTAATTAGGTAAAGAGAGGGGGAGAGAGTCTGTGAATGGAGGTAAGCTGGCCAGACAGTGAAGGTGATAAAAGAATTATTAGGTTATTATCCCTATGTCAGAAACGGAGATGATGAGTCTCATAGATCCACCTGAACACTTACCTTTCAAATGGAATTTATCACTTAAGCAGCTTTGAATTATCAACACAACACACATGCCTATACTATACAGATGTTGTTTAACGAGAAAGTGAAAAACAAAAAAACCCACTGGTGGCACATGAAAAGCACTGGTGATGGTGTCACATAGGAGGCAGCCCATATGCTTTTAAAGTGGTTGGCATTAGGAAGGACATCCAGCCGTAGACAGCATGTTGAAAACAGACAATGGAACCCGATGTGGCTCCTGTCAAACCATCCCACCCATGCCAGCATGGAAAATGGATGTATGATGACGACGAAGATCTTTTATTTCTTTCAGACAGGGGTGATGCTGGAGCCACTGCCTTTAGTCAAACAAATCAACCCCAGGACTTATTCTTTTTAAGCCTACTATGTATTCTATTGGTTTCTTTAGCTGAACTACTAAGTTATGGGGACGTAAACACACAAGTGCCTGTCCAACAGTGATTGCATCATCCATACTCTCAACAATGCGCCCTTAAATATGGTTTCTGATTACAAATATCTTGAATCATACATATCATCATCTGGAAAAGATTTTCTAACTAGAAAGGGTATGGCCTGGTCAGCCTGTAATGACATGCATAAAATCTGGTCATCAAATCTAAGTAGAGACTTCAAACTTGAAATCTTCAGAGCCACAGTCGAACCAATTCTACTATATGGCTCAGAAACCTGGATGTTATCAAAGAAACTTGAGAGGCGGTTGGATGGAACCTACACTCGCCTCCTTATGAGAGCTCAAAATCTCTCGTGGAAGCGCCATCCAACCAAAATGCAAATATATGGGAAACTAACTACCACCTGTGTCATCTCTTGTGAAAGGTAGGAGAGTCCAGTTTGTTGGACGTTGTTGTAGAGCTGAAAAAGAGGTAATTTCTACTCTTCTCCTCTGGAAGCCATCTACTCGCAATACCAGAGGGCGCACACTCTTCTACTCTGATGTAATCTCCAGGGATACAGGCATCCAGCAGCAGGACCTCCATAAAGACATGATGGACTGTGAACAATGATGAATGATGATGAACACACAAACATCAGTTGTCAAGATGATGAGGCACAAACACAGACACACATAGAGGGGAAAAAAACTGTGTGTGTGTGAGATAATAGATTTAGAGCAAAAAGGCCTACGTAGAGTGGAAAAAACTGTGTGTGCATATTCTTTTTATATTTTAGAAGAGGAAAGAGTCAACAGGATACATAACAAAAGAGAACACTTCAATAAAACTATCCTGTTTATGTTGTTTAGCCCTAGGTCAGCTCTGATCACAGGTCCTCCAGCCATCTCCTCCTATTCTGAAGACATCAGGGGTGTGTTTGAAAGATTTGGGTGTTATTTCTAATAGGTTGAGAAACCACAGAAAGGTTGCCTTACTTGCTTGTGCTTACTAAGTTTGTCTGTCTGTCTATCTATATATATATATGGTGCTCCATCATGGCCACAGTCAAATGACTGAAACAAATAAAAGAATAAAAGTGACCTCTGTGCCAGTAGCACGTAAAAAGCACCATCTGATCATGGTTGATGCCAGCTCCTCTGGCCCCTGTGCTTGTGGCACGTAAAAAGCACCCACTACACTCGCGGAGTGGTTGGCGTTAGGAAGGGCATCAAGCTGTAGAAACTTTGCCAGATCAGACTGGAGCCTGGTGCAGCTTCCTGACTTCCCAGACCCCAGTCGAACCGTCCAACCCATGCCAGCATGGAAAACGGATGTTAAACAATGATGATGATAGGTGCAGGCATGGGTGTGTGTGTGTGTGTGTGTGTGTGTGGTTAAGAAGTTTGCTTCTGAAATGGCTTCAGGTTCAGTCCCACTGTATGATACCTAAATGTCTCCTACCATGGTCTCAGGCTAACCAAAGCCATGCAGTAGATTTGGTAGATGGAAACTGAAAGAAGCCCATTGTATGAGAGAGAGAGAGAGGGAGGTAGTGTATGTGTGTTTGTTTCTCTTTGTCATGATATTAAGTGATACTTGTTTATGCGTATCACTCTCCTGCAAGCAGTGTTGTGCAAACATGTCTGGCCATGGGGCAAATGGTAACCTTGCTTGGAAACAGGGTTGGTGATAGGAAAGGCATCTGGTCGTAGAAAATCTGGCTCAATGAACTCTGTCCAACCCATGGAAACATGGATATGTGGAGGTTAAAATGATGAAGAGATAGGATGGTTATCAAATTCTACCTAAGACTGCCAACATTCCAACTACCATGCATGTGAGGGGGGAAGAGAAAAAAAAAAGAGTGGACACTTCTAGCTAGTCACCACCATTTTATGCAGAGTATGAAAGAATTGGTCAAATGGCACCATAACCAGAGCCATGTAATAATATTAGGGAATCATCGTATTTCATGTCCACTCTTCCATGCTTGCAGGAATCAGACAAATTTGTTGAGTCAGATTTTTCTGTAACCAGAAGCCTTACCTGTTGCCAACCCTCACCTGTTTTATAAGTAAGGTAATATTTCCCCACGGCTAGACAGGTTTTTCACAGAAGACTTGAAACGAGCAACATTCTTTGTGTTTGACAACGATGCTTATCTACATCTTTCACGAGCGATGTCTAGACAAAGGTACACACACACACAATCATATACAGATACGATGGGCTTCTTCCACTTTCTGTCGACCAAATCCACCCACAAGGCTTTAATCGGCCCAGGGCTATAGAAGACACTTGTCCAAAGTGCAAGACAATTCAAAAATACATTTGTAGATTTATTTTCGTCAGCAAAGCATATTTCACAAACATGTGGTCATCAGAGAATTGGGTTTAGCTTGTAATATACGAACATGTAGTATCTAAAGAGTGTATTGTTAATATCGTATAAACATGCAATAATCTCAGTGAAGTCAACAATAACAGGAGTTCTTTTGTAAAATATCTAACAAATAAATAGTAACATGGAACGACTAACAGCCACATGTTATTGGAGGTTTGAAACACGTTATCTAGCACCAGGTTAATAACCCTGACCAACGAATCCACGTTTAAAGACATTCCAGCTATGGCTAACACGTTTCTTCAAGGACTACATTATCCAATGAAATTCTGCTCAAGACAACAGCGTGCGTTTTGAAGGACATTTGGTTGGTATTTCCAGCCGGTCGAACAACCAAACATGTTGGCTCACCTCAAACATGTTGCTTAGCCCCATGATCAGTCCCGTTCGAGCAAACTTAACGATCTAAAGGCGTTACAATCATGACCATCTCGTCTTTTCCCCCAGGCAGTGTGCTTACAACTGTTATGCAATGCATCCTTCTGCATGTTTGGAGCGGCTGGATGTGATGACGGATATTTAGTTTTCATTTCTAGCACGTCGAGCGACTATGTAGAGGCTTTCTCATGTAGCTGCAGATGTCATAAGACAGGTTACTCTCGGGTAGTAGTAGTAGTAGAAGTGGTGGTGGTGGTAGTAGTTTTCGGAGATAAGTCACTTAGTCCCTCCCTCCACTTTACATAACTTCATAGATAATGAAGTCGGTTATAAAGGAAACAGACATCCATATACAGCTCTACATAGCAGCACAGTAACTCATATCTTCACAGAATATATATATATTTGTAGATTTATTTTCGTCAGCAAAGCATATTTCACAAACATGTGGTCATCAGAGAATTGGGTTTAGCTTGTAATATACGAACATGTATATATATATATATATATCTCACTGCTGTGAACGTGTATTTGTTATACATATATCCGAGGTTATTACATAACATTTGTAACTTACACGCCATCATTCATGTTTCAGACACGTTTTTCCCTTAGCAAAGACATTCGCTGTCGTATAAATGGGCAACAAATGGGTCGCTCGATGTTGGGAAAATAGCGACCAAATCTCCCTCAAGCCCCGGCTTATCTATCTCCCGTCTTATCGAAAGGAACATATCGGATAATATCTGAACTTATTCCAAACGGTATGCTATAACATACCAGAGGTGACCTGGAGACTAAACAACAATTAGTATTTTCAACCTCTCCAAAATAGTAATAGCGTTAGGCACGCATGATAGATAGATATATATATATATATATATATATATATATCATTTTCGGATTGACAAGCAATTAGTGGCTTCATATATAACTGCTCTTTCTAGCGAGTCAGATATCCTATTGTTTGGGTATCTTCTTTTGTGTTTGAATGTAAACCGTATTCTTCCCTGAATAACTTATTTTTCCCTTCTCGCAAGACCACTGCTCACTAAGAACTTTTTCGATAAATATTCTTGCTACCCTAAGATTTGGATATCAAAAGGAAAAGATCCTAAGATTTTAATTATATATATATATATATTACAAAGAGAGGAGAGAGAGAGAGAGAGACCAAACAGGAATGGTTGCTTGCAATAGAGACGTGTGTGTGTGTGTGAAAATATATATAATTACATTGCCTTTACAAGAAGTGTGTGTGTGTGGGGGGTGGGGGTGACTGTTTTCGAAGTTTTCATCTGTCAGTGACTTCGCAGTTTCAATGGTTCAACGAAGGCTGACACCTTCTGTAAAGTATGAGAAACTTGTCTGTACCCGACAAAAAATATTGAATAATAACTTCAGTCTAATGTTAAACTGTCCTCAATATAACTCGACATCAAAACAAACCCCCTCCCCATACATCCACCCGAACAGGTACCCTTCTAAATAGTGTTTGTACAACGCAGCGTATCAGAAAGCTAAAAATAAATCTGAAGTAGATAACCTGATTTTCGGCCTTTCGCCGAGGACCTTTAAACAGACGCAAATACATTTTGTACGAAAGAAAAATAAAACCAGTTGGCCTTGACATGTTTCACGGTCTCCACAACAAGTCGAGAGAGAGTGTGTGTGTGTGTGTGTGTGTAAAATAGTTAATCCATATCGTTGAAATGTTTTATTCACTGTCAGAATTATCTTCGAGTTCTTGTAAGAGGCCGGACAAAACTTCTTTAGAACCTCTCATCCATAACACACACACAAATACATAAACACGAGCGATTCAGCTAAAAAAAGGAATTAAGGAAATAAAAAAATGTTTTTTTACGGAAACTGCCGAGCAAATACTTTCAATTTTGATATACTTCTTCCGAAAGATCGCCAACTCTCTCTCTCTCTCTCTCTCTATATATATATATATGGTATAACTACAGATTTCTGCCCCCACCACCGAATTTGGATGATCATAACTTTCAGAAAAAAAGGATTTAAAAAATAAATTTTCTACGAATATGTGTTGTATCATGTAAATTCCGAATATACAATTTTTGTTTTTGGTGTGTGTGTGTGAAGGGCAGAAAGTAGTTATCCTTATATACACACACATATATATTTGTAAAAATTTACCTATATGGTGTGTGTGTGTGTGTATATATAAACATAAATAATATTAGGCTAATAAGAATTGTAGAAATTATTATTACCAGTGGCCTAGCAACAAAAAAATATTAGTCAATAAACTATATATTATTCACATAAAAATCCTGTGTACATTCAAACACATTAAGAGGCTTCCAGGAAAGCCTTGTGCTAGAAAGAGCAGTAGCAGTTTTGAATGGCACAACAATGCAGTATAATACAAAGAATGGACTCTAAGAACTGTTGTAATTTAATCATCCATAGTCTGATATATTTGGGAATACAAATTCCTTCTTCGGATATCCCAAGGAATTGGTGGAGTCGTTGCAAGTGCCTTGTTGTGTCTTTCAAAACATTTTATTCTTTACAAACAAACAATACACAATGTTTCAAGCAAACTACAATACTCTCCTATATATTATATATATATATGTAAAAATTTACCCATGTGGTGTGTGTGTATTTATATAATATATACATAATTATGTTGAAGCAAAATGTTTGTATAGGCCCCGCCCTACCCAGAATTGTAATTCATAAGATATCTGCACAAACTCTGACACCCAGCCACACACCCCCATATGTACCCGCATAATGTCACTTGTCCACCACCGTGTATCCAGCAATACAAATCAGGTTTTCATTTTCAAATTTCCATTTCTCTGGTGTCAGTTCGTTTATCAGAAATAAATTGGAAAATCAGGAAGAAAAAACCACTCGGAATATTATCAACTCTGGCTCGACTCAACATTGAATAAATAACATAAATGTCTACGAAGCTAAAATCTAAGAAGAGTCGGCATTGCTTAAGAGAATGTCTCCAGTTGAAGAATATTCGGGGAAAGTGTTTGGGAAGTCGATCAGATTCTGGTTGGAGAAGCACAGAAGTTAAACCAAACGAACAAAGCATCGACTGAAGGAAATGGGTTAAACATTTCGGGGTTATTTGTAAATGACTGTTATATACACATTATATATATATATATATACACATATATATAGTCAGTGGATCATGTATCCGTAAAAGAAGTACACTCTTTAGAAGTTAGAGCAGTAATATGTGTGTGTGTGTGTGTTTTAGAGCATGTATCTATATTTGTTCATGTCTATACATCAATGACATCTCATCAGTATAGTGTCATATACATTGCATAATACATGCATATCAGTATACATATGTCTGCTATATATATACATACATGCATGTATATATATACATGCATGTATATATAACCTTTAACATAATAATAACATGTGAAATATATTAACATGTATGTATATATACATATATAGTATATGCATGTACTGTATATATATACATGTATGTATATTATATTACATACATAATGTATCATATATACATACAGTATGTATAATATACATACATGTATATATCTATATATACATGTATGTATAATATACACATGTGTATATATATACATTAGTATATATATATACATGTATATATATATATGTATATATAAGTTTATATATATATAACACAGTATGTATAGTATATATACAGTGTATGGTATATACAAATGTATGATATATATATCATGTTATATATATATATACAGTATATATAACATGTATCTATATAGATATATACATGTATATACACACACATATAAACCATCGACAGATGAGGAATCGAAACAAGAACGTCGGAAGAGGAGGATGAAGACAATGAAGAGGAGGCCAGCACTCACCAAATGCCACACTCGAGTTTTTCCAGTTCTTCCTTGGAAGCTTTGTGCAGTAGGATATCGGGTGGGTACCCCCCGGGCTTCACCAGGCTCGGTGTCGTCTTCCAAAGGCGACGTTCGGCTCCGTTGTTGGAAATCAATCGCAAAGTCGCATCCAGAAGAGAAATCAAGTCAGACATTTTGACAACCTTTTTTTTGCTATTATTAAATTAGCTTTTTTTTTATCGAATTCTGAAAAAAATATGAAATTAAGGAATAAAACTGATGGATGCTTTCAAGTATGTAGAATAGTTTCTTCTTTTTTTTCAAAAAAAAAAAAAAAGAGTTGGTCTGAAGACATAAAAGTGAAGAGAAGAGTTTTTAGACCATTTTTCTGCTGAGAGAAGTGGTTGATGTGGCGACACCTAGCCGTACCGACTGACAACTGAAGCGATCCAACGGCAGATAACTTAGCTTCAACTACTCACATTCCTTTTACTTCTTACCTTCCTCTCTCTCTCTTCTTTTTATTTCTCTTCTTATCCTTTCTCTCTCTCTTCTTTTTATTTCTCTCTCTTTTTCTTTCTCTTCTTTTCCTTCCTCTCTCTCTCTCTTCTTTTCTTTCTTTCTCTCTCTCTTCTTTTCTTTCTCTCTTCTTTTTCTTTCTCTTCTTTTCCTTTCTCTCTCTCTCTTCTTTTTCATTCTCTTTCTTTTTCTTTCTTTCCCTCTCTTCTTTTTCTTTCTCTTTTTCTCTTCTTTTTCTCTCTCTCTCTTCTCTCTCTTCTCTCTCTCCCTCCATTTATTTCCACATCTCTCTCTCTTTTTCTTTCTCTTTTTCTCTTCTTTTTTTCTCTCTCTTTCTCTCTCTCTTCTCTCTCTCTCCCTCCATTTATTTCCACATCTCTCTCTGTTTTCTTTCCCCTCTCAATATATTTCCTTCAGCTTCTCTCTCCTCACCACTCGTCTCTCTCACACACACAGTTTCTCTCTCTCTCTCTCTCTCTCTCTCTCTCTATTTCTCTCTACACCTCTACTAATCGAAGTTGGCTTCGCGTCTATCCTGGTTTCTCTGGAGTTTCAAACGAGATGGCGACGCCAGTCGGTCTCTGGAGTAACTGCCCCCCCCCACTCACACCTTATTTTCGTTGATATTGATATTTTCAGTTGAAGGGATGGAAGGAATGCGAAATGAAATGCCTTGCCCAATGCCACAACGCGACGCTTAGTCCAGAATGGAACTCCGGGACCTATTGATCCGGAATTAGCGCGACACCTTAATCACATAGCGGTACGCCAAATAGTTGTTGGTGGTTGTGAGAAGTGTGAGTGTGTGTATGTGTGTGTTGCATATATATATTGTATATATATATATATAATATATATATATATTATATATATATTTGTTATATTTCGGAATGGTCATTTTGCCAGTTTAGCCAATAAAACACCCGCCACTATATATTTGGTGTTATTTTGCTTCAGTGTTATTTATTTTTTCATAATCTTAATCTTATTTCGGCCAGAGTTCTTTGGTCACACTCCTGTGTCCGCATCAGTGGTCCTTTGTTTTCTTCTTTCTTATTTGTGTCTCTCCTTACTAACCGTCAGCCATTTTCAACACACGACATATATAAGCAACACACAACAAATATATAAACGTATATATATACATGCTTATATTATTAAAATTATAAATTAGGGTATCTACGAGATGCCACCATGCTGAAAATAGCACCCATGATCTGACTCTAAAACCACCTTAAGTGTTCTCATAGCAACATGGAGAGAAGACAAAGAGACAAGATGAAATTAGTAAAAATTTACTGGATAATTCCAGATCCCGGATTTCTGACTTTGCATTTTGGAATGCTTTGCCTCGTCAGTGGAATACACACAGAAAGAATATACGAATACTTATATATACGAACGTATACATACATATATATGCACGTATGCATCATGACTAGTTCAAGATGCTTATACGTATACATATATGTATGTATACGCGCACACACACGAACCTATTTATATACCTACCCATGCCGCCAAGCGAACTCTATACGAGGATGATTCTCGGCAAGTTCATTGACCATTTTTTAAAAATAAAGCCTCTTGAGATGGAAACCCTATTTCTATGACCAAACAACTTCACCCTCGGAGGCCGATACTTGCAACATCAAATCTAGAAGATTTCCACCAAGAATTGATCCCCAAACGGTGCTGTCCCCACTGTGCCGACTGCTTCATCTCGCGCAAGGACGATGCACTGCAATAGCTTGGGTTTCAGGGGCCCACAGCTGTTTAATTGTCTGCCGAAGCATCTGAGGAGCCTTCATGGAATGGATGTAGACGTTTTCAAACGTGAACTTGACCTCTGGCTCACCGAGATCCCGGATGAGTCAATATCTAAGCAAGAAACTCAGAGGAGGGCAGTAACATCGAACTCCATCCTTCACCAGAAGCCGCTCCGACAAAGGTAGAAAGTGGAAAGATGATCACAATGGCGGTGCTCCAGCATGGCCACAGTCATTGGACTGAAACATATAAGAGAATAAAACTAAAATTCCGTATGCCCACTAACCCTTTTCAGCACAAACTTACGTCGGATATAACTGGTACTTCGTCTGAGACCGAAAAGTCCAGTTTATTTCTCCATTGGGCATTCCTCATTGATTCCAGCCAATCAATTGCTTGCCTTTTAAGTTCATTAATATTTTTTTTTCAATGGTCTTCGTGATTGTGCTTTATCAAATCAAGGTTATTATTAACTCACCGGTTCTCCGTCGGTTACGACGAAGAATGTTCCAGTTGATCCGATCAACGAAACAGCCAGCTCGTGAAATTAACGTGGAAGTGGCTGAGCACTCCACAGACCCACGTACCCTTAACGTAGTTCTCAGGCAGATTCAGCGTGACAAGAAAATGGGACAAGGCCGACCCTTTGAATAAGAGATACAACTCCTTTTTACCAGCTAAACAGCTGAACGAACGAGGACATAACGTGCTGCCGGGAATCGAACTCCCGACCATACGATTGTGAGTCGAAAAGCCAAACCACTAAGCCATGCGCCTTCCCTGCTTCAGGTATACGTCTCCTCAAAAATTCAGATAGGGTTTTACTTTTCTCTGATAAAAAAAGAAAAGAAAGAACCTACACAAAGTAGAGACCAGCATTTATGGTTTGTTGCTAAGGGATAGCATCTCACACTTGTGTAGACGGGCTTCCCTTCATTCATACGACAGCATAAAGAACGAGTCAGCCAGTTCTTTAGTTGCAGCTGACAGAGTGGAAACCTTAACTAAGAGAAATGCATTTATCACCAACAAGGATCCTAAACCGATTTTCGCCTCCAACCCGCAAGTGCCGCTTGATTAATCTAGCTAAATCGGGAATTGTTTGGTGACTAAGCATCTTTCGAGGAAGATAAATGGTGCCATAAGAAAGGCATTCGGTTTTTCTCAATAACGTTATACTAATGAAGTAGGAGTACTCCGTCGGTTACGACGACGAGGGTTCCACTTGATACGATCAACGGAACAGCTTGCTCATGAAATTAACGTGCAAGTGGCTGAGCATTCCACAGACTCGTGTACCCTTAACGTAGTTCTCGGGGAGATTCAGCGTGACACAGAGTGTGACAAGGCTGGTCCTTTGAAATACAGGTACAACTAACTTTTGCCAGCTGAATGGACTGGAACAACGTGAAATATAGTGTCTTGTTCAAGGTCACAACGCGCCGCCTGGAATTGAACTCACGACCTTACGATCATGAGCCGAATGCCCTTAACCACTAAGCCACGCGCCTTCACACCAATGAAGTAATTTCATGGTTAAATGCAAACCAGGATAGAGGCAGAGCGAGGTTCGATAGAGTGGATTTTTATCCATCTGTATTGAAAGGCTTCCTAGAAAGGGCGCTTATTTTTGCCAGAAAAAACCCTGCTATCTCAAACGAACTGACTCAGGAAGCTCTTTCGATGTGACAATGAGAACATTGAACAGCGCGGATATGTGCGACCTCAAAGGATTGTATAAACAGTAAGAAGTTCTCGCCAGTCCACTTTGGTCTATATAGAGATGATGCTTTTGCCATCTTTAGAGGCGCAAATGGGCAGATTTAGGACAGATTTAGGAAGGACCTGATCCATACACTTAACTTCTTCTGGCTTAAGGTTACCATTGAGACCAACACTACCATAGTCAATATTTTAGATGTTACACTCGATCTGGGCACTGCAAACCTACCGAAAGGCAGACGTGGATCAACACAGCCTCCTACCATCCGCCTATATTGTTTAAAAACTTGTGAAGTGTGTCAGTAAGAGGATTCCCAGCCTATCCTTGAATGGAGACGCCTTTGACCCAGCGGTCCCCTTTTACAACGAAGCTCGACAATTTCACTGTAGAGAAAACTTTCTCTTATGGTAAAAAGGGTGTAAAAACAACATATCTTTTCAATGTCGCCATCTATCCTTTTAGCATTTGAAATACGTCACAAACATATTTTAACTAATTTAAACTTTGCATGTCACTTAGCGGTTCGGCAAAAGAGACCGATAGAATAAGTACTGGGCTTACAAAAGAATAAGTCCCGGGGTCGAGTTGCTCGATTAAAGGCGGTGCTCCAGCATGGCCGCAGTCAAATGACTGAAACAAGTAAAAAAGTAAAGTAAAGTAAAGTATATATATATATACTTGAATATTTTTTAACCAAAACAATGCAAGTTGAAAAATTAAAAATACAGGCTGCTATTATCTAGTATCTGGTATTTCAATATTTCAAGGTTAAGGACCGGTCCCCAGGAAATCTCCGGAGAAAAGGTTATGACTTCTCTGCTCTTTAGTGTGTGTGACTGAAGAGTTGTTTTGCATTGCTATAGTAGCCAACTGTTTGCAACTCCGATCTACTCTTTATTCATAGGCTGTACTTGTTGATTAGAATGGCTTCTTTTTTTCTCAAGTTCCCAATATCTCTTTCTGTGGCTTCAATGGAAACTTGCATCGCTTGGGTATGACGTTTCATTAGTGTTTTTGACGGAAGAAGCATTTGGGTAGAGATGTTCTTTAACTCGTATGTGTTTTCCCGTGGAGTATCTCGCTAATGAGAGTGCAAAGGAAGAGACCGTCGTTGCCGGTGGGCGACCCTATAGTGGTGAGAGGTCAATTAGTAAAGGGTGGCCAAAGGTGGAGACGTTGCATCTTGAGGTCAGAGAGGCAGCCGAACACACGCCTGCCTTCAGGAACCCCAAAACGAAGGTCGTTGTTAGTTCCAGTCTTACGGGCTGTCGGTGAAAGCGCCTGGTCTATGGACAACGCTAGCTCTTCAGCCACAAAAGCATGATCAGCCTTGGGGGTCCGCGACTGCCTGAAACGGGAAATCGATGCTAAGGCATCGTCCGGGCAGAGCGGGATTGAGTCATCATCAAACCGCACAACGGAGATCTCCCGTAGAGAGGGATAGACCGATTCCGGAGGTTCGGCAGCTTTAGCAGTGCCACCGGGGCAGGGATTCTGAGGTGTGGCGAGTGAGTTTGATGCAAGAGAGAGGATAAAAGTTGTGACAGCTTGTGCACTTTCTTCCTTTCTTGCGCCTGTTGTGCGCAGGTGCGACATTGATCATTTCCCTGCGGAGTGGAGGGCTAGAAAGAAGACATGCGACGAAGACGTCCGGGAAGGAATATTGGTTTCAAATTCTGGCACAAGGCCAGCAGTTTCAGGGGAGGAGGAAAAGTCGATTACATCGGCCCCAGTTACTCAGCTGGTACTTATTTTACTGATCCCCACCAAAAGGATGAAAGGCAAAGTCAGCCTTGGGAGAATTTGAACTGAGAATGTAAAGACGGATGAAATACCGCTAAGCATTTTGTCCGGCGTGCCAACGATTCGCCGCCTTCAGTAGCGATATAAATATCAAAATGATAATAATGGTAATAATGATACAGTTCTGTATTTAAGAGATGAGGAATTATGTACATTGTTAACATTTGACGGATATTTGTCCTCATCTTGTTTGTTGTTAACACAACGTTTCGCCTGATATACCCTCCAGCCTTCATCAGGTGTCTTGGGGAAATTTCAGACGAACCTCCGACGAATATCCGTCAAAATGTAAATAATATAACTAAGAGTATAAAGGTTTTATGGTGCTACTTTGGCGTGTGATCGACGAGGGAGATTACTTTAGGTTACTTTAAAAATCATCTTCTACGTACTTAGCATTGTAAATGTATTTTTTCCAAAATTCTTACTATTTTAGTAATAAGAAAGCCACATAAAAATTAAAATATGCATGTAGATCACCCACCAAAGCAAATTTGCTCATGTAGATCTCATGGAAAGTAGCACTAAAATAGCACTAAAGTAGCACTAAAGTAGCACTGGGTATTCGGCTGACGATCGTAAGGAAGTGGGTTCGATTCCCGGCGACGAGTTGTGTCCTTCGGCAAGACTCTTTAATTCACGTTGCTCCAGTCCACTTAGCTGGCAAAAATGAGTTGTACCTGTGATTCAAAAAAGCCAGCCTTGTCACATCCTGTGTCACACTGAATCTACCTAAGAACTACTTTAAGAGTACGTGTGTCTGTGCAGTGCTCAGCCATTTGCATGTAAATTTCAAGAGCAGGCTGTTCCGCCGATCGTAGCCGGCTGAATCCTACTAGATGAGAAAACGCGAGTATAGGACATGCAAGGGAGACAACTAGTATATGGTATTTATTCATGGGCCTTACAGATTTAGCTCCCTTATCCATCTCTATATTAACTGAAAGGATTGCGTTATAGGTGCATCTGTGGAAGTTGTGGTTAAGACATTTTGTTCGCAACTACGCGATCTTAGGATCGATCCCACTGCAAGACATCTTCTACTGTAGCATGTATATAATTATAGCGTGTATATAATTATATATATATATATAAATATATATATATTTGGCAGTACATATACTAAAATTGGAACGATACAGGGAAGATTAGCATGGCCCCTGCGCAAGGATGACATGCAAATTCGTGAAGCGTTCCATATTTAAAAAATGGCGGTGCCCCAGCATGGCCACAGCTCGTGAGCTGAAACTAGATAAAATAAAATAAAAATATATATTGATAAAAATGGTAAGACAACTAAAGAAAGAAAGAGACCTCGATATTATGTAAATAGAGGAATTCATCTGTAAATATTATATTACACACACACACACACACACACACACGAGTTTCAGCACAATAAGCCGAAGCCATGCCTGACGTAACTGCACCACTTGTAAAGACATTTAACGATGTTTTCCTATTACGATCCTTTGTTTTTTGCACACCATAGCCCATTCGAGTAAAGAGTAGTTGTTGTAGAGACATATCCAGTTGTAAGGCGGTTTATCTGGAATTTGTTTGAGATATGCTTGCAGGAACCGTTTGGCTGTTTTGGAATTTTTTTATTCTTCCTTTATGTGTCTTGGCATAATGTTAAAGAGAGCCGCGCAAGTTGAGGCGAAATTGTTCTGCGCTGGTGTTATGATGTGACGCTAACGTGATTGTTGTAGAGAATGAAGGAAACGGGGAACAAACCTCGAGTGAATTTCATATCTATATCTTTATATCTCTCTCTCTCTCTCTCTCTCTCTCTCTCTCTCTCTCTATCTATCTATCTATCTATCTATCTGTCTGTCTGTCTGTCTGTCTGTCTGTATGTATGTATGTATCATACAGTGTGCATATGTATGTGTATATGACTAATCTTTATATATAAAAGTGAGGTTGTGTATCTGTCTCCTACGATTTAGATTCCTAACTACTCCCACATTTTGCGGTGCAGTTTAACCAAAACCGGGTATCTTATAGTCGTGATTCATATCGAGCCCTTCTGGGTATTAGCGCGCGTCTACGATTAGTCTACGATAAAAAAAAATTTACCATCATTTTTTTCCATTTTAATGCATTTTTTCGCTATTAAATAAGGGAAGTAACTCTCTAAAAATGTCTACGATGAGTCAACGATTTAAAAAAAAAATTACCATAGTTTTTTTTCCATTTTTAATGCATTTTTTGGCTAATTTTGGGCTATAACTCTCTAAAAATGCTTATATAGTTATTTCCCTTACAAACCCGTGCAACGCCGGGCGATACTGCTAGTAATATATATATATATGATTTTATTAAAACGTATTATAAATGGTGTCAATTAGACTTTCATGTTTTTATCGCTGTTTTTATCCAAACTCATCTTTATTACTCAATCAGTTGCTCCTACATCCAGCTCTGTTATACTGTGAAGCGATCTCTGATATAAATTACATCATCATCATCAATTATCTCCCTTACATTCATCAAGGGAGGTAATTATATTGGATTGCCCATTTTATACAGCGTGATTTTTTTCTCTTTGTGGAAGTTTGGCTGGCTGTGGTGGCTAACTAATGTCTTATTAAATTACTGGCAGTATAGCCCAGCGTTGCTCGGGTTTGTTTCCACCCTTTAGAATTGGAATTTTTGAAAAGTAAACATTTTGCATTATGTAGCTTGTTATTCTCTTTAAGTGAACATTTTTCTGGTTGAAATACACCGAAAAATGGCGACACAGCAGTCAAAAAATCGTAAAAAATAGGGATTTTCATAGAAAAAAGGCACCGTTTTGATGTAAATAATTTTGGTGTTAACATGGTCCGATTTGAATTTTTGTTCTACGGAAGGAAGAGCAAACCTTCTATCATACCTCAATTTTGGTCAACTTGCGCCGCAGGGTCTCGGAGGAGATAGTGTTAGTTGAAGGCTACCGAACCTGCCTCACACACACAGACAACCTCCGCTTTATATAGAGAGGGATTAAGAGGAGGAATGCATTATTATAAATATATTGCATGAGTTTTATGATTTGAACTAAATTTGGACCAATTCAGAATTCAGTGAAAGTTGCTGTGCTGGTCTGCGCCGGCAAACTGGTCAAGTAGAAAGTTTTTAAAGTTGCAAAAACGTCCGGAGAGAATTTTCGGACGTTTTAGCCTCTTTCAAAATGTCAAAGAATTTTTCCTTCATCGCTGAACAGACTTTAAATTTCTTTAAATTTCAATCATGTCGCGCAATGTTATCTTCAATTTTGTTTCTGTGCTAGCATTTAGCCCCGGGCAAAACTTATGATTAAACACATTCTAAACGTGGCCGTCCAGTCTTTTCAGATGCTGTTTATCCAATATGCCCTTCATTTTTAGCTTTGAAGACAGTGTAATTCTAGAGGGAACTCGTTGTTATTTCTAGCATGTCGAACGCTTCCTGGAGGCTCCTTCATTGGCTGATGCCTATTTGACAGAAAGTGGAGAATGGTCCTCAATGTTAATTTTGGTGAAACTTGTTGGTTGTAGTCCTTACATTAAAATATACAATGTAAGAAGAGGCGCAATGGCCCAGTGGTTAGGGCAGCGGACTTGCGGTCGGAGGATTGCAGTTTCGATTCCCAGACCGGGCGTTGTGTGTGTTTATTGAGCGAAGACACATAAAAGCTCCACGAGGCTCCGGCAGGGGGTGGTGACGACCCCTGTTGTACTCTTTCGCCATAACTTTCTCTCACTCTCGCTTCCTGTTTCTTGAGTAACGCTGCGATGGACTGGCGTCCCGTCCAGCTGGGGGGAACACATACGTCACAGAAACCGGGAAACCGGGCCCATGAGTCTGGATAGGCTTGAAAAGGGCGAAAAATAATACAATGTAAAACAGTAGTGTTGTTGTTTAGCATTAGGCCATCACTGACCAACCGTGGCCATCCCATCTGTTAGCGGTGTTTACTACTATATTATATAAAGCATTCTTCATTGTTAAAGACGCTGAAGTCTGAGCTAAGGGTCGTTTAGCTGCTATTTTACGTAGGTTAAGTGATCATCTAGAGTAGAGGTTCTCAAACGTTTTGCATCCCCCCATGGCCACATAATACCCTCAGCGCCCCACCCCTATTTTTATGTACAGGGTATTCAAAAGGTCTCTTCGCAGTAAATTTTTTTTTCATCCAAGATGTATTTCAAAACATGTGTAGAAGAGTCAACTTCTGTATTGAAAATAAAGGACGACATTTTCAATACTTTTTATAAAGTTTTTTAAAGTCTTGTAAAGACAAATATATTCTTTTGTAGTCTTATACCATCTTATAAATATTTATTTTGCAATAAAATACTTACTGCAGAGAGACATTTTGAACAGCTTGTATGAATAAATATTTTATATTTTACTGATTTACATATACTGTGAGTCATTTGCTAATTAATATAATATTATATAATTTGTATACAAAATGTTTTTATAGGTGTAGGAGTGGGTGTGTGGTAAGTAGCTTGCTTATGAACCACATGGTTCTGGGTTCAGTCCCACTGCATGGCACCTTGGGCAAGTGCAAGTGTCTTCTACTTTAGCCTCGGGCCAACCAAAGCCTTGTGAGTGGATTTGGTAGACGGAAACTGAAAGAAGCCCGTCGTATGTATATATATATATATATATATATATATATATATATGTGTGTGTGTGTGTGTGTGTGTGTGTGTGTGTGTGTGTGTGTGTGTGTGTGTGTGTGTGTGTGTGTGTGTGTGTGTGTTTATGTGTGTCTGTGTTTGTCCCCCCAACATCGCTTGACAACCGATGCTGGTGTGTTTACGTCCCCGTCACTTAGCGGTTCGGCAAAAGACAGTTAGAATAAGTACTAGGCTTACAAAGAATAAGTCCCGGGGTTGATTTGCTCGACTAAAGGCGGTGCTCCAGCATGGCCACAGTCAAATGACTGAAACAAGTGAAAGAGTAAAAGAGTAAAAGAATACTCTAATGTCTCCCAATCCACTGCCTTCCTCACAAAGCCTCCTTTTTTCTTACTGCCCCCTTAGGTACCAGCGCCCACCTGGACCGCCTCAACGCCCACTAGGAGGCGGTTTGACAACTATGGGGTCCATAGGAGCCACACTGTAATATGCAATCGTTGACGACGACGATATCGATGGTAATATTGACAAGAGCTATTTCGGTATACGTGCGGCTTGTTATATCTACCGTACAGGTGTGTAATTAAGTATGTCACGCACCTGTTTCGTTGCTGCTATTGCTGCTGTTATTGTTGTTGTCGTTGTTGTCCTTGTTTAGTCTTAAGTCAGCCTTGATTGAGCCGACAAAACTATTGTAAAACAACAACATCAACAACAGCAGCAGTGGAGTCGCAATGGCCCAGTGGTTAGGGCAGCGGACTCGCGGTCGTAAGAACGCGGTTTCGATTCCCAGACCGGGCATTGTGAAGAAGAAGGAGAAGAAGACAACAGCAGAAAATGGAGGCACAATGGCCCAGTGGTTAGGGCAGCGGACTCGCGGTCGTAAAAGCGCGGTTTCGATTCCCAGACCGAGCATTGTGAGTGTTTATTGAGTAAAAGCACCTAAAGCTCCACGAGGCTCCAGTGGGGGTGGTGGTGAATCCCGCTGTACTTTTTCACCGCAACTTTCTCTCACTCTTTCTTCCTACTTCTGCCACAAAGCAGAGGAATCATGGTGTAACCCACTATGGTGTGGTAAACTTTCAGACCCTAGTCTAGATTGCGAATAATCTGTACCCCACAATGGTTCAGCTCTCCACCCGTTAAAAGCCACCGTTTACGGAATGAGGATAACAACGTAGCTTTCGCGCCCGTGCAACCACCAGTCTATCGCGTGTGGTGGGGTGGATCTTCAAGTTGCCACACGCATTCTTAGTAGCTTAGAGTAGGCTTGAATTAGAGATTATTCTTTGTGGCTAATGGCGTGAGTCCCGATGGAAGAAGAAGAAGAAGAAGAAGAAGAAGAAGAAGAAGAAGAAGAAGAAGAAGAAGAAGAAGAAGAAGAAGAAGAAGAAGAAGAAGAAGAAGAAGAAGAAGAAGAACAACAACAACAACAACAACAACAACGCCAACCCCTTTGATGACCAACCCTTCTGGAACTGAGCCTGGTTCCATGATACAGATTTCCTGCTTTGAAGTGACTTAAAGTAAAACTTGCCTTCAATCTCTTGTATAATGGTGTGAACTCGTGTGGAGGCGCAATGGCCCAGTGGTTAGAGCAGCGGACTCGTGGTTGGAGGATCGCGGTTTCGATTCCCAGACCGGATGTTGTGTGTGTTTATTGAGCGAAGACATCTAAAGCACCACGAGGCTCTGGCAGGGTTTGCGACGACCCCTGTTGTACTCTTTCACCCCAACTTTCTCCCACTCTTTCTTCTTGTTTCTTGAGTAACGCTGCGATGGACTGGCGTCCCGTCCAGCTGGGGGGAACACATGCGCCATAGAAACCGGGAAACCGGGCCCATGAACCTGGCTAGGCTTTGAAAGGGCTAGAAAAAAAAATGAACACGTACAGCAAGTCCATAACCCCCAGCCAAGTGAGTGCAGTTCATAAGAGATTATTTTTCACTTGGTTCAGTCAATTAGACTGCGGCCATGCCTGGATACCGTCTCGAAGAATTTTGGGTCGAATAAATCGACCCTCGAATTTTCCTTCCTCGAAATCTGGCACGCATTCTATCGGACTCTTTTACTGAACTAATCGAAATTCAGAGATGCATCGATACACCAAAATTGAAAGCGATCTGAGCAAAATTAAAGGGGGCTGATTTTGTGAATCCTACAATGATAGACACACACACACACGCACACAGACACACACACAGAGACACACATACACACACACACACACACACTCAGACAGATACACACACAGACACACACAGAGACACACATACACAGACACACACAGACCCACACACAGAGACACACATACACAGACACATACACACACATACACAGACACACAGACACACACACAGACACACACACACAGAGACACACATACACATACACATACACACACACACAGACACACAGACACACACGCAGAAACACACAGAGACACGTAGACACACACATACACAGACACAAACACAGACACAAACACAGACACACGCAGACACACACACACACACACACACACACACAACACACACACACACATACACACACATACTTTAGTTTAGTTAAAATATGTTTGTGACATATTTTAATTTCTAAAGGCAAACTCGTTGCAGTCACTGAAGAGAAGAATATTCTCTCTTCTTATAAAAGATGTAAAAACGCCATAATCTGTCCAAAAGGGAAGTTATTGATGGCTATATTTCATCGTGAATTGAATGTTTACGTCAAGTCCATTTATAAGTGCTTGGAATTCTTTAAGTCTCTCTATACTTTCATGCCAAAGAATGAAGCAGTCATCCAGGTATCTCTTCCAGTTATTTTCTATGTAGAGGGAGAATGGGCTGCCCTATTTTTCTAGAACCTTACGATAAAGACTAATTTCTAGGTATCCCATGACTAGGTTAGCAAAAGAGAGGGCCATTCGCATACCCATCGCAGTCCCTGATTTTTGTCGATAGAAGTTGTCTTTGAAGACGAAGTAGTTATTTTCCAAGATGAATTTTAGCCATTCTATCACGAATTCTTTTTTGATCCAATGTGGGAGTTCGTTGGTGTAATTCTCTAGCCAGAATTAAGTTGCCTCTATTCTTAGGTTGTGGGGGATATAGGAAAAGAGGTTGACTACATCGAAGGATACTAGTAGGGTGTTTTTGTTAATTGTTTCAGGAAGGTGATTGAGCATATCCAGTATATATATATATATATATATATATATATATATATATATATATATATATATATATACAAATAAGAAAATGGAGAAATAAATTTGTATTATAAATTTACGGTAAAAATATTTCTTTACCTTCACCCGTTTAATACAATAAATGACTTAATTGCATTGCAATTAAAAACATTTATGTATTAAGAATTTGGGTACTTTACCAACAGTATATTGGATAAATGATATCCCATAGTGGGTTACACCCATAACCCCTATCTTACATTGTATATATATATATATATATATATATACAAACTTACATACCCGCATGTATACGTATACACACGTGTACACACACGCCCGTACACGTACACACATTGTTACATCTATATCAGTGAAAGACAAACAAAAAATATCGATTATTTAAAATAGCCATGAAATAGCAGGTCATAACGACATCTGAAGAAAAAAGTGGATAAGTTATTGATATTTTGCAATAATAAATATATCCACTGTGACGCCTATCAACACCAGACTGGGCAGCATTAAAACATTTGTATTTTATTCATACAAATGGCAAAATAAACAACAAAAAAAAAAAAAAGAAAGTCCCTGCATGATTCATAATTCTTAAACTTTTCAACAATGGCGAAGGTCATCTGAAAGCGACATGTCTGCAACTGGGAGAGGCTGAAAAAGTTAAGAGTCTACTCCCCAGAACGAAGTCAGGAAAGGTGTGCAGGAATATACGTATGGGAAATCCTGGAGGGTCTTGCACTGAACTTTCGCATTGAAAATTATGCAAACAGCAGAACGGGGCGCCACTGTGCAGTGCCAAAGATCCCAACACCGCCATCAGGATACAGGACCAGATACTGCAATAACTCGAGTTTCAAGGTCTCACAGCTCCTTAGTATCCTCTTAAAATGTCTGAAAAACTTACATGGGGTCGATGTAGGTGTTTTCAAAGCAAAACTGGATCCCTTGACTTGGATGAAAACGAAAATTGAGAAATCAAAGCTAACTGGTCTGAATCTCGTGAAGGCTGTAAATATTTGTGCGGTATCATTACTTAGATACTGAGCAGCTTCTGTAGATCGGGCAAAAACTGAATTAGCAAAGCTAGACAGAAGAATTAGGACGGAATTCAATATGAATGGGGGATTCCACCCAAGGGCAGGAGTAGTAAGGTTATACTTACCTAGAAAGGAAGGTGGAAGAGGGCTAATATAAGTAGAAGACTGCGTAGGAGTAGCTAGAGTAGATACGGACTCCTATGTAGGTAATGGTGAAGAAAGTTTATTAAGAGCGTCTCGAGTCACAGCAAGACATAGGGAAATAAAAAACACAAACGAAGTTAAAAACCTCCAACAACTAGATACAGACAGGGGATCCTACCGACTCTTCAACACAGGAATTCAACTTTCGGAACTTCAACTCCCTCACACAGACAAAAAGAACAACTTCACAGCATTCCATACAGGACCAGACATCCCTACAACTCATTCCAACATAAGCACCCACACCACATAATCCCAACCAATTCACCTACACAACAACACTCCCACAGTAGCAACCCTAACAATGAGAACCCCTTCCAAGCTAATTACAACAAACAACATTTTTTAGACAGAGTAGAGAGACACAGGGACACACGTTGGAACAGAACTTACGAGAGAAACCCCAAATAATCAATTTATCTAAGAAAACTCTCTCCACAACAAAAACCCATATTTTAGCTAAAGGTTTAAAATTTACACCCACTCCACGTAGACCCAACTCCAATGAAATTAAAGATAATATTGCAGAATTCTGTAGAAAACTTCGATTGACAGAAGCACTAACCACTTGTGAAAAACAAAAGTAAATATCTGTAACGAAGGATCTGTTATCGCTCCACTGAAAGGGTGTCGATATCCGATCTAGTCACATATAAATTTTATAAAGCAATGCAGACGAAGTCAGGTTGAAGGTAAAAGACAGTAGTTCTGGTTTATTGATTGCGATGTCGTACGTGTGTCTGGTGGGAGAAAGACAGCCTCTGATATACAGCTTCGGGTTAGTTGTTGAAGTTGGTTGATGGTCGTTGGCGCTATGTCGTAGCACGAGTGGTTGTCAGAGCCTGTGAATGCATGTCCGATCGCAATGCTGTCTAGCCGAAGAGAGAGATTTGAGCTTGGCGGGCTTGAGGGAACGTTTTCCCGCACATGCGCATGGGGAAGACTTCCGGTGGCCACCCGGAAGTAGTCCCATTCTGCGCATGTGTGCTGAACCCTACACAGTAGCATCACTACATATTTACCACGCAAAGGTAGGAATAAAACTCTAGACGACTTCTGCAACCGTGTCCAGAATTTTCCTCACACTATCTATAAACCAAAAATTGTACCTAAATAACCTACAATTGAAGCACCTACCACAGCTAAAAAAACGACAAAGACCTGACAATCAAAGAAGCAGACAAAGGTAATGCTGTGGTCCTGATGGACACAGAATACTATAAAAACCTAGAAAATGACTCACTTTATGAAAAAATTGATAATTATAGGCAGCAAAAGACATTAAAAGATATTGCATCTTTAATACTCAAACATGGAAAAGGATTCACAGAAAAAGAAAAAACACTACATCACAAACTTTAAATGCAAACCAAGCCTTTTCTATGGCCTCCCCAAAATCCACATGAGTCAAATAATTACTAATGCCTGTAAATTAAATCCAGGTCTATACATAAATATTCAACACCAGAAGACTTAGAATTAAGGATGATTATAGTGGGTCCAGCCCGTGAAACACACCGCCTAAGCAGGTTTCTGGATATACTATTGAAACAGATACATTAAAAGTTTCATTAGAGACAATCTGGACATGTTAGAGCATCTACCAAAAACCACCAACGAAGAAGCACTGTGTGTGTGTGTGTGTGTGTGTGTGAGTCTGTGTTTGTCCTCCGAACATCGCTTGGCAACCGATGTTGGTGTGTTTACGGCCCCCATAACTTAGCGGTTCGGCAAAAGAGCCCGATAGAATAAGTACTAGGCTTACAAAGAATAAGTCCTGGGATCGATTTGCTCGACTAGAGGCGGTGTTCCAGCATGGTCGATGTCAAATGACTGAAACCAGTAAAAGAATAAAATGGTTACCAAGGCTGGAGGTGTAATATATTTTCAAAGATCCACCAACCACAAACACGATCTTCTAATTCATGGAGGCTACAAAAACATTTAAACAACAGGAAAATTTTCACGGTCTTTTATTTCTATTCCTTTCTTGTTTTTAGGTTTAACGTTTTAGGTTATTTTTTATTTTTCATCTCCATAAGATTAATTACATCCATTCCTAACAGTCTGCCACGTCATACATGCTTTACACAGATGTTGAAATTGATTAAATAAATGAGTGAAATTCATCGATTATTTTGGGTTGATCGGGACTTGCGTGTCGTCTGGTCGGTTTGTGAAACCAATACCGACTGGGGTTGTCCGTTGGAGTCGAACTGCCACGTGGTGGTTCTTTGTTTTGCAGTGTTTCTCCCTTGTTCATAGATTTTTGCGGTAACTGAAACGAAGGAACCGCGTGCTTCCGTGAAATTCTGTTTTCTGTTGAGGAAAAAGGCGGCCGAAACATTTGTCATGCTTCAAACAGCTGACAAGGACGATGCCATGAGCAAGATACAAGTTTACGAGTGGTTTCCATGCTTCAGGAACGGTCATTTGTCGCTTGAGGATTAACCTCGTTCGGGGCGACCGTCGAACTCCCAAACGGATGAAAATATGACGAAAATTCATGAACTGATCTTGGAGGACCGTCATCGAACAATTTACAAACTTGTTGATATAACTGGTGTATCCTGGAGCCCCTGCCAGCAAATTATGAGCAAGGAATTCCAAATGAAAAGAGTTGCAGCAAAATTTGTGCCTCGATTGCTCATGGAAGATCAAAAGCAGTCACAAATGTGTGTCGTGAACTGAAAGAGCAGTTGGAAATTGACCCAGACCTTTTTTCAAAGGTCAACACTGGTGACAAAAGCTGGTTCTATGGAATTTGCAGATGTGGAAGAGGTGAAGAAAAAAAAGAAAGAAAAAAACGACGGAGGCGTTAAAAGGCATCACTTCGCAAGAGTTCCAGCACTGCTTCGAACATTGGAAAACGCGCCTGGACCGATGCATTGCTTCAAATGGAGAATAGTTTGAAGGTGATAAAAGTGTAAGCATTTAAAACTAAGCGAAGAAAATAATTTTGCGAAATTCCGGTTTCTTTTGGGTACCCCCTCGTACATACACACTTACAAACGTACGTACGTATGCATGCATGTATGTATTATATATATACGAGGGTGAGTCAAAAGGTAATGCCATTTTGTTTAGGACAGGTATAATAACCAACGCATGAACATGTATCATACATCAAAATGAAGCTGGTCCTCTGTGGATCACATCCCTACTTCTCAACATAGTCGCAGTTTCTCTCAATAGCAATGTTCCACCTTCGAATGAGAGCATGTATCCCTGCCCCGTAAAATTCTGTTGACTGTTCTTTGAGCCACTTCTTCACTACAGTTTTCACTTCCTCGTCACTGGAATAATGTTTGCCTCTCAAACCCTCTTTCATGGGGCCAAATTGATGATAGTCTGAAGGCACTACATTATTCCATTATTATTGTTTGTGTGTGTGTGTGTGTGTGTTTGTGGTGTGTGTGTGTGTGTGTGTGTGTGTGTTTGTGTTTGTGCGTGAGTGTGTGAGTGTGCATTCTGTATGAGTGTGTGTGTGTTTGTGTGTGTGTTGTGGGTATGCTGAATTTCCCACAAACACCACGTGACGGGGAAAACCCCAGCAAATGGCTCTCACCTCCTCCAAATCCGATCCTATTTCCATTTAAAACTCAGAATAAACATTGAACAAAGTGAATCTATTTTCTGGTTATTTTTGCTTTTTGTTATATTTACAATATTCTAATTATAGGAAAAACAAAAAAACCCAGACTAAAAAAAACCCATGCTAAAGTGGAACCAACCAAACAAGATACTAAAATTACATTCTTTTGTGTGTTGGAGGTCAAAGGCTGTGGCCATGCTGGAGCACTTTTTCTTGGTATTCAAGAAGGCAGAACCAATGATTGGAAGCTGGGAGGGAGGGAACAAGCTATCCTCAAACCAGAGACCTGACATGAAAGCTTCCAACAGAGTGGGGTCCTCTTAAGGTACCCAAAGTTCATAGATGATGGTGGTGGTGGTGGTGTTAAAACTGGTGACAGGTTAAGTCTACCTCCGAAGATATGTATGTGTGTGCCTATGTATGCTTATATATGCATGTATATGTGTGTATGCATGCATATATGTATGTGCGTGTTTGCTTATTTGTGTGTTTGTCTATGTATGTATGTGTGTATGTATGTATGTGTGTATGTATGTATATATGTATGTATGTATGTTTTCTTCTCTTTTTAATTATTTGAATTCTTCGTCTGAGGAATATTTCTGTTATGAAATACTTTATTAATCCATGAAATACTTATATATGAAATTTTTATGTATTTATATGTATGAAATACTTAAAGATTTACAATATAGAATGTTAAGGGAATGTTCTGGTTAAATCTGTTATATTTAGTAGAAATTATTATTATTATTATTAAGGTGGCACACTGGCAGAATCGTTACCACATGGGGCAAAATGCGTAGCAGCATTTTGTCCGTCTTTACGTTCTGAGTTCAAATTCCGCTGAGGTCAACTTTGCCTTTCATCCTTCCGGGGTCAATAAAATGAGTACCAGTCAAGCACTGTGGTCGATGCAGTTGACTGGTCCCCTCCCCTAAAATTTCCGGCCTTGTGCCTATAGTAGAAAAGATTATTATCATCATCATCATCATCATTATAATAATAATAATAATAATAATAGTTATTACTATTATTATTATTATTATTTTATTATTATTATTATTATTATTATTATTATTATTATTATTATTATTATTATTATTATTATTATTATTATTACTACTATAAAGCGGTAAGCTGGCAGAATTGTTAGCGCTCTGGACAAAATACTTAACGGTATTTCACCCATAGCTTTGTACTGAGTTAAAATTTCTCTGAGGTCAACTTTGCTTTCATCTTTTTGAGGTTAATAAATTAAGTACCAGTGAAATACTGGGGTCGATATAATTGATGAGTCCCGTCCCACACAAATGCATAAAAATAATTTTAAATTCTATTAGTCATTCTAAAATACTATTAAATTTCATTCAATTTTAAAAAAGGTAAAATTGGACAGAACTTATGGGATGACCTATATATATGCAAATGCACACACACACAACTGTAAAAAGTACACACTACACATGCACACACACACTCACTCACACATGCACACACACATGTGTATCTTTATATATACTTACCCAAATACATATGTACAGGTGAATGACTATACAAAGACATATTTGCATACAACTGCACACACACACACACGCACACACACACACACACACACACACACACACAGAGACACACACAGAGACACACAAACACACAGACACACAGACACACACACACAGAGACACAGACACACACACACTCACCCTCTCTCTCACATCACACAAACAATCACACACATATACACACTGTCTCTCTCTTTCGCATGCACACACACACACACACTCACAAACACACACCCTGTCTGCCTTTCTCTCTGTCTCGTTTTCTCTCCCCCCCTCTCTCTCTCTCTCCCTCTCTCCCCTCTCTCTCTCTCTCACATACATAAGTACACACAGAGGTCTCTCACAACCAAAGTATGACAAATGAATTAGTACCAGTGACAAGAGACAAGCGATTCTAAGTTGACATCCTCAAAGATGGTAAGGAGTGGCATTAGAATCAATTGCCAAAGCTGGTCTGACATTAATTACTTTGGCAGCAGTTCTTACCCAATCAAAGCAAGCAGAAAATGCCGGTCTTTCTCATAAATAATTCCTGGAAAGGATCTGAGTGGTTTCTGTGTAATTACCAAAGTTTTGTACATTTAAGGAAACAGAGAATCTTTGAAGAGGGGACAGTACTTGAGATGATGATGGGTCGAGAGGAACAAGCACTTGGAGTGAGGGGTAGAGTTCTGACGAACAAGAATAAACAGAATTTCTGATTTTATTGTGAAATATTAAGTCGTAACTATGGAAACGTATCATATTACTTGAATGTAATTTTTAAAATACGTATTTCATTATTTACATTATTTACATTTGTCTGCCCTTGTTTGTCCCCTCTGTGTTTAGCCCCTTGTGAGTAGTAAAGAAATAGGTATTTCGTCTGTTTTTACGTTCAGAGTTCAAATTCCGTTGAGGTCGACTTTGCCTTTCATCCTTTCGGGGTCAATAAATTAAGTAACACTTGCGTACTGGGGTCGATCTAATCAACTGCCCTCACCCCTACTCCCCAAACTTTTGGGCCTTGTGCCTAGACTAGAAAAGAATAAATCAATCTTCAGATTTCCTCAACAGAAAAGATAGCATCTCAGTGAATTGCCTTCTGGAATACTTTTATCTTAATAGGGACAAAGCGCCCACTTCTTGCATTTCACATCAGAATATTTGTTGAAGGCGAAGCTAAGTTGTTTGAAGTTTCACTTACAGTCTCTGAAAGATTATCAAGTCGAAAGGCCTTCAACATCAAGTATTACATCATCATCGTCATTTAACGTCTGCTTTCCATGCTGGCATGGGTTGGACGGTTTGACTGAGGTCTGGGAAGCCAGGAGGCTGCACCGGGCTCCAATCCCATCTGGCAATGTTTCTACAGATGGATGCCCTTCTTAACGTAGTGGGTGCTTTTATGTGCCACTGACACGAGGGCCAGTCAGGGGTTGACTTTGCCTTTCATCCTTTCAGGGTCGATTAAATAAGTACCAGTTACGCACTGGGGTCGATGTAATCGACTTAATCCGTTTGTCTGTCCTTGTTTGTCCCCTCTGTGTTTAGCCCCTTGTGGGCAATAAAGAAATAGGTACTGGCACCAGCCACCCTTGAATGGTGCTTTTTACGTGCCACTGGCTTGGGAGCCAGTCAGCCAGCAAAAGTGTTACATCATAACCCATCCAGACTACAGCCAAATTAATTTTATACCAGCGTGCCTCTGGCATCACAGTTTTTGCCGATTATAAATTGCTCAGTATAGTCGCAAGACGAGGGTCGTTGTCAGTGCCACCTGACTGGCTCCCCGTGCCGGTGGAACGTAAAAAACACCACCCGAACGTGGTCGATGCCAGTCCCCCTCCTCCACGACTGGCTCCTGTGGAGGTGGCATGTAAAAGCACCATCCGAACGTGATCGATACTAGTGCCGCCTGACTGGCTCCCGTGCCAGTGACACGGAAAAAAGCACCCACTACACTCTCGGAGTGGTTGGCGTTAGGAAGGACATCCAGCTGTAGAAACATTGCCCAGATCAGATTGGAGCCTGGTACAGCCTACTGACTTGCCTGTCCCCAGTCAAACCGTCCAACCCATGCCAGCATGGAAAACGGACGTTAAACGACGGTGACGACGACGACGATGATGATGATGGTGATGATGATGATGATGATGATGATGATGATGATGATGATGATGATGATGCTGATGATGATGATTCTGCTGTGAGGCTAACATTTCTTCCTTGTGTGAATGGCAATCTGTTTAGGGTAGTTTATTTATATCATCCACGGAGTGTTTTTTCGCGAAAGATTTATAAGTTGCTGCTGACGGAAGATCCATTTTGGTACCAGTATTAAAGCTCTTTCTGCTGCTTTCCTCTCTTAAAACTTTACTACCCTCAGCAATATCGCCATTGATACTGTTGGCAGAGACGATGCTCCTATCAGATTTCTTGTTCCTAGGATACATCCGGTTTAAACGCCTTCTTTTCAGACCAGACATTTTTACGATACCTGTGTGTGTGTGTGTGTGTGTGTGTGTGTGTAACTAGCATTCCATCGGTTATGACGAAGAGGGTGCCAGTTGATCCGATCAACGGAACAGCCTGCTCGTGAAATTAACATGCAAGTGGCTGAGTACTCCACAGACCCGTGTACTCTTAACATAGTTCTTAGCGAAATTCAGCACGACATAGAATATTTTCTACTCTAGGTACAAAGCCCGAAATTTTGTGGGAGGGGGCCAGTCGATTAGATCGACCCCAGTACACAACTGGTACTTAAGTTATCGACCCCGAAAGGATGAAAAGCAAAGTCAACCTTGGCGGAATTTGAACTCAGAACCCAAAGACAAACGAAACACCGCCAAGCATCTCGCCCAGCGTGCTAACGTTTTTTACTTCTTTATTGCCCACAAGGGGCTAAACACAGAGGGGACAAACAAGTACAGACAAAGGGATAAGGTCGATTACATCGACCTCAGTGCGTAACTGGTATTTAATTTATCGATCCCGAAGGATGAAAGGCAAAGTCGACCACGGCGGAATTTGAACTCACAACGTAAAGACAGACAAAATACCTATTTCTTTACTACCCACAACGGGCTAAACACAGAGAGGACAGACAAGGAGATTAAGTCGATTACATCGATCCCAGTGCGTAACTGGTACTTAATTTATCGACCCCGAAAGGATGAAAGTCGACCTCGGCGGAACTTGAACTCAGAACATAACGGCAGACGAAATACCGCCAAGCATTTCGCCTGGTGTGCTAACCACTCTGCCAGCTTGCTGCCTTCATAATCTACTTCTATTTCTGCTTAGCGTTTTGTTTAAATTTTTTGTTGACTAAAATTTATTGAAAAAAAAAAGCCGCAATAATTATGCACCAACCTAATACGAATAGCATTGGATATTTGATTTATAGTCAATCGCCTGCCATCCATCAGTATGTAGTGAACACGATCAGTGTTGTCCTCAGTGGAAGCTGTTTCAGGACGTCCAGAAGCTGGATCATCCCCGAGACTCTTCCTTCTCCTCCTAAATTTAGCTGCCCATTTTTACACTGTTGATGAAAATAGAGCATCATCCCCTAATGTAGCAACCTTGACAGCATGAGCGTTGTTTGAGGCTAAACTCTTTTTCTGCCGGTAATTGTCAACAGCACGACACCAAATTAGAAAATTACTATTTGTAAATCTCACAACAAGAGATATTCAGCAACAGTATTTTGGAATAAAGATTGTTTGCCAACATAACATGGCAGTCCTGGTTTAGGACGAATGTTGCTGTAATTTAGCCCCAGGAGACATCGTCTCCAGCTGGCTATACGACACGATCTGTGTCCTTATATTTTCGAACAAGGGAATCTAGCACCCCCCCCCACCAGCCACTCTGCTGAAAACAATATCTGTGTATTGCGATTTCCGGGTTATTTTCCTTCATCAGCACAGAATAATTGCTCGGCTAGAGGTGGCGCTGCCAAATTCGCTATACACAGATATTGTTTTGAGCTGAGTGGGGGGTGGTGGTGCTAGATTCCCTTGTTCGAAAATATAAGGACACAGACGATGTCTCCTGGGGCTAAATTACAGCAACATTCATCCTAAACCAGGACTGCCATGTTATGTTGGCAAATAATCTTTACTCCCCGACATCAAATTTTGTCTATTTTCAAGAGACGCCGCTACTAATAACTTCTGAAGTGTTCTTTGAACAGTCAGATGTCAGTTTACTCTTTTTACTCCTTTACTCTTTTACTCTTTTACTTGTTTCAGTCATTTGACTGTGGCCATGCTGGAGCACCGTATTTAGTTGAGCAAATCGACCCCAGGACTTATTCTTTGTCAGCCTAGTACTTATTCTATCGGTCTCTTTTGCCGAACCGCTAAGTTACGGGGACGTAAACACACCACTATCGGTTGTCAAGCGATGTTCGGGGAACAAACACAAACACATAAACACACACATACACACACATATATATACACATACATATATACGACAGGCTTCTTTCAGTTTCCGTCTACCAAATCCACTCATAAGGCTTTGGTCGACCCAAGGCTTTAGTAGAAGACACTTGCAAAAGGTGCCACGTAGTGGGACTGAACCCGGAACCATGTGGTCGGTAAGCAAGCTACTTACCACACAGTCAAAGAAACAATGTAGTCATCAATAAGAAGAGCTGAAATTAATGAATGCAAAGTTTCCCAACTCTAGCATCACTCCTTCATTTCCAGTGGACCCACCCTCGTAAGCAATATCTTCCTGGGAATGATCGCCTGTCCCCTTTTTCATTGACTGTCCCCTGATCGCACAATCCCTTCGTACTGATTGATTTCGTCTTAATGGCTTGTTCATTATTTTTTCAGTCACCCGCTTCTAATGTCGAACTTTCTCTCCGACAGCTTCTCATTGACTCCTCTTTCAGGCGGCTCAATTGGAGTTCAAAGACATCTCTTTTCGATACTTTCAAGAATTTTCCTTCTATTTCTTTTTACTTTATATGTTAGTTAGTTAGTTAGTTAATTTGGCTCAAAAGCAAATAGCAAGGCCATGTAGGGGGACATGGAGTTAAGTACAGGGTGGTGTTCATGTAAAGAGTTCAGGCCACTTGAGGTCCAGGGAGGCTTTGAACAAAGCGGTCGTCGGCATCTTTACCATCTCGTCTGGCAGCTTGTTCCGGGTTGCGGATCCGTGGACCAAGCTGCCAGACGAGATGGTAAAGATGCCGACGACCGCTTTGTTCAAAGCCTCCCTGGACCTCAAGTGGCCTGAACTCTTTACATGAACACCACCCTGTACTTAACTCCATGTCCCCCTACATGGCCTTGCTATTTGCTTTTGAGCCAAATTAACTAACTAACTAACTAACATATAAAGTAAAAAGAAATAGAAGGAAAATTCTTGAAAGTATCGAAAAGAGATGTCTTTGAACTCCAATTGAGCCGCCTGAAAGAGGAGTCAATGAGAAGCTGTCGGAGAGAAAGTTCGACATTAGAAGCGGGTGACTGAAAAAATAATGAACAAGCCATTAAGACGAAATCAATCAGTATGAAGGGATTGTGCGATCAGGGGACAGTCGTATGTATGTATGTATGTATGTATGTATGTATGTATGTATGTATGTATGTATGTATGTATGTATGTATGTATGTATGTATACGTATGTATGTATGTATGTATGTATTTATGTATGTGTGTGTGTGTATGTATGTATATATGTATGTATGTATGTATGTATGTATGTATGTATGTATGTATGTATGTATGTATGTATGTGTTCTAGGTAAATTTCACCATAGGTAAATTCCACCCATGAACAGACTTCCAATCTAAGCTGTTCCCGCTAATAATCACTGTGGTCAGTTTCTCTAGACCGTGGGTCGATGCCTATGTTATTTAATCTATCTGTCCCTTAAGTCTTAAGAAGACAGAAAGATAGATAGATAGATAGATAGATAGATAGAGAGAGAGAGAGAGAGAGAGAGAGAGAGAGAGAGAGAGAGAGAGAGAGAGAGAGAGAGATAGATAGATAGATATAGATAGATACACCCACACCACTGCGGATGCTACCACCGCCATCACCACCCATAACATCAACGACCCGACATTAACATTGTCTCCTACCCTGATGTAATCTCCAGGGATACAGGCATCCAGCAACAGGACCTCCGTAATGCTATGATCGACCGTGAAGTCTGGCGTAACATAGTCAATTCCATTGTCTCGACCACGGTCCAACAAAGATGACTACTACTAATAACAACAACAGCAGCAGCATCAGGGACACTAATCAACAACCACAAGAACACTAATCGTTGCATAGAAACTAGATTTCATTGCCTATTGATGCAAGCTGTCATTTCTGAGAATAAAATGTATTTTTGCGTAACACGGCTACCAGATTGATTTCACAAGAGCTAACACAAAATAGTCAATTAGTAACGCTTTATGTAACATACATACATGTGTGTGTGTGTGTGTTTGTATACACACACACACACACATACACACACATATATGCATTAGTAACAGCTGTTAGGTGCTGATTTTTCCCTATATTATGCACATTATTACATAAATACTATATAAATAAATACGATCCAGCGCCAGCAGCTGTGTACCGGCACGTCATCAGGTGAGTAGCCTTGAGACCACTGCTGGATCACGTCTAGTTTCCCATTGCTTCATACACATATTCTACTTTAGAATAAAGGCATATTCTGAAATAACCTGATAACGTGCGTGTGCACAACTACTGTTGGATCATATTCATATGATATTCATATAACTATATGTATAATATGGAAAACTCAGTGACTAATTAATAGCTGTTACTGATCCTCAGAAACAATTGTTGTGATTTGTTATTAAAGTCTGTTCATTCCATTTTCTTGTCTTATAAATTTGTATATGAATTCTGCGTACACTAACAGATTTCCACATCCATATAAGAGGAGTAATCCTGGCATATGGTAGCCGATAACGACAGAGAAGCTTTGAAATGTATGATATATATGTACACATATATTCTTTTATTCTTTTATTTGTTTCAAGCATTTGACTGCGGCCATGCTGGAGCACCGCCTTTGGTCGAACAAATCGGCCCCAGAATTTATTCTTTGTAAGCCGAGTACTTATTCTATCGGTCTCTTTTGCCGAACCGCAAAAGTTGTTACGGGGAAGTAAACACACCAGCATCGGTTGTCAAGCGATGTTGGGGCGTCAAACACAGACATAGACATATACACACACACTCATATATAGATATATACGACGGGCTTCTTTCAGCTTCCGTCTATCAAATCCACTCACAAGGCTTTGGTCGGCCCGAGGCTATAGTAGAAGACACTCGCTCAAAGTGCCACGCGGTGGGACTGAACCCGGAACTATGTGCTTCGTAAGCAAGCTACTTACCACACAGCCACTCTTAAGCCCATCGTATATATATATACACACACGACGGGCTTCATATATGTATATATATGAATGAGGAAAAGAAGAAAATGGAGAAATCGACATGCAGACATCAGTTTATTGAAAGATATTCAAATCCATAAAATGAAATTCCTGTCCTACAGCCGTTTCGATATCCATTTAGTTCAATTACAGAAATTAAATTAAATTAATTTAATTTGATTTAAATTTTCATATCGAAACTGGTTAATTAGATATTTCATCAGGGAAAAATTTTAACAGTAATACTAATGGAATAAACGCTTGTAATGAAAGTAAATTTGGGATGTCAAGTGTACAAGGGAAAACAGCCTGTGTCAGATCCCATCACAAACTCTTGAATGCAGATAAAATGGCAAGTAGCAATTTTACTGGATGTAATGATATGAAACAGAGTAATAATACGAGTACTAATGAAAATACTTTTTGTAATTGCAGGGTTAGAAGTGAATTTTTATTTAAAAATTATTGTAAACGAAAGAATGTTGTTTATAGATGTAAGGTGATACCTGAGGGTAAAAGTTTCTTCTACATAGGAGATACGCAAAATTTTGTTGAGAAGCGCGTCTGTAACCATATTTACACCTTTAATAATAGGAACAGATCTTCTACCAGCCACAGTAAATTTATTCGGGACTTGAAAGACAAAAAGAAAAAAAAAAACAAGAAGTTTTTCTGAGGAGTGGGAGATTATAAGCCTGGAAACTTCTATTGCTTTCTCTGCCTAGAAGAATTATTTTTGATCTTACGTTCTAGGAGACGTCTCTTAAACAGACTGTTTTTTTTATGTGTTCATGCATGTAAATAGACTCTTAAAAGCTACCATTAAATATATAATCCTCTTTGATGATAAGCGTTAAAAAACGGTTAGTATTTGTAATATTGCTGAAAAACCTATATTTATATTATAATATGATTTAACATAATATGATATAATACAGTATAATATTTTAATTAAACAGTGTAGATGTACATTATGACTTCTATGCGTGGCAGTGTATTGGTATTTTACTATAAATTCAATTAAGCACGTTTCTCATATGTATATCGTTGAAATTCTTATAATAATTTATAAAACTAAATTTGAGATAAAACATTATTTTAAGAGTAAATTACTTTAGTGTACTTCGTTTTAATACAACTTATCTATAAATAGTCCTGGTAATGTTTTGCTTTTCTTTACAAAGTCTATATTGACCGTAGATTTACGCACAAATATTGATGACGTAATACCATTATATGCTAATTAACCAACAGTTTTGTTACGTCATAGGAAATATACATTGTAAATACCTATTTCTTTACTACCCACAAGGGGCTAAACACAGAGAGGACAAACAAGGACAGACAAACAGATTAAGTCGATCATATCGACCCCTGTGCGTAACTGGTGCTTAATTTATCGACCCCGAAAGGATGAAAGGCAAAGTCGACCTCGGCGGAATTTGAACTCAGAACGTAGCGGCAGACGAAATACTGTTCAGCGTTTCGCCCGGCGTGCTAACGTTTCTGCCAGCTCGCCGCCTTATATAGTAAATACCATAGTCCATACCCACAGTTTACACAGGTAGAGTAGAATAGTTAGTGGACTGATAGGTAGATAAATGTATGTATGTCTGTGTGTGGGTGTGAGTGTGTGTGTGTGTGTGTGTGTGTATGCACCCCCCTTTTTTCTGTGTATAAAAACATAGACAGAAAATAAATAAATAAATAAATAAACAGATCAACATAGAGACGGATAGGTGCATAGGTTACAAGAACAGACACAGATGGAGACACGGATCCACACATATAAAGATGCACATCCATACACACAAACATGGTACATAGTTGCATAACACACATGCACACACAGACATGCACACACAAGGAGACAGAGGTGCACACATACACAAACACATGCTCACACACACACAAACATAGAAAATACACAAACACGGACATGCATGCACATAAATATGCAGGATACGTACATACAGATGCACACACATACATACATATATACATATGCATGCACACACACATACATGCATACATACGTACATGCGTACATGCATAGACACACACACACACGTACGCACACACTGACCCACACACATGCGCACAAACAAACGAAAGGGAACGCAGTGTAAACAACGGACAGAGTCAAGACTATTGAAAAGGTTGCAAGATGCAACGAAAATTTTAGGAAATAAAATTAAGAAAAAAAAGGTGGAAATTTTACCGGTGAATGTGTTATATTATAAGGCACAGAAAGAAAATGACTCTCCCCAGACACAACAGTGTATATATATATATATATATATATATATATATATATATATATATATATATATATATATATATATATATGCATATGTACATACATATATACATACATATATGTACATACCTACATATATATGTATATATACATGCATATATGGATACAGGACATAAAAAAACGTTGAACACAATGAGAAACGAAAACATAAAAATAAAAACATAGAAAACAAACTTTTTTCGAACAACGAAAAAAACAAAACAAAGAGAGAAACGTGACATGCAACATAAAGAATATCCCTCTTCATCAGTTGTCCCTGTTTCATCTATTCCGCGTTCGAAGGCAAGGACAATAGGCGACTTCGTTGAAACAGTCCTTCCCGCAAAGCAAATTAAATAAAATTTGGGATTTTTTGCGGAGGGTGAAAGTGGTAACGAGAACAGGACAGTGAGAATAAGACATTGAGAACAAGACAGTAAAAACAAACTGTGAGGGGTGTTAAGCCAAGACGATAGAAAAATTATTACGGACCCTAGGAAGACGAGCTTGCGAGAGGAGACAGTATAAATACGTGTTTTATTCAGGAAGGAAATGGACAGAAAGATAGATTCCCTTTCGTCACGTGTCAGCGACGAGAGTGTCAAGGAAGAGTGAGAGAGAGGGAACGGTGAAGAGGGTATGTATGTAAAAGGCATGCTCTTCTGATCTCCTTAGCTGTCAACCACATCGTTTCTGCGATTTCATCCTTTGTATATGTCATCAGGTCCTTCGCGTTTAAGACCAGAAAAGAGTTTCTGGCCACTGGTGGGAATGTATCTTCTGTGTCCAAAAGAAACATTCTTGAGTCAGACATGGTCTGAAAAGTTGAGTTTCTCCAGTAAGTCTGGGGTATCATCAACAAAAATCCCGGCAAGTTAATAAGGGTCATTGTCAATCATATTCATGTGTCAACGACTAGATGTGTGGTGCATGAAGATATACATATCCTTTGTTATGAAAGAGGGAAGTTTGTATCCGATAAGACTCCTGTGATCCGGTGGGAGCACTTGCTAAATAAACTCAAGCACCTCGAGAAACCCGACAAGCTCTGGTTCTTTTCAGATGGGAAGAACTTTGTCCAAGATAAAAAGTGAACGAGAGGAATGTTAGATGTCTCTGTTCCAACTCCACTGAACACCCACTTTTATGCATACCAAGTTCCCATCGTCTTGAGGTCGTGAGCAATGTGGACTTTGTCATGCTTTCATACTTTTTGCTGCAAATGCTTTGAGTCAATGTGGTAGCCTACATACAAAATGATCGAAAAAAAGTACTCGAAGGAGGCGTCAGTGTTCCAGCGAGACTCTGAGGCGTTCTAGCTTACCTTGCGTGACCCAGGAGGGGTTGGCTGACGATTTTCAATTCCTCTGACTCCTAATATTTGGCCACCAAGATCTCTTGATTTCAACCATCTGGACCGCTACATCGGGAGCATCGTTGAGAGGGAGAACAAGTATGCTCCCAGTACCAAGGACTCGTTGATGTCTGCTATTGGGGATGCTATGGGCAACAGTGAAGGTGCATGGCTAAGTGGGTTGGTATTTCGCTCAAGATCTCAAGGTTGTGAGTTCGATTCCCTGCAGTGCATTGTGTTCTTGAGCGAGACACTTTACTTCCATTTCTCCAGTTCCTTCCACTGGCAAAAATGATTAGTGCCTGTATTTCAAAGGGTCCACCTTATAACATTCTGTGTCCCGCTCAATCTCGCTGAGAACTACGTTAAGGGTACACGTGTCCATGGAGTGCTCAACCACTACTTTCACGTTAATTTCACGAGCAAGCTGTTCTGTTAATCAAACCAACTGGAAGACTCGTCCTCGTAACTGATGGCGTGCCAATTATGACCATCACGAATAAAAACGCATTTAGTTGTTTCAGACGCAGTATTGAGACAGAAATCGAGGCTAATGGCAGTTTTATTGAACGGCCTTTTGCTACGTGCAAGAAAAAACGTGAGCCAAATTCTATAAACATATTCTGTTTTCCCTTCAATTAAAATGTTGTTCTCATTTAGCTGACGCGCCCTGCATATAATAAGGGCCTTTTTAATAAAACATAAACTGTCAAAGTTGGCATTTTGTGGTACTTAACAACTCTTCAACGATGTAAGGTAGTGGCCACACACACACACACAACACACACACACACACACGCACACACACACACACACACACACAAAAACACACACACTCACGCACACACACACACAACACACACAAACACACATACACGCTCACGCACACACGCACACACACGCGCGCGCACACACACACACACACACACACACACACACTGTATCTACGCGTGTATAAATCGCAAAATTTTATACTTGATTTTAACTGAAAAAAAATCTGGGGTGTGACTTATACATGGGGTAATGTTAAAACTGTGAAGGAGAAAATTATTGTTTGAAGATTTAACACTTAACTAGGAGAGTGGCTTATGCACTAGTAAATACGGTATCTATCTATCCATCTATCCATCTATCTATCTATCTATCTATCTATCTATCTATCTATCTATCTATCTATCTATCTATCTATCTATCTATCTATCTATCTATCTATATATACATATATAGATAGATAGATTGTGTCGCACCCCAGATCATTACAGGCGAAACAAGTAGGAAACATATGAAGGCACCTATCTTGAATCTGAGTGACATAGTTGCACGTAGCGCCAGGGGTAGTGCTGAGTGGAAGTTCAAAATCCCAGTTTTTAATAACACCTCATGGGGTTTCCTAGAAAGTTCGACATAAGACTATTTTGCAGAAAGATTCCAGATGACTTGGTTACTCACAATTGATCCACTAGGTCAAGTAACGTTTGCGTAGGCAGAAGGGCTTCTTACGGTGACAAAATTATTTTTCCATAACTGCAGGACGATAGTCAATGATCCTGAGCCGGTGAACATGGTTCAAAACTCAATAACAGCTTCGCTAAAAACGATAGAGTAGAAAGAGACATATTCGACGAGAAGTCCAATATGAGAATTTTGCCCATTCTGTTTCTTTATTGCCCACAAAGGGCTAAACATTGAGGGGACACACAAGGACAGAGAAACGGATTAAGTCAATTAGATCGACCCCTGTGCGTAACTGGTGCTTAATTTATCGACCCCGAAAGGATGAAAGGCAAAGTCGACCTCGGCGGAATTTGAACTCAGAACGTAGCGGCAGACGAAATACTGTTAAGCGTTTCGCCCGGCGTGCTAACGTTTCTGCCTTGAAATTTGCCCATTCATACAGGATACTTACACAGATTATCAGCTTGAACAATACCTGATCTGTTTCAGTTTGTGCTAATTTATCTTTGCGGATCAGATGTTCGCAAGTCTGTGGCGAATGAAAACCAAGTATCGAAGTAAATCGAACATTTAAAACGCTCTACGCCATGCGTATTGAAGGACTCCTTCGCAAAGAAGTGGAGAACGAAGACAATAAAAAAGAAACCCAACAATGACAGGTTTCTCATTGACTGCGACCTTCATCTGAATAAAATAAACGACAATGTCCTGGTATTTTATTGAACATTTTCTTTATTGAAATATGTTTTAGTAAGGCTGGAGAAGAAATGCCTGTCGCAAAGTGTGTTTCGTAAAAGATGGAAGTCTATAGCAAGTATGTTGCGAGTGAAAGAACCTGTTTAAACGAGAATGTAAAAAAGGAGAAAGCAAAATCTTCAGTGTGAGTATGTGGTTTGTGGGGTCGACCGCGTCCTCCGCTTCCTTTTTTGTAAATCACTCATTCTCATTTAATTGTATATATTTTGGTTGTATACTGTTAACTTAACGTGACAGTAAGGGAATTACACCACGCTTCCTGTCGGCCTTGACACATTTCCTGTGTCCTTATATATTTACGAAGGGGATACAAATACCCCCAACAGCTAGGCCTGCATCTAGAGACACTTGTCTATTCATATGTTTCGTCTCATTCGATACCCTGACCCCAATGTTTGTTTTGTCTGTCCTCGTATCGTCCCTTCTTTTTCTCAACCTTATGGTGAATAAAGAAATATTCTACATATTTAACGCATTTAAACAAACATTATAGAAACTAGAGACCTATAGGACGAAATCCAAGACATAATCTGTTAGACATACAAGAGTTTATATTATTCGCTCGTCATTCGGTCGACAAACTATGGAACCAGATTAAAGACAATAATCTATTATATGGAGAAATTATGATGCAACGAAAAACTTCTCGCATTAGTTATGTGAAAGACAGTTACTATTTGCCTAACTTCACTAGCATCACACCATACATACATATATACATACATACATACATACATACATACATAAATAAATACATACATACATACATACATACATACATACATACATGATGGCTGCCCCCTCGTTATCGAGTATGGCCATTGCACGAAGCTTCACTATTATTGGTGCTGTGATCGAATGTGACTTTTATTTGCTTTTTAAGGCTACAGCCAGCCATTCAGTTGAGACTCACAGCACCATCAACAATCATGAACAATGTTGTTATCGTGCAATGCCTGTGCAAGAAGATTTTTTTTTAAAGTGAGGAAAGTCTGTGCACAAAGTCAATCCCACTCACTAAGCAACAGCAGCCATAATCCGAAAAGAAGAACAAGTCAACATCATCGGTAACCACTGAGCTGCACTTTTATGTCGGAGTTATCCCAGTTACCCAAGTTACCTTCTCCTAGAAGGATGCCCTAACAAAGGCTAGGAGTCCTTCACTCCCAATGGTTTAACCGCGCGATCGGGTATTCAGTCCGATTATTTCTGTCTCCGCGCATGATACAGCCTTAAGACATTTATTGGATGGCCGTTGACTCTCAAGAGTTCCTCCGCCCTCTGACGGGTTTTGTTTTTCATCCAGCAGAGTGTCCAATAAACATTCTCCTTACCAAGCAAGCCCGGTGGGGTTGCTGGTTTAGTCGCCGACGGCCCGACCATGCAACAGGTTGTACTGGGTTACATGTTACCAGTAGCACTCGAAAGTGACCTGACATATACATACACACATACATACATACATACATACATACATACATACATACATACATACATACATACACACATACATACTGTTGTAAAGTGGGTTCCTCCCACCAGTGTGATGTATGACAGCCATTGTATGGTAGTTTCCGTTTTACACTAGTAGCCACAATAGTTATTAGTCACCGGATACCGTTGTATCTCTTTGTACTGGAATAGTAATACAGGAACTTCCTCTGTCTTACTATCGCTGATTGCTCCACAAGACATTGACTAGAACAGTTGACTCTGAACTCGGACTCTCGACCCTCTCGTCACAACTAGTTACTGGTCTATTTATGATGGCTGGTTCCTACCACTTTTTACCAGGAGGGGTAAAGCGTTTCACTATACATCTCCCCTTTTAATCATTTTATTTAACAATGAATTTCTTTTATTCATTCCACCTCCCCTTTTTTTTTTATATACTCAATATCTTTTCTTCTTAGTGTTTGCTTTTAAGAATTCAATGTTCTTTCTTTTCCTTGTTCGTGTGGTTTCGACTTCTTGATGGAACCTGAAAAGTGTCACATAGCCAATCCATCAGTTTTTCTACTCTTGTTGGTTCCTTTTCTATGATTCTTTCCTTAAGCTGACTTCTATGTCTCCTTTCCATTCCATTTCTGCTTCTTACACCATACATAATTCTTCCTATGTATGTTACAATTTCTCCTTCTTCCCAGTATTGTTTGCCAGTTTTGTACATTCTTACATATACCTTATCACCGATTCTAAGGAATGTTTGCATGTCTTTACTAGCACGTATTTCTTTCTTCACTGGTTATAGTTTATTGAATACTAACTTCACCTTTCTGGCAAATATTAATTCTGCTGTTGAACTTCCTTCTGGCGCACTTATTATTTGAATTTAAATAACCATGTTCTCTTATCGGCAAGCTTCGATGCAGAAAATTATTTTCTGCTGAGTCATTTCCGGCTTCGGCTCGCCAAAACAAAGACATTTGAAATGTATCTCCAAATATAATTGATAGAACTGTATGCATGTTCTCTCTCGGGAGGACGTCTCCTGTATAGTTCTGCAAATTATATTTTCACATG
>NC_042997.1:208983981-208991481 GCF_006345805.1 Octopus sinensis | reverse complement strand
ATGTGCCGCTGACGTGCATACTTTATGAAATGTGCCGCTGACGCCCATACTTTAGCTGTTATTGCTATTATTATTGTAATTGTTGTTTTTGAATTTACGTCGCCCAGGAATTATTTCTTTTCCCTTCTCTCTTCTCTTTATGTGTGCGGTTGTTGCGAATATTTCTGTGGCTTATATTTACGGTGGTGATCGTGGTCTATACCATCCTCCCTGCATCTATCTATCTATCTATCTATCTATCTATCTATCTATCTATCTATCTATCTATCTATCTATCTATCTATCTATCTATCTATCTATCTATCTATCTATCTATCTCTCTACAATGGACGGACGATAGTCATATCGGCTCCACGTAAGTTGGCCACTTTTACATGTTTAAAACTCCTTTTTGTCAAATATTTGTTTTAATCGTTGTGCAAGTTCATTCACTAAAAACCTGAGAATTATTCACGTAGAATTCCGCCCCTGTATGGGCGAAATTACAAAAAACTTTCAAAACTTTCGTGGGTTTTTTAGCCATTTTTCATTTTGAAAATGGCAACTAGAAACCACGTGGCTAGCCCGCCAGTCATGCAGAACGGTAGCAAAACACTATTGCTACCACTGGCTACTAAACATCGCAGCGTGAACACCGCTGTCACAACCATCACCACCACCACCAACAACAACAACAAATCTAACGCCGCACTCACCATCGCCACTGGCCACCACGAGGCTGAGTTGCAAGTGAAGCGTGACGCAGAAACAGAAACAGAAAAACAGGATGCTCTGTTAGCATACGCCGAACCTGACAACTCCACCACCATCAACAGCAACAAATACAAAACAAAGGTCGCAAGGCCAAGCACCGTCAACACCATCAGTGAGTCAACCACCACCACCAACACCATGGCAGAATCTGCTACTAAACTGCTATCCCTACTAAAGATATCGCCACCAATAACACACCAGCATCACCATCACCGCCACCAAAGACCGTGCCGTCAATGCTACTAATACTACCAACACCACCGCCGTCACCAAGAACGACAATAACAACAACAACAACAACAACAACGACGACACAACAACAATTCCCTTCAACCACTGCTCACTCCATCACCAACAAGTGAAAAAAAACGACGACAAGCAAACGAAATGCCGAAATTTGCGCTAATGCAGGACTAAATTACGCAGGCAATTTTCCACCCCTTGCTAGTTGCATAATCAGCAACCACAAACCTACAACCCACACCCCTGCCATCAACACCAACACCACCGGCAGTAACAACAATAACAAAACAACAACAAACTTCGCCGAGGCGATAAAAGAAAAGGTAACAAAAGTTTCGTTACTACACAACAGATTAAAGATTGCAGAAACCTTATTACAAATCAAACGGAAAAATACTCTTACACATACCTCAGCACATACTGAATGAGGAGAAAAAAAAAGACAATGTATATAAAATCACAAATAAAAAAACAAAAAGTCCAGAAAAGGCAAGCACAGACAAAGTCGAAAAGTGCTTACGCCCCATCTGGGGATACAAGGATTGTGTGACTTGGGCGAACAAGTTCGCACACGTACAGGTGGTTTTTCAGAATGAAGAGTTGGCGAAGAAATTCTCAACGATAACCCTTCATTCTGATGAACTAACGTTGACACCGAGTTACCTCGGCCAGAAGGTGACGAAAGTCATTATCAGTGGTGTCCCCCAAGTGACTACAACACTGTGGATTACATCCGCATTAACATCCGAAATGGAGGACTTAAACATCCTAGATATCGGTGTTTCGGAAAACAAGGACTGGCTGGGAAAGAGAATAGAGTTCCTCTTCCACATAAGTCAAGAGGACATAAATAAAATCCCCACCCACGTACATCTTGAGGATGGCCGCAAGTTATACGTAGTAGTCGAGGGCAGAAGGCCACGATGCTATACATGTGGCAGTGAGGCACACCTCAAAAAGGAGTGCAAATCTGCCGCAAAATTACAACAACAACAACAGCCACAGGAAAAATCACAAAAGCCAGGATTATTGCCCACACCACAATATGGACAGCTAGTCAAGAAGCTGTATGCGGAAATGCAGGAAAAACAACAAAGAACAAGCCAACCCAACCAAACAACACCAACACCAGCGCCAAGAACAGAATCATCACCACCAACAACAAATAAACCAATTCCAACACCAAGAACGACAGCAAAACCCAAAGGAACAGAAAAACAAAGAAAACACACACAAACACTCAACAACCAACAACAACGAAAACAACAACACAACCACTTACACAGACATACATAGAAGCCCACAACATACCCCTACCCCCTTCTGATTCCTCAGAAATTTCGTCGGAAGACGAAACCAGTGAGGAATGGCAAATAGCTACAAAAAGAAGAAAATAAAGAGCAGAAACACAACCAAACCAAATGCAAACACGAACAAAGCAGGGGGAAATACATCTCCCGAAGACATTTCAAAACCCAACGCAAACAACAGCCACACCAACACCACAAAACATATACAGCAAACATGCTCACAGCCATAGACACCAAAAACACAAATTTGATGGAATACATCCAATCAAAAACAACATAACAGAAGAGGACATAAAAACAAACAATCACCCATACACAACCCACCAGACCACATCAAAATATTACACATCTCCAAAAGTCTGCACCACACACTCAAAGGCATTTTCCCCAGTGCGGTTGGTAAATGCCAAAAATATCTCACAAAGAAACTGTACTGGGATCTTCTCGAGGACAAACCAACGGAGAGAGAAAGCAAAAACTTTCGAGCAGTAAGTAACCCTCTGTATTCTAATTCATTAGAACTATGATCAAGATTGGTTGTGTAAATGCGCGTGGCTTGGGGTCCCCTTGGAAACAAGGGTACCTCTTAAATGACATAAAGTCACATAAGTTAGAAATCATAGCCATAAGCGAGACCAGACTCCACAATCCGCGGGCCCTAAAGACCATGTTTGGCGGACAGTTCAACATTTATTTTTCCCCCTGTCTGCCGAGAATGGGCGGTAGTGGCACCGCGGTACTTTTTCACAAGAGTCTGGATCTCAAAGTAAGGACAATATTCGTAGACCCGGAGGGTAGACTGGTCGTCCTGGATGTCGACGGCAGCAATGGGTGCGCTTTTCGACTCGTATCAGTTTACGCACCGCCCTTAACAGGTCGGGCGGATTTCTTTCAACGTCTAGAAGTTTCTTGGGAACGTCTCGTCCTTTACTCTTAGTGGGGGATTGGAATGCTACCTTGGACACGCATGTAGACTACGTGGGTAGAGATAGGAATAGACGGGGATGCAAATGCCTCAGAGACCTGCTCAGACGCTTTCAACTGTCTGACAGGTTCCGACTAGACCACCCGAATGCGCCAACGTGGACATGGAGCAACCGCATCGGGTCGTCGAGATCGTATCTAGATAGGATACTGTGTAGGACAGTAGATAGAGATAGCATAGGATGTCCACATTTCCACATAGTCAGCTACACGGATCACAAACTTGTGACATGTACGCTAGACTTAGGTAAGACACTTAGGCAGGGTCCCGGATACTGGAAACTAACGCGTCTTTCCCATCGAGACAGGTTTTCAGAGACCGGATTAGCACACTAGTAAAGAGGGCTTTGACGGGAGCCATCATCAACAACAAATGGTGGTTTGCCCTCAAGAGAGCAGTAAAAGCAGAAGCGATTAGGTACAGCAAAGCACTAGCCATAGATAGAAATAGAGTAGAGGGTGAGCTAGTTAAGAAGCTAGAAGAGGCAATTAGAAGCGGCATCGCATCCGACGTTTTGGCGGCGAGGTTGGCCCTCGACCAACACTTCAACGCCAAACACGAAGGATGTGCTGTCAGAGCTAGGATGCGTGCTCTAAGGAACGAAGGTGTTGGAGCCGCGAGAGAGGCCCGGGTGGCAGAGGCGCAACAGGGCAACAAAGCCACCATTCGGTCACTGGTAGATGAACAGGGGCGCGAATTGCTCGAGCCAATAAAATGTGTGAGGCCTTTCAGCAACATTTTGCCCGACTGTTCGGAACGAGTGGAGGGCAAGAACGTAGGGTGGACTTCAGTGCCTACCTACATAGCCTACCACGACTCTCGACAAGAAAGGCAGGGTGCTGCGAAGGTGCCATCACGGCGGCGGAAGTGCGGGAAGCGATGGCAGAATGCTCGAGGGACAAATCACCGGGTTTGGATGGTCTACCCTACGAGCTTTACAATTGTATGCCAGACTTGTTTGGAGATCTCTTGGCGGCGGTGTACTGCAACTGGCAGCAAAACGGGAGCATTCCTGGTTTTGTGAGCCGAGGAGCCGTAACACTGCTGAAGAAAGATCTAAACAAGGGAAATGTAATAGATAACTTTAGGCCCATCACTCTGCTTAATGCAGACTTGAAAATTTTGGCCAAGGTGTAGCCAAGAGGTTGGCGCTTGTCATCGAGAAACTGGTCGACAAGGCGCAAACATGCGCCGTGCCAGGCCGGACCATCCATGACAACCTCCATCTGATGCGCTACATCATAGACAGGGTAGTTAACGAACCTGGCATGGGTGGGGCCCTGATCAACTTGGATCAATCGAAAGCCTTTGATAGGGTAGACCATCGATACTTGGAGGCAGTCCTGAGAGCGGCTGGTTTCGGTCCCGTCTTCCGCGGCTGGATAGCTGCCTTGTACAGAGGCATCCGTTCGGTAATTCGCGTAAATGGACATCTATCGAGACCTTTCGACATTGCACGTTCGGTCCGTCAGGGATGCCCCCTCTCGGCGCTTCTATACGTATTGACTCTTGAGCCACTACTGCGGAAGCTGGCGACTCTAAGGGGCATCCCGCGAGAATTGGGATGCGGGACGAGCGTGTCTGCATACGCGGACGACGTCACCGTCATAGTGTCAGCCACGAGCACATCGAGCTGGTCGGTGAGACACTGAAAAACTACGAAGCGGTGACAGGAGCGAAAATCAACCGGGAAAAGTCAGTGGGCTTGCGACTAGGCACCTGGAGAAGCAAGCCCATGCCGTCCACCAGCGCCTCCGTCGTGGGACGCTGGACCGACGGCCCGGTTGAGTTGCTCGGGGTCTGGTTTGGTCCGGACCTCCAAGTGGAGAAGAACTGGAACGAGATAACGAGTAGGGTGGTCACTCTCGCCCGGCAATGGGCCGAGAGGAAACTGTCCCTAAAAGGTCGAGCGGAGGTGGCGAACACGTACATCGCGTCCGTCATCTACTACCGCCTGACCGTCGTACCTTGTCCCGACCCTACCATCACCAAACTACAACGCATCCTCTTTCGCTTCTTGTGGAAAGGATGCGTCCCGATGGTCAGGCGATCCATTTGCTGTCAACACCCGTTAAAAGGAGGGCTGGGCATGCCGTGGTTGATGATGCGCAGACACGCGCTGAGACTGCGACATCTCTGGCTCTATGTAGACGACGGTGAACAGGTTGTGGTCGCCGTTTGTGAGGCACGCTTTCCCGCAGCTCGTCTCCATGACCGAACTGCAGTCGTGGATCAAAAAGAGGCCGAGGAAGGGCGAATGGCACCGCGAGTGTCGCGTTGCTCTCAAGCAACTCTGCCGTCCTGGGTCGACCTTAAGTGACTTCAACACAACCAAAGCATTCTATAGGGGTTTAGTGGAGGGGAGGTACGACGACGAGCTCGGGGCGAACCTGGACGTCGACGAGGAGTACCTGACCCGCCTGTTCGGGACGACTTTCGGGCCAGGGCCCATGGACAACTTCCAGAGATCCCTGGCCTGGCAGTGCTACCGAGAAGCGCTACCCGTTCGGGATAAGCTCTACAGACACGGCTCGAGAAAACACGGGGCCGACCTGCCCGAGATGCGGTCAGAGCGACGAAACCGTTCTGCACGCACTCGTTCAGTGTCCAACAATTTCCGACCTGTGGGCTTATGTCGAACAACTGCTGTCACGTGTGGGACGAGTCGGTTTATCAGCTGAGTCTATCGTCAATATTGTCACGCCTCCTTCCTTCAAACGGGAAGGAAGAGCTATTTTCATCATCCTTGTGGCTATGGCGAAAGAATGTATCTGGTGGACGCGTCTGAAAGGATTGGAGACAAACACTTTCCTCTCTGGTCAATCTCTCATCAACTTCTTCAAGTACCACTTGAAAAGGAAAGTGAGAGTAGAGAGGCAAAGTTTTTCTAGCGAATGTTTTAAAAAAAGATGGGTGAATGTAGCAAGAATGGCACGTATGAATGACGAAGCCACCTTGAGCATAGTCCTATGAACCCGAAATCGAAAACAGAGAGTTGCTTATTTGCAAAAAAAAAAAAAAAAAAAAAAAAAAAGAAATATAAATGTGACTCATTGACCGAGGTTACCGTGGTCTTTTCCGTAGGCTTTCTTTCCACGGGTAAACCTCACCTGTCTCCCCTTTACACTTCATATTGACATTTCTGTGATAACGATCCCTATTGATCAATTTTTTTCCTCTCCCCCCCCTTTTTTTTTTTTTTTTTTTAACCCCCCCTTTTTTTGTCCTCTTTCTCTCCTTTTACGATCCCTTTTGATCGAAACCCCCTTTCCCTTTTTTTTTTTTTTTTTTTTTTTTTTTAAACCTTCAAAAGAAAAGCTCTACCTTGTAATTTGTTCTATCTGTGTGCAGCCTGTGTGGCTAATAAAGAAACATATCTATCTATCTATCTATCTATCTATCTCTTTCTATCTATCTATCTATCTATCTATCTATCTATCTATCTATCTATCTATCTATCTGTCGATCTATCTATCGTTTGTCTATCTATCTAGGATTATCTATCTATCTAATCTATCTATCTATCTATCTATCTATTGTCTATCTACCTATCGTATCTATCTATCTATCTATCTATCTATCTATCTATCTATCTATCTATCTATCTTATCTATCTATCTGTCGTCTGTCTTATATATCTATCTACTATCTATCTATCTATGTCTATCTATTATCTATCTATCTATCTATCTATCATATATCTATCTATCTATCTATTATCTATCTATCTATATGTCTATCTACATATTATTAAGCTATCTATCTATCTATTATCTATCTATCTGTCTGTCTGTCTGTCTGTCTATCTATCTTTATCTTTGCTTTTCCGTTTTCCAGTTCAGCTATTGCTCAGCAGACTTATGGTCAAAGACGCTCCGCCCATGACCATTTCATTAACATATCCAGTCCTTCCCAGCTCGTCTGCATCTAGTGTACGATTTGAGTGGTCATGCCCCCTCCTCATTTGTCGACCCATATAAATGGTGACTGTAGCATATCTCATTGATATGTTCGGCACTGGTTAACAAGTTATTCTTTTCTATTTTGCGACTATGCACCACTGGCTCAGTGTTGTTTCTTTTCTGCTCAACCCATCTTCTCCTGGCTTACTCAAACCCAATGGTATCCATTTTCCTTATGAGACTCCGCTATCTTGCTCTACTCCCAGGCTCCCCCATAATTGTAGATCGACTCTGAAACTTTGTAGGT
>NC_042997.1:208969078-208983881 GCF_006345805.1 Octopus sinensis | reverse complement strand
TTCTGTCTGTCTGTCGTTCTTTCTTTCTTTCTTTCTTCTTCTCTCTCTCTTTCTTTCTTTCTTTCTTCCTTCTTTCTTTCTTTCTTTCTTTCTTTCTAAGAATTTAGAAAACTTCGAGAGAACGTGGAATAATTCGTTTTCAACCGTAGAACTAGAGGTAAAGTTATAAATAATATTTTTTTCTTTAGCACAAGGCCACAATACATACATGCATACATACATACACACACACATACATACATACATACATGAACTGTTGACAAACATTGCTTCTAACGTGGCTCGAACATGGGAAAGATTATAGCTGCATCGTTCCTATTCATAAATCAACCAGATCAGGCTGACCCAGGGCGAAACCAACAGCCGAATGTTGCAAAAACAAAAGAAAAAAACAAAAAGAAACTCTCGAAAGTCGTATGTAAACAGCTGTTAACTCTGGCAAATATGTCAAACTGTTGATGAAAGGTGTCCCACTTACATAAGACCGTCCCCCCCCATGCGTGCTACAAACGGGAGTGACGTATGGCGAGTGCCAGGCAAACGGGAGTGACGTATGGCGAGTGCCGGGGAGTCACTTGCCAGCACGCGTCAACGCCGCCGACTGCTGGCTGCTACCTTCGTCGACCTACCCTCATCCCACATTCAACCTCCCATCTCGCTCCTGCTACTTGTTAAGTGTGAGATCGTTAATGTGACCTGCTTCTTAATAGCTCGCATACACCAAACACACGTTAGTTACTGTTTTAGTTTTTCATTTATTTATTTATTTTTATGTAGCAAATGGTGAACAATAGCGTCGTTAGCGAACAATACTGCCGTTGGCGAACAATAACGTTGGTTACGATGTGTCGTTGCACTTCTGACACAGAGTATAATAAGAGCTTGTTTGCAACAGAAGGCATCGTTAAGCATTGGCTTTTCCCACCAACGTTTACATCTTTCGTTGATAAAAATTAAGCGAAAAATATACAGAAAGTTGGATCTATCTGTCTATCTATCTATCTATCTATCTATCTATCTATCTATCTATCTATCTATCTATCTATCTATCTATCTATCTATCTATCTATCTATCTATCTATCTATCTATCTATCTATTATTTTACTCTTTTACTTGTTTCAGTCATTTGACTGCGGCCATGCTGGACCAGACTATCGGCTGTGGTCATACATCACTAGTCACAATGCACTTCGCATTGATTTAGCCTTCAAATGATATCACCCAGCTAGCTAGGTGGGCAGGCCAACATTCACCTCAATTGGAAGACTATTCTGACACAGGGTAACCCGTTTGCAGCCGAGTGGACTGGAGCAATGTGACATGAAGTGACGTGCCGCTCATTCTAGGAATCGAACCCTTGATCACTAGATCGTGAGTGCAACGTCTTAACCACTTGGCCATACACCTTCACACATACACACACACAGACATGTTTTTATAATAACGCAAGTTGGAGTTTCGGTAAAATCTTGGTGTATTCTTCATGTTCCCTCGAAAAGAATTTGGTATTAACTCATCATCATCATCATCATCATCATCGTTTAGCGTCCGTTTTCCATGCTGGCATGGGTTGGACGGGAGAACTACTCATAAAAAATGATATATTTAATGTAGTGCAGGAAAAGCAGGTATCTATCACACCCAGACTTAATGTCCAATTTTGAAGAGTTGTATGGAAGCCAAAAATGTTCTCATCTTCGGAATTCACTGACAAAGCATTGGTCAGCCTAGGGTTATAGTGGTAGACATGAAAGCGCAATGGCCAAGTGGTCAGGGCAGCAGACTCGCGGTCGTAGGATCGTGGATTCGATTCCCAGACCGGGCGTCGTGAATGTTTATTGGGCAAAAACATCTAAAGCTCCACAAGGGATGGCAGGGGGCGACCCCTGCTGTACTCTTTCACCGCATCTTTCTTTCACTCTTTCTTCCTGTTTCTCCTTGTAACTGTATTTCAAAGGGCCACCTTTGTCACACTCTGTGTCATGCTGAATCTCTCCGAGAACTACGTTAAGGTTACACGTGTCTGTGGAGTGCTCAGCCACTTGCGCGTTAATTTCACGAGCATGCTGTTCCGTGGATCGGATCAACTGGAACCCTCGTCGTCGTAACCGACGGAGTTCCATGACGATATTGGGAGATACGTGTCCAACCTATGCATGAATATCATCATCATCATCAAATATCATATATATACACATACATATATATATATACACACACATGTATATACACACATACACACACACATATATCATCATCATCATCATCATCGTTTAGCGTCCGTTTTCCATGCTAGCATGGGTTGGACGGTTCAACTGGGGTCTGTGAAGCTGGAAGGCTTCATCAGGCCCAGTCAGATCTGGCAGTGTTTCTACAGCTGGATGCCCTTCCTAACGCCAACCACTTCGCGAGTGTAGTGGGTGTTTTTTACGTGCCACCTGCACAGGTGCCAGACAGAGCTGGCGAACGGCCACGAACGGATGGTGCTTTTACGTGTCACCGGCACGGGGGCCAGGCGAGATATATATATATATGTATGTATATATATATGCATATATATATATAACATATATAAGAAGGTTTGGAGATGATGTACAGGTATTATATATTAGAAGAAATGAGGTACTCAGAAATCTGGATGGTTTTATATTTACAGATATTTATTAGTATGTCATGTTTTATAAATCATATATTCATATATTAGCGCTTTTGTCCACCTGTGGAGTTTTCGAAAACTATATATATATATATATATATATAATATATATTATATATATATATATAGTTTCTCTGTTTCTTTATAGATGTATATATCCCTACATATATGACATGTGTATGTAATTATGCATATTTTATATCAAACTCAAGTATGTTTCTCTACATCACAATCTCTCTTTCTATATATATTTTATATATATATATATATGCATGCATGCACACACGTGCACTCACACACACACTCACACACGTACACATGCCTGCATGCACACACACACACGCACACACATTGAAGCACTCACATACACACGGTGTGTGTTTGCTTAAAAGTGGAGCAAACTGGTTTACCCTGAAGAAGAGGAGGAAAACCGTGAAGTTTGCATGGGTGCTGACCCAGTATTCATTCAGCTCACATGTGTGCTGCATGTCTTTGCTGGAGCGTGACATCTTGTAATGCAATACAGGCAGTTCCATTGTTCATGGCCTGAGTCACCACTGGGGAATTACCCTCACCCTCTCTCTCCTCTTTACTCTCTAAATGATTAGGGTGATTATATGTATGAGTTTGTTTGTGTGTGTATGTATGTATATATATATATATAATATATATATATATACACACACACATATTATATATATGCATAACACACACACACACAACTATATGTGTGTGTGTGTGTGGTGTGTATGTGTGTGTGTGTGTGTGTGTTGGTGGTGCTAATACTTTACATGTTCCACATCCTTGTATTGTTGTTTCTTTTTGTTTGTCTTCATGTATATATATATATATTATATATATATATATATATATATATATATTATATATAAATACATATATAATCAAAATAAGCAACAAGGATATCCAAGGTAGTGTAGTACAATCGTTTCTGCTATTTCATTTATTAAACAATGTAAGTATTACATCAATTTCAAAATGGAGAGCAATCTTCAGCCATGTATAGAATTTTTTGTAATTTAATGGACAATGAATCTAAATTTTGCTGAACTTATATATATATACATATACATATATACATATACATAAAAAGCACCATCCTTTCGTGGCCGTTTGCCAGCTCTGTCTGGCACCTGTGCGGGTGGCACGTAAAAAGCACCCACTACACTCACGGAGTGGTTGGCGTTAGGAAGGGCATCCAGCCGTAGAAACACTGCCAGATATGACTAGGCCTGACGAAGCCTTCCAGCTTCACAGGCCCCAGTAGAACCGTCTAACCCATGCTAGCATGGAAAACGGACGCTAAACGATGATGATGATGATGATATATATATATATATATATATTACCATCTCTCATCGTTTAACATCCGTTTTCATGCTAACACACACACACACACACACACACACACACACACACACACACAACACATATATATATATATATATATATATATATATATATATATATATAGAGAGAGGAGAGAGAGAGATTGTGATGTAGAAGAACATACTTGAATTGATATAAAATATGCATAATTACATACACGCATGTCAATATATGTAGGGATATATATCTATATATATAAAAATGTAGTTGTGTGAGTGTCTGTCCCTTTCGATTTAGATTCTAACTCCTCAACATTTTGCGGTGCAGTTTAACAAATTCGGGTATCTTATAGTCGTGATTCATATCGAGCCCGTCTGGCTATTAGCGCGCGTCTACGATGAGTCTACGATTTTAAAAATAATTTAAATATTTTTTATTCCATTTTAATGCATAATTTTTCGTGTGTCGATGGCGGCGGAGTTGGCGTCCATGGTCACAGCGCACCTGATTGCTTCTCCCCTTCCCTCCCACGTGAAAGCTGTGGGGAAGGGAGTGTAAAGAAATCAACGTCGTAATGCGTTTGTCAAGGAGACCAGCGTTCTTTTAGAACGACTTCATGGCTTGAAGACACCAAAACAGAAATGGCTAAGAAAGCCCGAATTGGCATCTATAAGGGAAGTAACTCTCTAAAAATGCTTATATAGTTATTTCCCTTACAAACCCGAGCAACGCCGGGCGATACTGCTAGTACATATATAAAGAAATAAAAACCGAAAATATTTAGAAGATGAACACTCATGTATAAGCATTTAGATATTAATATATTCAGAGAACAGATTTACATGGAGTACAAATGATGCAGAAAACTAAGGGGAGAGGGCATAATATTTCAGGTCTGATGGAGGCCTGGAATTATGTAATATTTGTAATGTTAGCAGATGGAGTGTACAAAAAGTTAAAGATATGCCACTAGGAGGTGTCAATACTTCTCTCCTGAAGACGGAAGCCAGTTTTATGGTAATGTCTGTATGCATGCATTGCTTGTTGAAAATCCTCGACTTTTTAGGCACTCCATCGGCTGACATTACAACTATTATGTAAATACAAGTCCCCAGAAATAGCTGCTGGATCTAAAATATCATGGCCTCTACTCTTGGTGTTCTCTACTGTTTGTATTCCATATAGACATGTTTTGTAAAAATATAAATATTTATATGCTTATACACAAATGTTCATCTCAATCTTTTCAGATTTTGCTTCTCTATATATCCCTATATCCAGTGGCAGCCTGGGCAGGGTGCCAGCTTGCCGGATAGCAAGTGGGCCCCTGCGCCATTAGAATCTATATATGGGGGCCCATCCCCTCAAGTGTGAGAATTTTTTATACACTCCTGGAAGAATGCATTAATTATTTCAACCTGGCTGTGTTTGTAGGCAGGTGAAAATAATACTTTTAACAAAAAAAAAAAATAATAGATAGGATGGCTGTGTGGTAAGTAGCTTGTAACCAACACCCGGTGCGGGTTCAGTCCCACTGCGTATCTTGGGCAAAGTGTCTTCTGCTATAGCCCCGGGCCGACCATACCTTGTGAGTGGATTTGGTTGGAAACTGAAAGAACTGTCATATGTATCTATATATATTGTTTGTATGTGTTGTTTGTGTGCTGTGTGTCCCCCAGCATTGCTTGACACCGATGTGGTGTGTATGATCCCCGTCACTTAGCGTTCGGCAAAAAGAGACGATGAATAAGTACGAAAGGTGGTTGCTCAGTAGGTGACTAAATGAAAGAGAAAGATGTGAAAGAGTATATATATATATATATATATATATTCACTGTGATCATCGTGACTGACCAGGCTATCAGATGTTGTTACGCATCACTGGTCATAATGCGCTTCGCATTGTTTTAGCCTTCAAATGACGCCACCCCGCTGGCTAAGCGAGCAGGCCAACAGAAGAAAGAGAGAGAGAAAGTTGTGGCAAAAGAGTACAGCAGGGACCACCACCACCCCCTGCTGGAGCCTCGAGGAGCTTTACGTGTTTTCACTCAATAAACGCTCACAATGAAACCGCGATCCTATGACTGCGAGTCCGCTGCCCTAACCACTGGGCCATTGCGCCTCCACGTATATATATATATATATGGTATAAATAAAATAATACAAGATATAAATATATTATCATATAGATGGACCATTAGCAATTAAAACCTAAAGGCAAATTAATAAACAAGGTTACAAAATAGTACCAGATTGTGCTTTTGTGGTTTTTTGAGTCATTTTTTGACTCTTATTTCTAGTAATGTTGGTACTATTTTGTACTTTTGTTTATTGGTACTATATATATAGATGTTGTGCTTGAGAAGACCTATTGAGTCAAGTGAAATTGTATTCATGGGCGATGCCAGTGCCACCTGATTGGAACCCATGCCAGTAGCACATAAAAGGCACCATTCAAGCATGGCTGATGCCAGTGCTACCTTGACTGGCACCTTCTGGAATATTCCAGCGGTTCCAAGCAGTGCTGTTTTCTGCAAGTGCTCCACCCTTATTGCAGCCCCTATTTGTTCCATGAACTTCTTGAGATTTTTACTCACTGTTCCCAGGGCTCCGACAATTATTGGTACTACTACTACCTTTTTCATCGACCACAACTGCTTAACTTCCCAAGCTAACCTGTCATATCTCTCGACTTTTCTTTCTTCCTTATCGCATACCTTGTTGTCAGCTGGGCATGCTATATCTATGATCCAGCATAGTTTGTTTTCTTTCTCAATTAAGACTATGTCTGGCTTCCTATTCTCTATCTCATGGTCACACTGAATCATAAAATCCCATAGGATCTTTGCATTTCTATATTTGAAAATGCCTTCAGGTTTGTGGTCGTACCAATTTTTTGCTCTGTCAAGTCCATACTTGTTGCAAAGTGTCCAGTGGACAAGCCTGGCTATATTGTCATGGCATCTCTTATATTCCTTCTGGGCTAGTGGCGTACATTGGCTGGTAATATGCTATACAGTTTCACCGCTTTGTCCTCCGATTCTGCACTTATCACTTTCTGCTGTGTTGTCTATTCTGTATTTTATGTAATTTGTTCTTAGTGCCTGCTCTTGGGCAGCACAGATTAGAACCTCCGTTTCCAGTTTAAAATCACTTTTAGTCATCCACAGCCTTCTTTTTTCTCTGTCTGTCTTATCTTCAACATCCCTATGAAATTGACCATACATTCTTTACTTTACCCACCTATTTTCAGTTACATTCATTCTCAAGTGCTTCTACAGTGCTTTATCTTTGCAATCTTTCATCCTACACAAGCCTGGCCTTCTTATAATAGCGGTTTTGTGGCAATTTTTACATATGTAAAAAAAAAAAAATTATTATTATTATTCAGGTCATTGCCTGGAATCAAACTCGGAATCTTGGGTTTAGTAGCCTGTACTCTTAACCACTACGCCATATGTCCATGGGCATAAATGTAAATAATGTAAATAATGTAAATGTAAATAATATACATAATTCTTCATCTCTTAAATATAGAACTGTGTTGTTCTGATATGTTGCAGTCTCTCTATTTTAGGGGCTCTTTCATGAATTGAAATTCCTAAAATGGATGCAACCGCTTCGGATGGTCCAGTACACCTACCCATTAGATATTGACTAACTTCATTATCATTGTTTATTTGAATAGTAGCTTAGTCATTTCCTTTCAGTGTGTACTTTGTGATGTACTCAACTGACCTCACCGAGGCAACGATTTCAATGCTGCAGTGGCATTTGACTACTTTTAAAAGAGTTTCATTATCACGTACAATCTAATAGGCTGCGAGCTGGCAGAAACGTTAGCACGCCTGACGAAATGCGTAGCTGTATTTCGTCTGCCGTTACGTTCTGAGTTCAAATTCCGCCGAGGTTGACTTTGCCTTTCATCCTTTCGGGGTCGATAAATTAAGTACCAGTTACGCACTGGGGTCGATGTAATCGGCTTAATCCGTTTGTCTGTCCTTGTTTGTCCCCTCTGTGTGTAGCCCCTTGTGGGTAGTAAAGAAACATATAACGTACAATCTATTTGTTGTTGTTTGTTTTCCCCATTCTTTTGAGATTCAATTCCTCCAATTGCAACTGAACTTCGTCTATGAAGAGATAGTCTCTCTTTGTCTGTTCTTCTACCTTTTAATTAAGATGATAAAGATTGATATTTCATTTCCCCTTAAGAGAAAAAAAAAAAATCAAGTACCCATAATTTAAAAATATCTCATTAAAATACAAGGAGAATTTCTATCTTTCAAGTTTATGTCACTCTGAAAGTTGTATAAATGATTAAGGGAAGGAAAAAAAAAGTAAGGAAAAGGATGGCTGGTGGTAGCTGACATGAACCTTTGAAGTGTTGACATTTTCAACTTGATTTTTTTTCTTAATGGGGGCAAATGACTATTTTATTTGTAATCTTCATCATCTTAATCAAATGGTAGGAAAACAAACTTTTAATTTTAGTATAAAATAGATGAATTATAATTTATTATTTATCTTCTTCATCATCATTAAATGTCCACCTTTTAATGCTTGCATGGCCAAGATGGAATTTGTCAGGGCAGATTTTCTATAGCTGGATGCCCTTCCTGTCACCAACTTTCATCTGTTCCTAGCCAGGCATTGAAAATGAATGACACTGCTTGTATGACAATGATACTCGTCTACGACTGTCAGATGATGTTACAACGAAGAGACTCAAATACACACTCGTACACATACATATACACTACCACACTCATACATCATCATCATCATTATTTAATGTTCGTTTTTCCATGCTGGCATGAGTTGGACTGTTTGACTGAAAATTGGTAAGCCAGGGGGCTGCACCAGGTTCCGATCTGATTTGGCAAGGTTCCAAATGCCAACCACGGATGCCATTCACCTGACACCAGGATTGACCATGACCACGGTCTCACTTGGCTTGACAGGTCAACACAAGCACAGTATATCACCAAGGGTCTTGGTCACCTGTCACTGCCTCCATGGGTCCCAATGCTTGAATGGTGCTTTTACGTGCCACCAGCATGGGTGCCAGTCAGATGGCACTGGCATTGGCCATGACTATGATTTCACTCAGTTCAACAGGTCTTCACGCACAGCATATTTCCCAATGATTGAAGGGTGCCATGGAGTGGGATGGAACCCGGAACCACATGGTTGGGAAACAAACTCCTTAAGCACAGAACCATATCTGCATCTGTCACCATCATTATCCTCATCATCATCATCATCATTGTCATCATTATCACCACCGCCATCATCACTATCATCATAATCATCATCATCACCACCGCCATCATCACTATCATCATAATCATCATCATCACCATCATCATCCTCATCATCACCATCACCATTATCATTACCATTATCATCACCATCACCACCGCCATCATCATCATCATCGTAATTACCATCCCAACATTCTCATCACATATTAAACATGTCTTTTTTCCTTTTTTCCCACAATGTAACCTTGTTCACCAAATCTATCTCTAACAGCAAACAACATCCACACCCCACACAGCTCACATCCACACGCCCCTGCCACCGCCTCAGCCCCCTCCCCATCTCAATGCCTTCACACCCTCGCTTCCTCTCTCATTCCCTCACTCTCTCTCTCTCTTTCTCTCTCTCTTACACCCTCACCTTCACCCCACCCCCCTATCACTTTATCTGAATCAAAATGATAATATTTACATTGCCTGAAGAGGAATTTATCTGTCGACAGTTCCCAACATCAAATCCTAACAAGGACTGGTTCCTGTTAACTATGGGAGACCCTGCAGCCATCAAGTAACGGCAACTGGTTTCTGTACCGAGGCTCAACCCTGGAGCATCATCAAACGACTTGTTCATTCTTGAAATAGTTTCAAAGACAGATGAAGATGTCTTCATCCTGGTGCCTAGAAGCTTCTAGTAAAATAAGAGATGAACAAGCTTCCGAACAGAGAGGAAGGGAGAGGGCAGAGAGAGGAGTGAGAGAGAAGGGGGGGGGATGCTGAGAGGAAATGGGAGGAGGGGAGGTGGAGAGGGAAAGGGAGATTGATAGATAAGTATATATATATATAAAAATATGAATTAGAGATAAAACCACTATTATGCAACTCAAACAGTGATAGACATAAACCAATACATAAATAACAAAATATATATATATAATTAATATAATATATTTATATATATTTATATATATATTTTATTATTTTCATATTCATTCATTTATTTATTTATTTTTTCAAAAAGTATAAAGAGAATGATAAATATAATATAAGTAATAAGTAAATATATATATATATATATGAGAGAGAAAGAGGTGGTGGTGGTGGAAATGAGGTGGAGGGTGGGGGTGGAGAGAGGAGGTGGAGATGAGAGGGAGGGGAGAGGGAGGGAGGAAGAGGGGAGAGGGAGAGAGAGGTGGTAGACAGAATATTATGTAAGAGCTGTAGTGTCTTCTTCAATGAAAGAAGCTCTGTTGTTCTCTGGCTCAAAACAAGGCAACAGTGTCTTGTCTGGGACTGGTTTATCGATGCTGGTCACTCCTTTGACCTCTTATCCTCGACCAGCAACACCTATCTTCTGTGTTTCACTTCCACATCCTGCTTTTTATCAGTTTACCTTTATATATACATTTGCATGCATCAAGATCTCCCAATCTCTCACCTAACACATCCACACACACACACAGATGCATATATGCATGTATATATGTATATATATATACACTAGCAGTATCGCCTGGCATTGCTCGGGTTTGTTTCGACCCTTTAGAATTGGAATTTTTGAAAAGTAAAAATTTTGCATTATGTAGCTTGTTATTCTCTTTAAGTGAACATTTTTCTGGTTGAAATACACCGAAAAATGGCGACACAGCAGTCAACAAATCGTAAAAAATAGGGATTTTCATAGAAAAAGAGCGCCTTTTTGATGTAAATAATTTTTGGTGTTAACATGGTCCGATTTGAATTTTTTCTTCTATGGAAGGAAGAGCAAACCTTCTATCGTAATCTCAATTTTGGTCAACTTGTGCCGCAGATTCTCGGAGGAGATAGTGTTAGTTGAAGGCTACCAAACCTGCCATACACAGACAACTTCAGCTTTATATATATATATATATAGATAGATTAAGGTCAAAATGAAAAAGCAAAACGTTTGGTCTCACTTGAAAAAGACACTGAATCTAGATAAAGAATATAAACGCACAGAGTCTCTTACAGATGTTTCTAGAATAGCCAAGCCTGTGGATCATCATATTGCGTAAGGATTCCACAATCTGAGTATTTCGTCATCAGAGAGGGAGAAGTTAGAGAGGCATACAAGTGAGGGACTATCCCCCATTGAGGGTATTAGTATATTCCAGATTGTGAAAAATGGACAAAGGAACAGAGTAAAATAGTTGTGTGTTATGTAGTTCCATGATCAAATAAATAATACAGGTATAGGTAATGTCCATGAGCAGTTTCAAATGAGGGTGTTTGATGATAATCCATGGCAAGGAAGACTGGAAGTTACCAATTCTGAATAGAGAATGAACGAGGGTTGAGAATAGATATACAGTAATCCCTTGCCATATTGTGGTTCACTTATTGTGGTTTATTATTTAAGCCTACCTTGATTCCTCCGAGGTGTTGTTTTGCATTTATAATAAAATAAATATATACAAATTACAAAAATAATTAAAAAAAAATACAGGTGTAGGATGGCTGTGTGGTAAGTAGCTTGCTTACCAACCACATGCTTCTGGGTTCAGTCCCACTGCATGGCACCTTGTGCAAGTGTCTTCTACTATAGCCTTGGGCCGACCAAAGCCTCGTGAGTGGATTTGGTAGACGGAAACTGAAAGAAGCCCATCGTATATATGCATATACATATATATATATATAATATATATATATGTATGTGTGTGTGTGTGTGGTGTGTATGTTTGTGTGTCTGTGTTTGTCTCCCCAACATCACTTGATAACTGATGCTCGTGTGTTTACGTCCCCGTAACTTGGTGGTTCAGCAAAAGGGACCGATAGTATAAGTACTAGGCTTACAAAGAATAAGCCCTGGGGTCAATTTGCTCGACTAAAGGTGGTGCTCCAGCATGGCCGCAGTCAAATGACTGAAACAAGTAAAAAATTAGAAGAACAATACTGTTTCTACTTCACAGATTTTCACCTGTGCTGGTGGCACATAAAAAGCACCGTTCAAGCATGGTCGATGGCAGTGTCTCTTGACTGGCTTTCATGCTGGTGACATGTAAAAAGCACCACTTGAGTGTGACCGATGCTAGTGCCACCTGACTGGCACCTGTGCCAGTGGAATGTAAAAAGCACCATTTGAGCATGACCAATGCCAGTACTGCATAACTGGCACACGTACTCGTAGCACGTAAAAAGTACCATTCAAACATGGTTAATGCCAGTGCCACCTGACAGCCTCCTATGCCAGTGGCACATAAAAAGCACCCACTACACTCTCAGAGTGGTTGGCATTAGGAAGGGCATCCATCTGTAGAAACCTTGCCAGATCAGATTGGAGCCTGGTGCAGCCTTCTGGCTTCCCAGACTCCAGTCAAACCGTCCAACCCATGCCAGCATGGAAAGCGGATGTTAAATGATGATTATGATGATGATGATGTGTGTGTGTATTTTTATACACACACAAGTATATACACACTTAGATATGGTTATATCATTTATTCACATACATGGACCAATGTATGTGTGCATATGTGTATATATGTGTATATATGTTTATATATATTTATACGTGCGTATATGATAATATATATATTCAGTCAGTGTAAAACAATAATTATGATGAAATTATATGTGTGTATGTATATACAGACATACATGCATTTATACATACGTACATATATCATCATCATCATCATCATCATCATCACCACCACCACCATATATATATATATAAATATATATAAATATATATATATATATACACACACACACACATAGATGTATATCAAACCTCACAAACACACACACATAAACACTCACACACCCACATAGGCAAATAAACACATTTTTCATATACAGACAGTCATAAAAACACATACACAGACACACGTAGCAGCACATCATTCATAGACACACAGAGAAACCTGCACACATACACACACATAAATTCATGTACACATACAGACTAATATATAAAAAAAAACAACCCACATAAACACACACACGCACAGACACAAGTACACACAGATACACTTACATATATACACACACCCATACAAACACATACATATACACATTTATAGATTTAAATACATATATAATTATCATGGGAACTATTGCCATGGCAACCAAATCCAGCAGAGATTTAATGTTATCACAGAATATAGCAAAAAAGACGACTGCCTCGGCTTCTGCTGCAACAACTCAAGCAACAAAACATCTCCATCACATCTCACACTGGAGTCTGTAATATCATTTTAAGATGGGATGGCATAGTGAGAGATGCTGGTGAGGTGGTGGTGGTGGTGGTGGTGGTAGTGATGGTGGTGGTGATGGTATTGGTGGTTGTGGTAGGGATGGTGGTGGTTGTGGTAGTGATGGTGGTGATTCGGGGGGTGTTGATGGTTGTGGTTGTGGTAGCGATGGTAGTGGTGGTAGTGGCAGTGGTGGTGGTGGCGGCGAATGGGGGGTGGGTGATGGTGATGAAAATGATGATGATGATGATGACGATGGTGGTGGTGGCGGCAGTGGTGGTGGTATTGGTGGTTGTGAAGAAGGTGGCGAACTGGCAGAAACGTTAGCACGCCGGGCGAAATGCGTAGCCGTATTTCGTCTGCCGTTACGTTCTGGGTTCAAATTCCGCCGAGGTCGACTTTGCCTTTCATTCTTCCGGGGTCGATTAAATAAGTACCAGTTACGCACTGGGGTCGATATGATCGACTTAATACCTATGTCTGTCCTTGTTTGTCCCCTCTGTGTTTAGCCCCTTGTGGGTAGTAAAGAAAGAGGTATTGGTGGTTGTGGTAGTGGTGGTGGTGGCGGTGACTGGGGGTGGTGGTGACGATGGTGATGAAAATGATGACAACGACTACGATGATGGTGGTGGTGGTGGTAGGGGTATTAATGACAATGATGATGGCGAAGGTGGTGGTTGCTGTTACGATGGTGGTGATGATGATGATGATGATGATGGTGATGATGTAATGATGATGACAAGGATGATGATAGTGTTTGCAGTTGTGGTGATGACAATGATGATGATGATGATGTTGATGATAACGATGATGATGATGACACCCCCTAATTAATATGCTACATGTGATCACCATATTTGATGCATTAAAAAATAAAAAAAATATGGAAGACCTTAAAACTTAAATGATGAATGACTCTGCAAAGGATGACGAAAAGATTAGCGGAACATATTTTTATTATTGCATCTCTTTTCTTTACGATGTTGTTGCTAATCAGGTATTTGGTTAAAACAACTCTAAAACTGCAATTGGGATGAGAATATATAGATAAACGAACACTATATTAGCTTAGAACAAAGTAGACCATCATACAGACGTTCTTATTTTAGCTGAGAGTAAAAATATTTATGGAAGATCAATCGTTTCATCTTGGATCAGTGCAGTTGGGAAGATGACATGACGGAACTCTCATAAAACCAGTTTAGCTTTTAGCTCATATAATCTGTCTATCTATCTATCTATCTATCTATCTATCTATCTATCTATCTATCTATCTATCTATCTATCTATCTATCTGTCTATCTGTCAGTCTATATCTCTCTCT
>NC_042997.1:208949078-208964078 GCF_006345805.1 Octopus sinensis | reverse complement strand
ATGCATCAGTCGCAATCCTGTTTCTAGCAGTTAGACATTTCTAGAAACCTGAGGGTAAGAGATTTCTTCTTTGGTGGAAGCGTATTGAAGGTCAAATAAATAATTATGCTTGGGTCAAGCAAAGGTAGCAGTAGACAGAGGGAAGTGTGTGTGTGTGTGTGTGTGTGAATCAAAAGGCAGAGAGAGAGAGAGTGAGAGAGAAAGACAGACTGAGAGAGAGAGAGAGGGGGACAGACGGACGGACAGAGACAGAGAGACAGAGAGAAAAGTGCATGGATAGAAAAACAGGTGTCAGCGTGGAAGTCAGACATTAAACGATGATGCTGATGGTGATGATGATGGTGGTGATGATGATGAAATAGAAAGATAGTTTGATAGATAGACAGAGAGAGAGAGAGAGAGAGAGAGGAGAGAGAGAGAGGAGAGAGAGAGAGAGAGAAACGAGATAGAAAGAATGAGAGAAAGAGAGAAAGAGAGAGAGAAAGAAGGAGAATGAGATGAATGAATGGATGTAAGTATATATGTATGTCGAGGGAGAAAGGGCTGGATGGATTGAAGGATTTCTCATTTGTTATTCATTGGAGCAGAAACAATAATCTTAAAATTGCTAATCCTTTAAATCTGTTCAAATAAATTCCCTCATTAAAATTCAGGTGCAGGTATTATCCAGGTATTTAAAGGGGTAATAAAGTGCAATTATGCTAACGACATGTGATGTAATTTATATTGGTGCACGTTCAGGTGAGAAGAGTTGGTTTCAAAGGTGTACCTGATTGCTTGTGAGTATGACGTGTATATATTTATCAAACACACACACACACACACACACACAGATACATACAAACTGTATGCGTATATATATATATATATATATATATATATCATATATTATATATACTATATATATATATACATATATAGTAAAAAAATAAAAAAATAATAAAAGTGTAAAATTAATTAATTAATTAATCAATTAATAATTTTACCAAGTAGTCAGTACGTTAAAAATAATCATTTTAGGTAAACTTATACAAATATTTTATAATTATAATCACTAACAAATTTATATTTTGAGATGCTGCACTGAAGATGAGAAATAAGTAAGAAAATATAACTTTATTTATTTTAATCTCGAATCACGTCTGTAGCTAATATGAGTCGTGTGGATTCGTTATTTTTTCTTTTTACCTATGTGAAAAAGTGTGTTTACTGTCTCGGAGATCTTTTATGGTAGTAGAAAAGGAATTTAGCTGCTATTTCTAAATCAGTGTGTGGCAAGGCAATTAGCTGATCCCTGATTATAATTATGTATATAATTATAAGATATTTGTATATATACATATACATACATGCATACATATATACTACATACATACATGCATACATACATTATATATATATATATATATATATATATATATATAATGTATGGTGAATTTATGGAAAGAAGTCCCATAAAACTCCTCAAAATTTTTTTTAAATGGTCTCCTCCATTTCTAACTAAATCAATGAGTTTTATAGGACTTCTCTCCATAAATTCACCATGCATTACAGACAAGTATTACTTTCATCATCATCATCATGATCATCATCGTTTAGCATCCGTTTGCCATGCTTCCATATCTTAGCAAATTTATGGGCGATTCTTTCTTGTCTTGGGATTCATGGTCAAATGGCTGGGTGGGAACTACCAGCGAAGTATAAAGTATCAACATCAGAAATCTCTTTTTGGGAACCTCCAAAATCAAAGGATGAACCTACAATCAACCTTTTTTACACCTATATTATATACATACATACATACATACATATGTACATGCATACATATGTACATACATACACACATACATATATATATATACATATATGGTTGCAGTCAAATGACTGAAATAAGTAAAAGCCTACAGATATATATATTTAATATATATAACAACATTATATATATATAATACAGTTCTATATTTAAGACATGAGGAATTATGTACATTATTTACATGATTTACATTATTTACATTATTTACATTTGACAGATATTTGTCCTCATCTTGTTTGTTGTTAACACAATGTCTCGGCTGATATACCCTCCAGCCTTCATCAGGTGTCTTGGGGAAATTTCGAACCTGGGTCCTCATTCCTAAGGTATTTTTCAATGTTATTATTATTATTACTATTATTATTATTATTCAGGTCACTTTTTGGAATCGAACTCAGAATCTTGGGGTTAGTAGCCTGTACTCTTAACCACTACACCATATACTCGTGCATATAGCATAGTGGTTAAGAGTACGGGCTACTAACCTCAAGATCCCATGTTCGATTCCAAGTAGTGACCTGAATAATAATAATAATAATGATAATAATAATAATAACAACAACATTGAAAAATACCTTAGGAATTTCGGACCCAAGTTCAAAATTTCTCCAAGACGCTTGATCAAGGCTGGAGAGTACATCAGCCGAAATGTTGTGTTAACAACAAACAAGATGAGGACAAATATCCATCAAATGTAAATAATGTATGTATATATATATATATATAAATATATATATATATATGTATATATGTATATGTCTGTATATATACATGTGCGTATGTTTGTGTGGGTATAAATATATATATATATATATGTATGTATTTATATAGAAGATAAAGGAATTATTTGATGCAGGTTTGACAGGGAAGACAGCTTAGAAAATTGGGTAAATACCTTTTAGAAGACAGAAAGAAGTGGCCAACAAGCCTCCATAGGGAATCAAACCTGTTATAGGGGTTGATTCTAAGCTGTCTTCACTGCCAGCCTTCATTCCAGAATTCCTTTATTTTCTATAGAATACTAACACACTTGGCACTCAAAAGTTTGTTTACAATATATATATATAAATATATATATATATACATTCTCCAGACTATCTGTTCCTTCTTTCTTTTCTTCCTCTCTAGACTTTTTCTTCTTTCTAGCGAAGAGTCATGCTTGAAACATTATTTCCTATTTTTCCATCTGAAACTTTTAATGAGCATCATTCACTGTGTACATCTAACTGACTTTTACTGCCTTTTTTCTTTTTGTTTTTTAGTATTTTACACACACACACACACACACAGAGTTTGAATTTACAGAAGCCAGTCCCTTCTGGCCCCTGTGCTGGTGGCATGTAAAAAGCAACCACTACACTCTCAGAGTCGTTGGCTTTAGGAAGGGCATCCAGCTGTAGAAACTCTGCCAGATGAGACTGGTGCCTGGTGCAGCCTCCAGACCCTGGTTAAAGTGTCCAACCCATGCCAGCATGGAAAACGGACGTTAAATAATAATGATGATGAAAAGACGAAGACAGGTGAACGAACAACAAGCAGGTGTGTTAGTTTGATGCTGGGGGATAAATGGAAAAGTCTTTGACATTTTGACCCTCTGCTCTCTGACAGAAAGGATTGAGGGGGAAAAAATGAAGAGAGGAAATAAAAGATAATGAAATATATATATGTATATATTCTTTTATTCTTTTACTTGTTTCAGTCATTTGACTGTGGCCATGCTGGGGCACTGCCTTTAGTCAAACAAATCAACCCCAGGATTTATTCTTTGTAAGCCTGGTACTTATTCTGTCGGTTTCTTTTGCTGAACTACTAGGTTATGCGGATGTAAGCACACCAACATTGGTTATCAAGCAATGGTGTGGGGACAAACACAGACACACAAATACATACATACATACATACATACATATACATATATATATGATGGGCTTCTTTCAGTTTCTGTTAACCAAATCCAGACACCTGCCCAAGGTGCCATGCAGTGGGACTGAACCTGGAACCATGTGACTGGGGAGCAAGCTTCTTACCACACAACCACTCTTGCACAAGCGTTAAACTAATACACCTGTCTGTTGTTTATACACCTGTCTTTATCTTTTGTTTTTTTGTAAAAATCCTCCCTATATATATGTATGTGTGTGTGTGTGTATGTGTGAGTGTGTGGTGTGTGTGTGTTTGCATGTGTTTGAAAGAAGCCCATCATATACTGTATATACATATATAATGATGATGATGATGATGTATGTGTGCGTTTGTTCTCCACCTCATTGCTTGATAATGGGTGTTGGTTTGTTTATGTTCCCATAACTTAGCAGTTCAGCAAAAGAGATTGATAGACTAGGAACCAGGCTTAGAAAAAAAAGTAGTGCGGCTGATTCAGCCAACTAAAAATTATTCAAGGTCGTGCTCCAGCATGGCCACAGTCTAAATGGCTGAAATAAACAAAAGTTACAAGATGCCTCAAAAGTTAGAACGGGTGGTCATAACTGGATAATATAACAAACCAATGGAGCTGACACTTTCTGTGGTGGTCCCTATTTATTCAATAAAATTACACTGATGTGTAGAACGGTCCAGTGGTGATTCTGGGCTTTGTATTTTTCTCATAGCTCCCATGGTTACCGAGATAATCTACTATAATAATAGTCTTGTGTTTATGAATGAGAAAGGAAGGGGTGATGTCATACTTGGTAGTGGGATGATGAAAATTCATCATCATCATCATCATCATTTAGCATCGCTTTCCATGCTAGCATGGGTTGGACGGTTCAACTGGGGTCTGGGAAGCCAGGAGGCTGCACCAGGCCCAGTCTGATCTGGCAGTGTTTCTACGGCTGGGTGCCCTTCCTAACGCAAACCACTCTGTGAGTGTAGTGGGTGCTTTTTACGTGCCACCCACACAGGTGCCAGATGGGGCTGGCAAACGGCCACGATCGCATGGTTCACTTACGTGTCACCGGCACGGAGGCCAGTCGGGGCGGCGCTGGCAACGGCCACGATCGGATGGTTCACTTACGTGTCACCGGCACTGGTATCACAGCTGCAATTTCCATTGATGTTGATCGAGTATGCTGAAAAGATAAATCAAACAGCATTTCAACTCTGTGTGAATATATTTAAGGGATTATAATAAGTGCGGCATTACCTGAAGTGTTTGTGAGATGCAACTGGTGCAGTAGTGCAGCTGATGCAGTCAAAAGTGCAATCACTTAAAGCATTCTTTAAAGTTAAGTGATCCACTTCCTCCGCGTTCATCTGACACTCACTTGCATCATATTACATGCTCGTATACACACACACACACACACACACACACACACACACACGTGCATATACACACACACGCACACACACGCACACACACGTACACTCACATAAGAAAACAGTCACATACACACGCGTGCACAAACGCATAAACATGCACATACACACATGTGCAAACACATGCATGTATACATATCTGCACACCCATATGCATATGCACACACACACACATAGACATGCACACACACACACACGTGCACACACTCACTTCCACTGAACAGCTATGGGGGTAGGGATGAGGTGGTGACGGTGGAGGTGGAATGAAGGCGGGTAGAACGATGATGCTGGTGATGCTGATGGTGGTGATGACGAAGATGAAGGGGATGGTGGTGGTTATGATGATGATGATGGAGATGGCGCCGGTGGTGATGGTGGCAAGGATTTTTTCCCCCTTTGTTAAAAAAATCATTTTTTCTTCTCCTTTTTCCTTTCCTCCTTTATCTCTCCCCTTTCTCTCTCCCTCTCTCTTGCTCTCCTTCTCCTTCTTTATTTCTACTTCACCTCTCACAGAACCAACCACCTTACTCCTCTTTATATCGATCAATCTCCTATTACCCCCTGTTTCCCCCTCATAATCAATAACAGCCCAATTTAATCGCATACGATAACATTTCAAACAAATAAAGTCAAAAATCTACCCCACCCCCTACCTTTGCCTCCTCTAATAATTACAACACATCTGAATGTAACACCAGACTTAATCTTTAACCTTTGAACATAATCCCTTGCACAAACCCCTTTTCTTTACCCTAACCCTGACCCTAACCCTACCCTTAACCGCAACTCTTGTCCTATCCCTAAATCTTAAATTGTGACTCCTTAAGTTAATCCATGGTGGGCTAACACATCTAACAGCTCACTGCCTTAATAATAATAGCAATAATAATAATAATAATAATTATGATAATAATAGTAATAATAATAATAATAATAATGATAATAATAATGATAATAATAATAATAATAACAACAATAATAACAATAATAATAACAATAATAATAATAATAATAATAATAATAATAATAATAATAATAATAATAATGATAATAATAATAATAGTTGAAAGAGTACTGGAGTCAGAGAAATGTAAGATTTTGTGAGATTTTCCTCTTCAAACGGACAAGAATTTAGAAAGTAATTGACCGAATGTAACAATTATAGATAAGGAAAAGCAAAGTTGCTTACTAATCGACCCCTCGTGCCAGTTTGATTTCAGGAAGAAAAATGGAACAAAAAAAAAATACAATCTCTTAATGTTTGAAAAGGGAAGAATTTGAAGCATGCAAACCATAATGGTGGTGCCTGTAATAATTGGTGCTTTGGGAACAGTAAGGCAAGATATGGACAAATGGCTGAAGGAAATTGGAAGAGGACGCCTGGTAGAGCTTCTACAGAAAGTTTGTCTTTTAGGTACAGCAAGGATTATCAGGAGGGTTCTAAGCACTTGAAAGACTGCTAAAAACTTGTGGCTACCTAAGGTTACAGGTAGCAACCTGCTATTCACATAAGTCCTATCAGGAATAAGACCGAACCTGAGCCAAACCAAATTAATAACAACAACAACAACAACAACAACAACAATGATAATAATAATAATAATAATAATAATAATAATAATAATAATAATAATAATAATAATAAGTTCAACAACATGAACTTCCAACCCTGTTGTCTCTTGAGGTCTCTGGGTGAGACTTGGAGCCAACTTGTACAAATATAAAGCAAAAGTCAAACATAGAATAATAATAATGATGATGATGATGATGATGATGATGATAATAATGATGATGATGATGATGATGATGATGATGATGATGATGATGATGATGATGATGATGATAATAATAATAATAATGATGATGATGATGATGATAATAATAATGATGATGATGATGATGATGATGATGATGATGATGATGATGATGATGATGATGATGATAACAATAATAATAATAATGATAATAATAATGATAATAATAATAACAATAATAATAATAATGATAATAATAACAATAATAATAATAATAATAATAATAATAATAATAATAATAATAATAATAATAATAATAGACCTGGAAATAGAGGTAACTAGAATGTGGAATCTGAAAACAGAAACAATTCCTATCATAGTAGGTGCATTAGGCATGATAAAAAAATATTCAGACAAATACATAACAAAAACACCAGGACTTACAAACACATATAACATACAGAAAATTGCACTACTAGGCACTGCACACATCCTACGCAGAACACTTTCCATACAATAACCATCAGAGCATCACAACAAATCACAGCACATACCCAAGGCACACAGAGCTGCGCTCGGTAGTGAAGTGAAAGCACGCTATAAAAATAAAACTACTGAATAATAATAATAATAATAATAATAATAATAATAATAATAATAATAATAATAATAATAATAATATCTAGCAACTCCAGGTTTAGATGTAATGTTCAATGGAATCTCAGCCCTAACCACTAAGCCACAACCACTAATCCTGCCCTGCCTGATCAACAGCTAAATAATACTGACAGGATGGGGAAGGTGGAGAGGATGGCAGAGGGGATGGTGTGGGGCTAGTATAATCATGATTGACACTTAGCACACCATTACGACAACAACAACAGGAGCAACATTAATAACACCACCACCACCACCACCACCACCACCGCCACTGCTGCTGCCACCACAAAACCTGTCACTGCAGTCATCATTAGCATCCTCACCCCCCACCCCCCGCCGCTGCCGCCGCCACCACCAGCACCACCACCACCACACCACCACCACCACCACCACCACCGCCACTGCTGCTGCCACCACAAAACCTGTCACTGCAGTCATCATTAGCATCCTCACCCCCCACCCCCCGCCGCTGCCGCCGCCACCACCAGCACCACCACCACCACCACCACCATCATCATCACAAGAACAACAGCAACTGCATCATCACAATAGCAATAACATCACCATGGCAACAATAACAACATTACCCCCTTCACCGTTCCTATAACTGGGTCAAATGTGATTTACTTATTAACCCAGATTGTCTCTAATTAATCCTGCATTATCTCATAGCTTTGAAATTCCGATGATGTGATGGTATATTTTTTAGAATGACATTGAAGGGTAGGTTCAAGAGGCGAGATCTGGCCAGTTTGAACATAAATCAGGTAGACTCTTTGGGTTGGATACGGGAAATTTAAATGCTAAAGGAGGATTAACAGTGTCACTAATGCCATCACCACAACAACAATAATCCTTTCTACTAATGGTACAAGGCCTGAAATTTTTGGGGAAGGGATCAGTCAATAATAGTGACCCCAGTGTCTCACTGGTACTTAATCTATGGACCCTGAAAGGATAAAAGGTAAAGTTGACCTTGGTGGAATTTGAACTCAGAACATGGCGACAGGCAAAATGCCACTAAGCATTATGTCTGGTGCGCTAACAATTCTGCCAGCTCACTGCCCATTATAATGATAATAATAATAATAATAATAATAATAATAATAATAATAATAATAATAATAATAATAATAATAATACTAAAACAATACCTGTTGTCATAGGTGCCCTGGGAATGATAGCAAAAGGGGCTGATTGCTACCTAACTCAGATACCAGGAAACCCCAAAATGGCAGAAATTCAAAAGATAGTGCTCATGGGAACTGCTCAAATCTTACGCAAAATACTTTCTATGTAACCTCAAGTTTTAAAACAAACATAACTTTGGTTTTTTTTTTTTTTAGGCATTCACTAGTACAACACTAAATACAAAACCAAATATATGGCACACTAGGCATAACAACAATACGAACTTCCAGCCTGTTGCCTCTTGAGGTCTCTGGGTGAGACTTGGAGCCAACTTGTACAAATATAAAGCAAAAGTCAAACATAGAATAATAATAATAATAATAATAATAATAATAATAATAATAATAATAATAATAATAATAATAATAATAATAAAAATACAAAGACCTGGAAATAGAGGTAACTAGAATGTGGAATCTGAAAACAGAAACAATTCCTATCGTAGTAGGTGCATTAGGCATGATAAAAAAATATTCAGACAAATACATAACAAAAACACCAGGACTTACAAACACATATAACATACAGAAAATTGCACTACTAGGCACTGCACACATCCTACGCAGAACACTTTCCATACAATAACCATCAGAGCATCACAACAAATCACAGCACATACCCAAGGCACACAGAGCTGCGCTCGGTAGTGAAGTGAAAGCACGCTATAAAAATAAAACTACTGAATAATAATAATAATAATAATCCTTTCTGCTATGAAAGTGGTTGATGTACATTCATTCATATACCTACGTGCATCTGCGCAGGTTGTATGTTAGCTGTTAAACCTGGTGAGGAAAGCTCACGAGCAGCAATATGTTAGAACCAGTGCAATGTGTTGGTGCTGTGTTGATGTTGTTGACGACATTGGTGAGAGACATGATGGTGGAGACAAAGATGGAGGTCGCTGCAATGTCGTCAGTGGTTAGGCCTTAGAAGGTCTGAAACCAACAGACCTCCAGACTAGTAGGAGGTGAGTTTTTATAGCTGATGGTAGGCTCAAATGTTGTTTAGAACAGACTGTCTCACGTGATTTATTTGGAGGCTGCGATTGGTTGGGTTGCATATTGGCGTGTGATAGAGTAAGAGACTAATTGTACCAATGGCAACCAATCAGAGTGGTGGACACAACGAGGTCCAAACAGCGGCCAAAGGTTAGCTGTTATCTGTTACGTTCAAATTTGTGTATATATATAATATGGAGAGAAATTTCACTAGGGTTTGCTACAGAAGCACACACACACACATGATGGGCTTCTCCCAGTTTCTATCTACCAAATTCCTTTACAAGGTTTTGATTGGCTTGAAGCTATAGTAGAAGACACTTGCTCAAGGTGCCAAGCAATGAGACTGAACCTGGAACCATGTGCTTAGGAAGCAAACTTCTTACCATAGAAGCCACTACTGCGCCTATATGATGCTTCCATTCTCAGACAGTCTGCCAGTGATTCCACTTCAGCTCTTACACTCCCCACTTCCTTCCCTCATCTAATGGCCATCACCACTAAACACAATAGCATTTCCTTCTAATAATCCACCATTGAAGCCGTGTCTCTGAGCAGTTGTAGTGTTCTGTAACCCATTGAAGAAGTCTTACTGTGTCAAATATCAGCCAAGTGTCAGTGAAATTTAAGCAATGCCATTATCTATGGAAGAGGCATCGATTATTGACTTTGCTACAAGCTACAAAAACACCTATTTATAGACACCATTGTTATTCTTCGTAACTTAGCATTTACCTTCTCTATATAGAATAATCATTATGTATGTAATTACAGAGACATGCACATGCATGTGTGTGTAAATGTATATATAAATATGCCTATATATATGTGTGTGTGAGTGTGTATGCATGTATGTATATATATATATATGTATATGTATGTATGTATGTATGTATCTATCTATCTTTCTATCTATCTATCTATCTTTATATATATATATATATAATATTACTAAGTAAGAAAATGGAGAGATTTAATGGATATAAATTAATTTATTAGTTAATTAACATTGCCTACAATTGCTTCAATTCCCACTCAATATAAATTACAAAACATATATAATAAAATAATTTTTCATTTTGCAAATTGAACAAAATATCAGGGCAAAAGGACTTTAAGAAAGATTCATCTTTTATTGGTTTGGATGCACCAACAGACTAAGAAGATGAAGTGTGTTGAGTTATTTGTGTCTGTGTGTGTGTGTGTGTGTGTGAAGTAATATTTTCATTCAAAAATAATAATAAAATAAAGTATATAAAAATATTAAAATCATCAACATTTTTTTCATTTAACGTCCGCTTTCCATGCTGGCATGGGTTGGATGGTTTGACCGAGGGCTGGCGAGCCAGATGGCTGCACCAGGCCCCAGTCTGATCTGGCAGAGTTTCTACAGCTGGATGCCCTTCCTAACGCCAACCACTCCGTGAGTGTAGTGGGTGCTTTTATGTGCCACCGGCATGAGGGCCAGCCAGGTGCTACTGGCAACGGCCATGCTCAAATGGTGTTTTTTACGTGCCACCCGCACAGGAGCCAATCCAGCGACACTGGCAACGACCTCGCTCATGAATATGAAAATAAACGCACACACACACACACACGCAAATAACTCAACACACTTCATCTTCTTAGTCTGTTGGTGGATCTGAACCGATAAAAGATGAATCTTCCCTAATGTCCTCTTGCCCTGATGATATTTTGCTCAATTTTCAAAAAGTAAACTTATTTTATTATATATGTTTTGTAATTTGTGTGAACTGAAACAATTGTAGGCAATGTTAATTAATTAATAAATTTATTTCTATCCATCAAATCTCTCCATTTTCTTACCTAATGATGTTTGATATTTACAATATATTTATTCAAGAAATATCTCTTAACAATATAATATATTAAACCAGTGTAACTTGGATGGGACCATCCCTATAAGAGCTTTATATATCCTCATAGTGACTTTCTATTTATGTATGTATGTATATATGTATGTATGTATGTATGTATGTATGTATGTATGTATGTATGTATGTATGTATCTATCTATCTATCTATCTATCTTTATCTATCTATCTATCTATCTATCTATCTATCTTTATCTATCTATCTATCTATCTATCTATCTATCTATCTTTATCTATCTGTCTATCTATCTATCTATCTATCTATCTATCTATCTATCTATCTATCTATCTATCTTTATCTATCTATCTATCTATCTACACACACACACACAAACGCACGCATTATACAAATACACACACATATAAGTGCTCAACATTTTGAAATGTGTATATGCTTATAATATACATAACCTCTGTAGATGTGAATAACACAAAACATATAGAACAGCTCAGATATATAGAAATAAGTTCTATCTGAAAGACACGTGTGTGTGTGTGTGTGTGTGGATGGTTTCTGTAGCTCTTCAACAAATGCACATCACCATATATGGTAGATCATTCCTAAGGGTCGATATGACACTGACAAAATTGACTAACTAATTAGTAACAGTGAGGGAGAGTAATATCCTGGTCTCGTTTAAAGTGTTTGCTTCATATGAAAGTAGGAAGCAGATAAGAAGAAACTTGTATGGTGCTCTTATTCACTATAAACAATTATTACACGAAACAGTGATGTAATTGTGACTAATTGATGATCAAAATTTCAGACAAGGAAAATACACCGAAGCTGAAATGGCAGGAGGTGAGCCTTTTGTGTAAAGTTCACTTGCTGCTCAGTTGGTTCAAAGAAAGTAGTTGGTGGTCTCTGTTACCTAGGTAACTGAATTAAAGTTGGAAGTGTATACTGTGATTGTTCAGAGGCTTTAGTAAAAGAAAGGTGTGGAAGGGGTGGAAAGAGGCGTTGCTTCTTTGGCAGGTGTATGTTGTGATAGTGGAGTAGGTGTGATAAGGAAGGTATTGTTTCCAATGACAACAAAGGAAAAAGAGGGGTTTTCTGAAGCATGACTAAAGATTGGTATAATGTAAGGCTGCGAGCTGGCAGAAACGTTAGCACACCGGGCGAAACGCTTAGCTGTATTTCATCTGCTGTTACGTTCTGAGTTCAAATTCTGCCAAGGTCAACTTTGCCTTTCATCCTTTCAGGGTCGATTAAATAAGTACCAGTTACGCACTGGGGTCGATATAATCGACTTAATCCGTTTGTCTGTCTTCTCTGTGTTTAGCCCCTTGTGGGTAGTAAAGAAATAGGTATAATGTATGGCAGTGAGACATGGATAAAGAATGTAGGGATTCAAAGAAGATTTAGATCAGGGGTCAGCAAAGTTCTCTTATCATTGATTCCTTTATGGAAGAACAGCTGATAACTTATCATCTCTTCTTATCTTTTACTTGCTTCAGTCATTAGACTGTGACCATGCTGGAGCACTGCTTTGAAGAATTTTCCGTTGAATGAATCGACATGTCCCCCTTTTTTTAAAGCCTACTTCTTATTTCATTGGTTTCTGTTGCTGAACTGTTAAGTTATGGGGTTATAAACAAACCAAGACCAGTTGTGAAGTAATGGGGGTGACAAATACAGACACAAAGACACACACACACACACACACACACACATGGATCAAAACAGTTTGATTCAAACTCCTTGGTACTCTGAGTTTCAAGTGTGTCACTAGTCTTCGGCCATTGGAGTCTGACATGTGAAACTCAGAGTACCAAGGAGTTTCAATCAAACTGTTTTGATCCATGTGTGTATGTGTGTGCGTGTGTATATATATATATATATATATAGAGAGAGAGAGAGAGAGAGAGAGATACATACATACAATGTTTTTTTTTCCAGTTTCCATATATGAAATCCACTCACAAGGCTTAGTTGGCCCGAAGCTTGAGTACAAGACACTTATCCAAGGTGCAAGACAGTGGGACTGAACCCAAGACCACTTGATTGTGAAGCAGTCTTCTTCCCACACCGCCATGCATATCATTGATAGCAAAATTAATTTGGTTCACGAGAGCCAATTATTACTCGAAGACATCAAACTACTCTGCGGATATTAACTAAAGAGAAATCTTTTCAGCTTCACTAAAAGACATTTTTAACAGATTCAGCAATCAATATATTTACTGTGGCTCTGAGGACATTAAAATTGCATTCAATAACTTTAATTCCTCTTTCAATGAGAATCTTGATAAAGTGAGAAATTCTTTAGAAAAAAACCGTGTTTTTGCTGCTGTTTGAGTTGTTAGAAAGCTTCTCAGTACCAATATGATTCTTGCTTCGACATTAATAGTTCCTTAAGCAATAATATGAAGAGTGTCTGTGAATTGATGAGAAAAATTCTGCTTGTTTTGTGAGTTTCTTGTATTAAAAGTATTTAGATGTTCCACCAAAACATCTTTCGACTTTTGTCCTTTTTGTAAGTTGGAATGATTTGATGTTTTCTCTCCTGAAAGAATTCCAACAAATCTCTGCAAATATCACAGAAAATACAGTGTGGTCAGTGCTTAAAAACACTGGCTCTAATTACAAGACCGATTCATAATTCAAGCATCATTAGAAATTTGGTTAATGGGTTGGTAGAACTGTTAGCGTTGTGGTTTTTATTCTGACACTTTATGTTCCAAGTTCAAATCCCTCTGAGTTCCTCTTTACATTTTATTCTGACTCCCGGACTCCTTCAAGCAAGAAACCACTTCAGAGAACTCTAAAAGACTTTTCTTTCGCTCAAGCAATAAGCTGAATTCTGCTGCCATACATTTGGCCTTCCAGCAGCAACCATCTCCAGATAGAATCTCACCACAATCCCCAGCAGGTTCACATACTTGTCTGAATTGAGCCCAAGGCCCTGTTCAAAAGCATGAGGACGCAGTCAGAGCGCCTGCTGTGTCCCTTCCTGCTGCTGACCATGGCTTTGTAGTTGTCTCTGTTGCAGCTATCCATGTTTACAGTTTGTTCCTTCTCGAGCCATCCCTGGCTCATAAGGGCCGGTTTCCCGTTTTGCTTGGTGTTTAGATTCCCCACCTGGACAGGATGCTGGTCCATCCCAGGCGAGCTGCAAGATGCAGGAGGAAAGAGTGAGAGAAAGTTGTGGCGAAAGAGTCAGCAGAAATTCGCCATTACCTTCTGCCGGAGCCGCGTGGAGCTCATAAACACACACATCACTGGTCTGAGATTCGAACCCGAGTCAGCTGCTCTAACCACTAGGCCATGTGCCTCCACCCATGTTTACAGCCTTTACTGTGTCCACAAAGCATTGAACAGTCGTCATTATGTTGGCATTTTGTTTCCAGGCATGAAACATCAC
>NC_042997.1:208934078-208944078 GCF_006345805.1 Octopus sinensis | reverse complement strand
ATTTCGTCCAGCCTGCTAACCATTCTGCCAGCTCATTGTCTTAATAATAATAATAATAATAGGAGTGGCTGTGTGGTAAGTAGCTTGCTTACCAACCGCATGGTTCCGGGTTCAGTCCCACTGTGTGGCATCTTGGGCAAATGTCTTCTGCTATAGCCCCGGGCCGACCAATGCCTTGTGAGTGGATTTGGTAGACGGAAACTGAAAGAAGCCTGTCGTATATATGTATATATATATATATATGTGTGTGTGTGTTTGTGTGTTTGTGTTTGTCCCCCTAGCATTGCTTGACAACCGATGCTGCTGTGTTTACGTCCCCGTCACTTAGCACTTCGGCAAAAAGAGACCGATAGAATAAGTACTGGGCTTACAAAGAATAAGTCCTGGGGTCGATTTGCTCGACTAAAGGCGGTGCTCCAGCATGGCCGCAGTCAAATGACTGAAACAAGTAAAAGAGTAAAGAGTAAAGAGTAAAGAGTAAAAGAGTAAAGAGTAAAGAGTAAAAGAGTAAAGAGTAAAAGAGTAATAATCCTTTCTACTGGAGGCACAAGGCTTGAAATTTGTGGGGAGGGGACCAGTTGATTACAATGACCCCAGTGTTTCACTGGTACTTAATTTATTGACCCTGAAAGGATGAAAGTCATAGTCGACCTTGGTGGAATTTGAACTCAGAACATTCTTTTCTTTTCTACTTTAGGCACAAGGCCTGAAATTTTTGGGGAGTGGGGGCAGTCGATTTCACCCAGCATGTTAACGTTTCTGCCAGCTCACAGCTTTAATATTATATCACAAGACGAAGGCGACAATTAAATATAATTAAATATATTTTCATGTAGTAAACGTATAGATCTCGTCTTTATTCTTTCATCTCTGTATAAACCCTTGTAATAACATACACACAGCCACATTAAACACACTGTACCAATTATATATTTCACTACAGCAGTACTTGAACTTGTTAAGTGAAGGACCAAAACTAAAGGCGTTCAGTCTAATTTTTGGCAATTTCTGATTATCGTGAGTTATATTTTTCACTTGTTTACACAATTTTTCACTTGTTTACACAATGTAGCATTTTCCCCTATACACACCATACCATTGTGTAACATTTTAGTTTAGTTGTTTATGTAGAGTACCAATGTGGAGGCGCAATGGCCCAGTGGTTAGGGCAGCAGACTTGTGGTTGTAGGGTTGTGGTTTCAATTCCCAGACTGGGCGCTGTGAGTGTTTATTGAGCGAAAACACATAAAGCTCCACGTGGTCCCACAAGTGGGTGGTGGCAAACCCTGCTGTACTCTTTCACCACAACTTTCCCTCACTCTTTCTTCCTGTTTCTATTGTACCTGCATTTCAAAGGGGCCAGCCTTGTCACACTCTGTGTCACGCTGAATCTCCCTGAGAACTATGTTTAGGGTACACGTGTCTGTGGAATGCTCAGCCACTTGCACATTAATTACACAAGCAAGCTGTTCTGTTGATTGGATCAAGTGGAACCCCTCGTCATCGCAACTGACGGAGCACTGTAGTAGAGTACCAATATTCTAACATCATCATCATCATCATCACCATCACCATCATCATTATGATCATCATCATTATTATTTCTAGCATCCACTTTTCTATAGATGTTTGCATGGCATGGTCAGACAGAATTAACCCTCAGCAGTTTTGAAGCAAGATGATATTTCCCCGTGGCCAGACATGTTTTTGCAGGAGATTGCATTTGTTATTACTGCAATGTTTTTTTTATTTATAACATTTACTGAGTCCCATTAATGGTGTCATCATTGATAATTTTATAAATTGCTTTATACTTAAATGCTTTTTGGTTTCAGGAAATATTCTTCCTCTGCTACTAGGATGTGTTATTTCAGTGTTATCTCTCTGTTATTAACATAATTACTATGGCTAATTTTGTCGGGAATTCCATATCAAATGGTTGGGCTAACAATTAACGACTTTCTTAAATAGTTTTAGCTTTGTCATTGTTGTTGTTGTTGTTGTTGTTGTTTAGGCTCAGATTAGTTTGATGTAACAAACCTATGAGCAAATTTTGCAGCTTTGAAAGTTCTATCATTTATTATTATTATTATTATTATTATTCAGTAGTTTTATTTTTATCCCGTGCTTTCTCTTCACTTCCGAGTGCAGCTCTGTCTGCCTTGGGTATGTGCTGTGGTTTTTTTGTGATGCTCTTATTTTTACTGTATTGAACGTGTTTTATGTAGAATGTGTGCAGTGCCTAGTAGTGCAATTTTCTGTATGTTATAGGTGTTTGTAAGTCCTGGTGTTTTTGTTATGTATTTGTTTGAATATTTTTTTTATCATACCTAACACACCTGCTATGATAGGAATTGTTTCTGTTTTTAGATTCCACATTCCGGTTACCTCTATTTCCAGGTCTTTGTATTTTGAGAGTTTCTCCATTTCTTTTAGAGACACGTTGTCATCTGCCGGTATTGATACATCAATTAGAAAGCATTTTTTTTCTTCATGATCTCTGACAACTATATCTGGTCTGTTGGCCTTAATTTCTCTATCTGTGTGTATCGGCATATCCCAGAGTATGGTTGCTTTCTCGTTTTCTGTGACCTTTTCTGGTGTGTGCCTATACCATCTTTTTTCTGTTGTTATTCCATAATGTTGGCATAGCTTCCAGTGTATGTAGGTTCCAACTCTGTCATGTCTGTGAATATATTCCTTCTTAGTCAGGACTGGGCAGCTAGAGATAATATGATTTATTGTTTCTTGTCCATCTCCACATATTTTGCAGTTACTTGTTATCTTTTCTTTCATTGGATGTTTTTGGTAATTTCTGGTGAGGAGGCTTTGGTCTTGTGCTGCAATTAAAAATCCCTCTGTTTCTGCTTTGAGTCCTGAACTTCTCAGCCATTGTTGGGATTTTGCTTTGTTTATTTCTTTTGCGCTTAGTTTAACCCAATATTTGCCATGAAGGGGCTTTTCTTGCCATCGTTTTACCAAGGTCTGTCGCTGTTCTAGTTTTAGTTTGGATTTCATTTGTTTTATAGCTTTTGTCATTTATTCTTCATATTTGTTAGGTAGTATGATTTCTTGTTTGCATCTATCACCTTCCTTAAAGACCGAAAACAGTTTTTTGTTTTGTTTGTATTTTGTAGCTATTTGTATTAGTTTTCCTTGCTTCTGAAGCAGGTATTTTAGCTGTATAAGGCCTTTACTACCTTTGATACATTGTATATATAACCTTTCTATGTCAGATTTTGGGTGGTGCATCCTAAATCCTGTCATTATTTTTCTTGTTTTCCTATCTATTTTGGTTAGTTCATTTAGTGTCCAGTGAAGAATATTGTAGCTGTAACTTATAATTGGTACGGCTAGAGTGTTGATACCTATTATCTTGTTTTTCACATTTAGCACTGTTTTCAGTATTAATCTAACTTGTCTATAGCATTTCTTTTTTATCTTCTCTTTCATTCATGTATGTTGTATTGGATGTAGTTCATTGATTCCTAAGTATTTGTATGTCAGGCTTTCATATTTCCCCATCCAAATCCTGTTGTTTTCCTATTCTTGCCCACTCTTTCACTCCTACATTCAGGTTTTGCAGATGTGTAACGATCAGGGCATAAAAACATGTTTTTGCAGTATTTATTCCAACTCTTTATGTTCTGAGTTCAAATCCTACTTACAGTGATCAGGGTTCCTTCGACAGAGACTTCGATATTACCTGACTAGACAGATAAATCACTCAATACCCACATACATAAACAAATAATGCGGGAGGCTGTACACAGTCACTCAACCTTGCAAGAAAGAGCAGCCAAATCTCCCTCAAACTGTATCCTTCTTTTTTTTAAGGTATGTTGTGTACGAATATAAGCCTGGATGGGCATGACTAGAGGGACTTTGATCAAGGGTCTGATGGTTCACAGTTGGCCTGGAGATAGGCAACAACAAAGAAGAAAGAACACATGAGATAATGTATCCCAAGATACACTATGCCTGAATAAAATACTGCAAGGTCTGCTTGACTTAGAACAATGTAAACCTAAAAATGACAACAAGGGAAGGGCACATTCGATGTTGTAGTCCTAGATGGGCTATGCTTGAATGAAAGACAGTTTAGTCATGGCTGGAGTGTCTCTGAACATATGTTTTAGCTGAATCGATTTGATCTGGGTCTGATCATCAGCACTAGCAGCGGCAGCATCAGCCCCCCCCCCCCGCGCTGCCACCACCACCACCACCACCAACATCACCACCACCACTTCTACCACCACCACCACCACCACCACCACCAACATCACCACCACCACTTCTACCACCACCACCACCACCACCACCACCACCACCACCACCACCACCAACATCACCACCACCACTTCTACCACCACCACCACCACCACCACCACCACCACCAACATCACCACCACCACTTCTACCCACCACCACCACCACCACCACCACCACCACCACCACCACCACCAACATCACCACCACCACTTCTACCACCACCACCACCACCACCACCACCACCACCACCACCACCAACATCACCACCACCACTTCTACCACCACCACCACCACCACCACCACCACCACCACATCACCACCACCACTTCTACCACCACCACCACTACCACCACCACCCACCACCCACCGCATGACCATTATGAATCCCGTAACAAAAACTTTTAATGCAAATCTGCAGAAGCAAGCAAGTGGTTTGACAGTAAAAGCAACAGAAGAGAAGAAGAACATCCGAAGAAGAAGAAGACGTTTGAGATGTTCCTGGTTAATCTCATCATTGAGACAGACCAGATGTCAAACCACACAACTGCTCACCAGTGACACAGGATGGAGATAATGGCACAGACACACTGTAATTGCACACACACATACACACACAGTTTCTTGATAACGTAGAACAATATTTTTTTTATTTATTTAGAGAGATAAACCATTCGAGGAAGAAAACTTGTTTCTCTCTTTCAATATCTATCAATCTATCTATCTATCTATCTATCTATCTATCTATCTATCTCTCTCTCTCTCTCTCTCTCTCTCTCTCTATCTATCTATCTATCTATCTATCTATCTATCTATCTATTATCAATCTATCTATCAATCTCTCTCTCTCTCTCTCTCTCTCTCTCTCTCTATCTATCTATCTATCTATCTATCTATCTATCTATCTATATAAATATAAGATTCAGAAATTGAGGTGTAGGGAGAAAGTTAGCTTCAAGTAATCTGTAGTAAAGGTGCAGGAGTGGCTGTGAGTAAGTAGCTTGCTTACCAACCACATGACCCTGGGTTCAGTCCCACTGTGTGGCACCTTGGGCAAATGTCTTCTACTATAGCATCGGGCTGACCAAAGCCTTGTGAGTGCATTTGGTAGACGGAAACTGAAAGAAGCCCGTCATATACACATGTGTGTGCGTGTGTGTGTGTGTATGTTTCTGTGTCTGTATCTGTCCCCCAACATCGCTTGACAAACGATGCTGGTGTGTTTACATCCCTGTAACTTAGTGGTTCAGCAAAAGAGACCGATAGAATAAGTCCTGGGGTTGATTTACTCAACTAAAGGCCGTGCTCCAGCATGGCCACAGTTAAATGACTGAAACAAGTAAAAGAATAAAAGAATAAATATAAAAAAAACAACTTTGAAGGACAATATTTGATTCTACTCTAGGCACAAGGCCTGAAATTTTGGGGGAGGGAGCCAGTCGATTACACTGACCCCAGTACACAACTGGTACTTAATCTATCGACCCAAAAGGATGAAATGCGAAGTTGACCTCAGTGGAATTTGAACTCTGAACGTAAAGACAGATGAAATACTGCTAAACATTTTGCCCAGCATGCTAATGTTTCTGCCAGCTTGCCGCCATTTTTCAAGGACAATAATGCTTTTTTGAGATGGGGGGTTGTGGACTTTTCCCATGTGTGTAAGCGTGTGTGGCTTTGGCTGTTTATGTGTGTGTGTGTGTGTGTGTGTGTGTGAGTGGACTTTGTGTGGCTTAATGTCAGAGAAAGAAAATAAAGTAGGAATTTTAGGTAGGAGATGAAGTCAAATAAAACCCAAATTAAGTAAATCTACTGACACATTCTACACCTCCCTACCTACCAAAGGGGACACACCTAAATACTCCACACCTGCTTACAATGTCCTACATGCATAAATAAATTCTAAATAATATAACTCCAAATTTAACAAATATAAATTTCTCCATTACAAAAAACTCTAAAAACCTAATTACTACTCCACTCCAACCCGCACTTGCAAGGAAGATTTTCACTCAACAGAGACTATATGAAGCCAAGATTATCTTCAATTGATAGCAGTCCAATGATGGCTTAACAGACGGAAACTTCGAAGTCCCTGTCAAAAATATTCTAATTTATAGATCAGTGACTAGTTGTCACTTTGAAAACTATATAATTTGAATGGGAATTTGGCAGCGCCACCTCTAACTGAACAATTATTCTGTGCTGATGAAGGGAAATAACCCAGAAATCACGATACACAGATATTGTTTTGAGCTGAGTGGGGGGTTCTAGATTCCCTTGTTCGAAAATATAAGGAAACATATTGTGTCATATAGCCAGCTGGAGACGATGTCTCCTGGGGCTAAATTACAGCAACATTCATCCTAAACCGGGACTGCCATGTTATGTTGGCAAATAATCTTTACTCCAAAAATATTCTTGTTGAAAATTAATATATATATATCATCATCGTTGTTTAATGTCTGCTTTCTATGCTGGCACAGTTTGGATGGTTTGACTGAGAACTGGCAAGCCAGAAGACTGCCCCAGGCTCCAATCTGATCTGGCAAAGTTTCTACGGCTGGATGCCCTTCCTAATGCCAACCACTCCGAGAGTGTAGTGGATGCTTTTTACATGCCACTGGCATGAGGGCCAGTCAGGCGGTACTGGCATCGACTACACTTGAATGATGCTTTTTACATGCCACTGGCACAGGGCCAGAGGGGGCTGGCGACAACCACGATCTGTTGGTGCTTTTTATGTACATACATACATACACACACATACATACACACACATATTTAATATATCTGTGCGTGTGTGCATGCACATCGTGCACATACGTAGGCGCAGGAGTGGCTGTGTGGTAAGTAGCTTGCTTACCAACCACATGGTTCCGGGTTCAGTCCCACTGCATGACATCTTGGGCAAGTGTCTTCTGCTATAGCCCCAGGCCGACCAATGCCTTGTGAGTGGATTTGGTAGACGGAAACTGAAAGAAGCCCGTCGTATATATGTATATATATATATAAGTGTGTGTGTATATGTTTGTCTGTCTGTGTTTGTCCCTCTAGCATTGCTTGACAACCGATGCTAGTGTGTTTACGTCCCTGTCACTTAGCGGTTCGGCAAAAGAAACTGATAGAATAAGTACTGGACTTACAAAGATTAAGTCCCGGGGTCGATTTGCTCGACTAAAGGTGGTGCTCCAGCATGGCCGCAGTCAAATGACTGAAACAAGTAAAAGAGTATACTTTCTTTGTCTCTTAGTCATTTGTGCTTTGTCACTCATACACACAAACATTACTCATCCATCAGAGCATCTTAGCTTCATTCCTTCCCAGCATCAATGCATCTTCCATATCCAGTGCCTCCATTTTATGACCCTACAACATTGCACTTCATACAATGGAATTCTTCATTGAATGTTTTGTCAGTCACAGCCACAGTTGGTCGTAGTACATAATACATAATTCATAAGTCAAAAATCATTGTTATGCCCGTGTTTGAAGTTTTCTAAAGCTCGTGTACAGGGCCAGTTTCAATCATTAAACAACATAGGCATTTGTCTAAAAAGAAGAACTGGTCTGCTACATCCTTTGATGCAAGCAAAGTCACAAGTGTTACATCAGCAGTTTCTTTCTCCAAGAGAGATTACTAAACAAACACTGTCTTTACATTCTGAGTTCAAATTCCAGGAACATGACTTTGTCTTTCATCCTTTCGGGGTTGATAAAATATCTACTGGTCGGGTACTGGAGTCTATGTTATCCACTTACTTGCATCTCTGAAATTGCTGGCCTGGTGCCAAAATTTGAAACCAATATTAGGAAAGCTCTTTTGAAGTAATTAATAGCTTTAATTACTGGGAAACCTAATTAGTAGCAGCAATGGGCTTTTCAGAAAGAGCAGTAGACAGAACGCAGAAGATGAAGCTGAAATGGTTTGGCATAGGTTCTCAAAGAAATGCGTAGGGGTTTCTCACTAGGGGTTTCTCACTCCCAACTGTTGGGTGGCTGTTCATTTCACTGAGTTTATCTGCTCTTTGACAGTTTAAAAAAAAAATCCTGTAGGGTGTCCAATGAAAACCACCCTTGCATGGTTGGGCCATCAGCAACAAAATTGATATAGATCAGAGGTTCCCAACCTTTCCACCATGGATCCCAACAGTGGTTCCAACCCTTTTATTTAAATGAATTTTCCCACAGACCCCTTTCAATATTCTTATCCTTATGTATATACTCTTTTACTCTTTTACTTGTTTCATTTATTTGACTGTGGCCATGCTGGAGCACTGCCTTTAGTCGAGCACATCGACCCCAGGACTTATTCTTTGTAAGCCTAGTACTTATTCTATCGGTCTCTTTTGCCGAACCGCTAAGTTATGAGGACGTAAACACACCAGCATCAGTTGTCAAGTGATGTTGAGGGGACAAACACAGACACACACACACACACACACACACACACACACACACACATACATATATACGACAGGTTTTTTTCAGTTTCCGTCTACCAAATCCATTCACAAGGCTTTGGTTGGCCAGAGGCTATAGTAGAAGCCACTTGCCCAAGGTGCCACGCAGTGGGACTGAACCCGGAACCATGTGGTATATATATATATATATATATATATATATATATATATATATATATATATAATATTAATTCGAGACAAAACCACTATTTTGCAAAACAAACAAGGAAAGACTTAATCAATACATAAAAATTTTAATATAAGGAAATAAACTGCCACTACAATCGTTTCATGTCTTCAAATGACATTCGTCAGGTGGATTTTCGATTGTAGTGGCGGTTTATTTCTTTATATTAAAATTTTTATGTATTGATTAAGTCTTTCCTTGTTTGTTTTGCAAAATAGTGGTTTTGTCTCGAATTAATATTATATAATATTTTACTATAAAATTGGATTTAATCCTAAATCTGATTTTTTCCCTGTAAATTTGGATTTATTCTCTAATATTTATTATTATATATATATATATATATATATATATATATATATATATATATAATATTAATTCGAGACAAAACCACTATTTTGCAAAACAAACAAGGAAAGACTTAATCAATACATAAAAATTTTAATATAAGGAAATAAACTGCCACTACAATCGTTTCATGTCTTCAAATGACATTCGTCAGGTGGATTTTCGATTGTAGTGGCGGTTTATTTCTTTATATTAAAATTTTTATGTATTGATTAAGTCTTTCCTTGTTTGTTTTGCAAAATAGTGGTTTTGTCTCGAATTAATATTATATAATATTTTACTATAAAATTGGATTTAATCCTAAATCTGATTTTTTCCCTGTAAATTTGGATTTATTCTCTAATATTTATTATTATATATATATATATATATATATATACACAACGACCTCCAACACACAAGTGCAAACAAGGGAGTCAGAGAAAGGCAGAATGCCACCTATATCTGAACACTACTATAGAAATATTCCTTTAAAAAAACTTTTCTTCTAATTTTTCTAAATTTAATTATTTAATCGTTACAGTTGAAAAGGTCTCAAAATGACCGAAACCGGTACTGAAATGTTCACTATAAAATTATTTTAGCATTTTCGAACAGATTTTCGAAATCAGTAAATGTATTTACGTGAAAATCTATATATAAATATCCTGCACAGAGAGTCGTTCGTCGAGGGGCGGTGCCTACCATACGTTGACGAGAGGCAAACACCTCGAAACCTGGGTCCGTATGTGGC
>NC_042997.1:208921578-208929078 GCF_006345805.1 Octopus sinensis | reverse complement strand
TGTCTTGGAGGTTGATGTGATCCATATATAGAATGTTGCAGAGGCGAGGCAAGAATGCAAATTGTACAAGAACATGCTGCCACCTGGTGTCTTCTTTCATCTTATACTTGCTTCAGTCTTTGGACCAAGGCCATGCTGGGGTACTGCTGTGATGGGTTTAGTTCAATTCACCAACCAGAGTGCTTATTTTTTTAAAGTCTGGTGCTTACAGGGATGTAAACAAACCAGCACCAGTTATCAAGCAGTGTTAGGGGGACAAACACAAACAAAACACACACTATATGCACACATACGTACATATACAAAGGGGCTTCTTTCAGTTTCCATCTACCAACTCCACACACATGGCTTAGTTGGCCCAAGGCTAAAGCAGAAAACACTCACCTAAGGTGCCACACGTTGGGACTGAACCCAGAACCATGTGACTGAGATGTTATCTGCTTCCTACACAGCCACACCTGTGCCTATGACAAGCTTCTTTCAGTTTCTGTCTACCAAATCCAAACACACGGCAGAAGACACTTGTCCAAAGTGCCATACGGTGGGACTGAACCTGGAACCATGTGGTTGGGAAGCAAGCTTCCTACCACTCGGCCACGTCTGTGAAGGAAACAGCGTTGCCAGCGAATCAACAATGGTAAAATTCCATTGAGGCAAACACAGTCGCAGCATCAAGCGAAGTGGTCTCTGCTTCATGGCTGTCGAAGAGAATCGGTTTGGCAACCATTTATGGTAATAATATTCTGTGTATCAAAGAACTGCTGCTGGACAGAGAGGAAGAATAAACATGGAAGATTATAAACGATACGGCTGCAACTAATTCTAGATTGATGTTAGAAATATAACAAAAAATATTTAAAAAAATGGAAGAATGAAAAAAAAAACACCCAAGATTAAAATCTTTTCAGTTGAAGAAAGAAGGAAGAAAGAAAAAGAAGTTGTTAGTTGACTTTAATTAATACAATGAACCTATATCAATATAATTAACCTTCGTTAATATTGTAAACTACTTTTTGATCTGTTGACTAAACTATTTGGTATCCAGCATGTCTGTCTGTCTGTCTTGTCTGTGTGTCTGTCTGTACATGCACATATGCATACTTACACACACACACGTGTGTGTGTATCTTTTATCTTTAATTTGTTGCTTGTTTCAATCATTAGACTGTGGCCATGCTGGGGCACTGACTTGAAAAATTTTCACTCGAATGAATAGACCCCCCCCCACCCCCAGTACATATTTTCTTCTTAAGCCTGGTACTTACTCTATCGGTCTCTTTTGCCGAACCACTAAGTTATAGGGATGTAAACACATCTCGACTGGTTGCCAAGTGGTGGAGGGGGGGACAAACACAGACACAAAGAAACAAACACACACACATGCACATATACACACACACATACACACACACACACATATATGATGGGCTTCTTTCATTTTCCATGTATCAAATCCACTTGCAAAGTCAGCCTGAGGCTATAGTAGAAAATACTTGCTCAACGTGCCACGCAGTGGTATTGAACCCAGAACCATGTGGTTGGGAAGCGATCTTCTTACCACACAGCCATGCCTGTGTCTATATGTATTCCTGAATATTGGTTTCTGATCTTGTCCCAAGACCAGCAATTTCATGGGAGGGGCTAAGTGAATTACATCAGCCACAGTATTCAACTGGTACTTCTAGTGTTGACCCCAGAATGATGAAAGGCAATGTCATCCTTGGAGGGATTTCAACTCAGAACACAGAAATGGAAGAAATGTCGCTAAGAATTTTTCCCAATGTGACAAAGACTCTATCAGCTCACTGCCTTATGATTGATGTACATATATCATCATCATCATCATCATCATCATCATCATCATCATCATCATCATCATCATCATCATCGTCATCGTTTAACGTCCGCTTTCCATGCTAGCATGGGCTGGACTATTTAACTGAGGACTGGCGAGCCAGATGGCTGCACCAGACACAATCTGATCTGGCAGAGTTTCTACAGCTGGATACTAACGCCAACCATTCCAAGAGTGTAGTGGGTGCTTTTACGTGCCACTGGCACAAGGGCTAGTCAGGTGGTACTGGCAATGGCCATGCTCAAATGGTGTTTTTACATGTCACCAGTACAGGAGCAGGTCCAGTGGCACTGGCAATATCCTCGCTCTAAAGTTGTTTTTCACATACCACTGGCACAAGTGCTAGTAGTGCTCCACTAGCATGGATGCCAGTCATGCGGTGCTGTCATCGAATTTAATTTCGATTTCATTTGCCTCAACAGTCTTTGCAAGCAGCGTTTAGTGTCCAGTGAAAGAAAAGTACGCCTAAATGGAGTGGTTACACCACTGGCATAGGCCCCAGGTTATGGTCTCACTTAGCTTACCAGGTCTTCTCAAGCACAGCATATTTCCAAAGGTCTCGGTCACTAGTCATTGCCTCGGTGAGGCCTAAAGTTTGAAGGTCCTGCTTCACCACCTCATCCCAGGTTTTCCTAGGTCTATCTCTTCCACAGATTCCCTCAACTGCTAGGGATTGGCACTTTTTCACACAGCTATCCTGTAAATATATATATATATATATATATATATGGTATTTTTATATAAGCTTGAAGCTTATGGCAATCACTGTGCAATGACTAAGGAAAATAGTCTAATAAAGGGGCATATTTTCCTTAGACTATTTTCTGTAGTCATTGCATGGTGATTGCCATAAGCTTCAAGCTTATATAAAAATACCATCATTATTATTGATAGGATTGTAAAAACAGTGCTGTGTAAAGAACCATTCGCACTGAAATATATATGTGTGTGTATATATATAATTAATCCTATAAATATGAGGAAAAACACAAGAAAAGAACAACAACACGAGAACGTGGTACATGCAAAGTGTTAGCAGACGCTCAGGAAAGGAAGGAAAAGTAGTTTTACATTTCGAGCAAAGCTCTTTGTCAGAAATAGGAGATGGAGGAAAGTCCAAGAGAAAAGGGAGACACAATATATATAGATATGGTGGTTGTCTATTCCTTATGCAGAGTCTGACCACCTCTTGTACTTATACCTTAGATCCATCGTAGCGTCTGATGTGGCTTTTTAAACCAAACAATGTATTGAAAAGTCACCCACATAGACTGCATATCTGATTAAGGTGTCAAGCTGGCATATCTGATTAATGTTAGCACACCGGGCGAAATACTTAGCGGTATTTCGTCTGCCGTTACGTTCTGAGTTCAAATTCTGCCAAGGTTGACTTTACCTTTCATTCTTTCGGGGTCGATAAATTAAGTACCAGTTACGCACAGGGGTCGATGTAATCGACTTAATCTGTTTGTCTGTCCTTGTTAGTCCTCTCTGTGTTTAGCCCCTTGTGGGCAATGAAGAAATAAGATTGCATATCTGATTTGGACCATCAAGGACTGCAGTTAAGTTCTGATCTTTGTGGATCTTCAAATGTATTTTGAGGCCTCTGTTAGATTTGCAGACCTAATGGCACACACAGCATTGAAAGGTGTGCCCAGATATATTGGCAGAGAAGTCGGTGGAGGTTCGTTTTTTCATGGGTCCACAAATGGGATTTGAGCCCAGCAAAAGAACGACATGGTCTGTCACAAACTGTGCACACAGAAAGGTCACTGAAATTCATCTTCTTGATCACAACATTCTTCCTTAAATCTCTCTTGAGCCTTACATGTGTCACCCTGGCCTCCTCAAATGCTTTCACTCCATTCCACGCTTTTATATATCTTTGGTGTTAGGAAAGGCATCCAGCCTTAGGAATGATGCCAAACCAAACTAGAACTTGGTGCTGCTCTCCAGCTTGCCAGTTCCAGTTAGATCAAACCAGTAACCCATGCCAGCATGGAAAGCAGACGCTAAATGATGATGATGGTGATGTAATATCATTCACATCTGTGTGTGTGTGTGTCCTATCCTAACATGTTAAGAACACTACCTCTGTGTTTACTGGGGCAGAAATATTAACGTATCATTCGTTATTTCACCAACAATAACTCCAATAGCATCATCTGCTGGAACCATCTTAACTCTGCCAGCTCTGATAAGCAAAAATCAAAGCTGTCTGAAAGGAAATTTTGGAAACCTGACAAAAATTCTTCACGATAAACAAAATTGGAAGCTAATCATTATCATTCTCTCTCTCTCTCTGTCTGTCTGTCTCTCTCTCTCTCACACCACACACACACACACATGCACATAACACACACGCATGCATGTACATACACACACATGCACATACACCCACTCACACCCATACACTCACCCCCCACACCGAGACACTACAAAATATATATATGTATGTATGTATACATACATATATATGTATATATATGAGTGCATGTATATATATATATATATGGTATATATATATATGTATTTACACATACACATTTATCTCTGTCTTCCTCTCTATATTTGCGTGTGTGTGTAGATATCCTTGTATGCATGTATGCATGTATGTATGTATGTATGCATGCATATATGTATGTATGTATGTAAGTATGTATGCGTGCATGTATGTATGTATGTATGTATGTGTGTGTGTATGTATGTATGCATGTATGTATGTGTGTATTCCATAGAATTACTTCTATAAAGAGCTAGATAACAAGTTGATTGTGTATTATCCAACTATGACCTAAAACCAATGTATTTTGGCACCGAAACAAGATCCCACTTGCATGGCTTTTTTGGCTCTTTTTTATTTTTGGTTTTGCTTCTTCTGTTCTGCTATTGAAAGAAATAATGAATATTCCTCTCTTTATTGCTTTGATACCATAATTCTATGGAATTACTTCAATACCATATAATAATGATGATTTCTAGCATTGGCATAGACCAAAAATTTGGCATTGGAGAGGAGCTGGGTCAGGAACGGTCGGGTGGTGGAAGATTCTGTTTAATCTTCTTCTGTTATAATTCCTTCCATGTTCACTTTATGGAAATATTAAATTAACCTCCAGTATTTGATTGTTAAATTATTTTATCTCCTCCTTACTACCATCCTACCCCAGCAAAAAGGGAAGCAAAGTCGAATTTGGTGAGGTTTTGAACTCAGAATGTTCTTGGGATACAAGTTAATGTCACAAAGAATTTTTGTCAGGTACTTTGACTCATCAACTTGTCATACATTAAAACTTTCATTACCGTATTTATTTTGAGGTGCTCTGTGTTTCTTTCAATTGATTTTAAATATAACAAAGAATTTAGTAAAATAACTTAGTTATCATTCAGCTAGTGATAGGAACATAAATTGTGACTAAGGTTTGGGGAAGATTTTTATTCAGAACTTATGAAAACAAGTCATTTGTTCTCAGCGCCAAAGATAGCTTTTGCCGGGTTGGTAACAAAAGGGTTTAAGTTCACCTTGACACATCTTTACTCCTAATTTATTTCTCTTTTCAGCCCCACCCTGATTACTCCCACCCTCTCTTATATAAGGTGAATAGCCTTGTGGCCCTTCTACAGCTGTGGTTGTCAACCATATTTTGTCTACGGACAGCTTTGATTCCTGCTTTTTCCAACTGGACGTCCATAACGCTTCTTATTACAGTTTTAGAATCAGATATTATTAGGAATTTTATTCTTTTACTTGTTTCAGTCATTTGACTGTAGCCATGCTGGAGCACTGCCTTTAGTTGAAGAAATCGACCCCAGGACTTATTCTTTGTAAGCCAAGTGTTTATTCTATTTTTTAAATTTCTTTGTTTTATTTCTTTATTGCCCACAGGGGGGCTAAACATGGAGGGGACAAACAAAGGGATTAAGTCAATTATATCAACCCCAGTGCGTAACTGGTACTTATTTAATCGACCCCGAAAGGATGAAAGGCAGATTTTACCTCGGCAGAAATTGAACTCAGAATGCTATGGCTGATGAAATACTAGTGAGAATTTTGCCTGGTGTGCTAACGTTTCTGCCAGCTTGCCACCTTAGTATTTATTCTATTGGACATAAACACACCAACATCAGTGTCAGGTGATAGTGGAGTGACAAACACAGACACATAAACACATACATACATGTGTAAAATGGGCTTCTTTCAGTTTCCGTCTACCAAATCCACTCACAAGGCTTTGGTCGGCCTGAGGCTATAGTAGAAGACACTTGCCCAAGGTGCCACTCAGTGGGACTGAACCCTGAACCATGTGGTTGGGAAGTATGTACGTATGTATGTACGTACGTACGTACGTATGTATGTATGTATGTATGTACGTACGTACGTATGTATGTATGTACGTATGTACGTATGTATGTATGTATGTACGTATGTACGTATGTATGTATGTACGTACGTACGTATGTATGTATGTATGTACGTATGTATGTATGTATGTATGTGTGTGTGTTTGTGTGTATGTGTGTATGTATGTATGTATGTATGTACGTACGTATGTATGTATGTAGTATGTATGTATGTATGGATGGATGGATGGATGGATGGATGGATGGATGGATGTATGTTATGTCAGGTCATTTGTGAAGTCTCTCATGAGTGCTACTAGTAACATGGACTCCAGTACAACTTGTTGCATGGTCAGGTCATTGGTGACTAAACTAGCTCCTGCACTAGGCTCACCTGGTGAGGAGAGTCGTTAGAAACCCAGCAGGACTAAAAGCATGACCAAAAGATTGGATGTATATAGTGTTGGTTCAATGGCTATCTTGCAATAGCTCAAGCCCTCAGAAATTCGAGGTTGGTGTCCAGCTTTCTGGAAGACCACTGGGAGTGAGACGTCCCTCAGCTTTAGCTAAAGAATGTTTCTAGACGGTCACTCTGATATAAAACCAGACATGCAGGGAATGGTTTTGAATATTTTGGGAATATTTTGGTTGTGCTTGAGGTCAGGGAGTTCCCACATTCCTGAGCCAGCGATCTATATTGGCACCGGATACCTTGTCCTGGTTTGTCTCTGAATCATGTCAGTCAGGTGAAAAGGGTCTGTGAGGTGCTGTGAAAACAAAAATCTGACAGGTGTGCCTAACACATCTGTGCTCTAGGCATAACAGCTGGGAACTGACAGGGCCCACCAGCACGAAATTTTTCCCACATGTGCAGGAAGGGTGGCGTCACCTCCAACACAAAATATTTTGCCCACGTGGCATAAATTTGGTGGGAAAATATAAGTTGGATACTTTTTAAATGCATCTTGTACTTTGTGAGGACAGAGAGCAAAAGAAATTAAGAAAGTGAGAGAGAGAGAGAGAGAGAGAGAGGGGGGAGTAGGTGAAAGATGGGGAGATAGAGGAAGAGAGAAAGAAAGAGAAACTGGGTTATAGGGCTTGGCTTCAATATGCAGATAAAAGGTGACCCTATTAAATTATTCTTTTATACTTCCTAATTCTTATTGTGATGAAAAATGTGAATTTGGCACCAGATGGGCTGAGGTCTGTCCTTATTTTTATATAAAAAATTAATAACTTAACTTTATGAAAGTAGTAATTACTCAGTAATTTTACTGTTGAACAATACTGTCATTGACAGACAT
>NC_042997.1:208901578-208914078 GCF_006345805.1 Octopus sinensis | reverse complement strand
CTGTCCTATATAGGGCCACGAGTTGTAACCTGACTTTTAAAACAGAAGATGGAGATATCTGTATGGACATTAAGAACATTAACATAGAAGACTGCTATGTCAAGTTAAATGTTTTTACTGACAATACGAGTGGACCGAAGGTAAGTGATGGCTGCTTCTCTTTTTGTGGGGGGTTTTTTTTAGGGAAAGAAATTACCAGAACGAAAGGGTATAAAGCAGTCCTATATTTAAGGGATGACCAATTATGTACATTATTTACACTTGATGGATATTTGTCCTCGTCTTGTTGTTAATGTAAATATCCGTCAAAAGAAGGTGGCGAGCTGGCAGAAACGTTAGCATGCTGAGCAAAATGCGTAGCTGTATTTTGTCTGCTGTTACGTTCTGGGTTCAAATTCCGCTGAGGTCGACTTTACCTTTCATCCTTTCGGGATCGATAAATTAAGTACCAGTTACGCACTGGGGTCGATGTAATCGACTTAATTCGTTTGTCTGTCGTTGTTTGTCCCCTCAGTGTTTAACCCATTGTGGGTAGCTAAAAATATTAAAAAAAAATATCTGTCAAATGTAAATAATGTAAATAATGTAAACAATGAAAGGGTACATTTCATGCTGACGGGGCAATGGGTTATGGGGATACAATATTTGCTGTTATTGTTATTGTTGTTGCTGTTGTTTAGTCTGAAGATAAAATTCAATCTTATTCTGCTCAAAATTTCATCTGTTCCTTTTCTCTCAAGTTTGAATATATCTTGAGTGGATTTGATAGACGGAGACTGAACGAAGCCTGTTACGTATGAACGTCGTCGTCGTCGTTGTCATCATCATCATCATCATCATCCTCATCAGCATCATCATCGTCATCATCTTCATTGTCATCGTCATCATCATCATCATCATCATCATCATCATAGTCATCATCATCATCATCATCGTTGTCATCATCATCATCATCATCGTTGTCATCATCATCATCATCATCACTAGTATCATCAGCATCATCATTGCCATCATCATTATCCTCATCCTCATCATCATCATCATCATTGTCGTCGTCATCGTCGTCAACAACTGCTGCACCACCACCACCACCACCAACACTACCACCACCGTCATTGTCATCATTCTCCCCTCCTCCTCTTCTTCCTCCTCCTTCCCTCCTTCTCTTCCTCCTCCTCCTCTTCCTCCTTCTTTTCGTCCTTCTCCTTGTCCTCCTCTTTGTCCTCCTCCGAGTCCTTGTCCCTCTCCTCATCCTCATCATCATTGTGTCTTCCTACCCCACTCTTCTCCTTCCCTTCCTATCCTCTTTTCTCCTGCCCTTTCTCCTCCACTCCCTCCTCCTCTCCTACCCCTCCTCCTCCTCCTCCTCCTCCAGCCCCCTCAATCCACCAACAGTGATTACTGTGATGTTTCACTTGACGGCTGCCAATTCAATGGAAATTTCACGAATCCTCTTCTTTCAGGAGGTGTTCTCATGCAACCCATCACCAACAGATTTCATCTGCAGCCAAAGAAAACTTTTGAGAATAGAATTAGTTCGGAAAAATCTGGATGTCTATAATTATGACTTCACATTAATTGTGATGAGAAAGGGTAAGTGTTTCATTTGTTCCTCTAAGATGTGGGTCAACTGGAGGAAAATGTGTGCCCGACGTGTAAATAAGTGGGTTCATTTCAAAGTTTGTTGTATGTTGTGTTTGGGAAAATACTGTACATTGATCAGTGTCAGATGCGGGATAACACTGGAGTTTGATGAGAGCCAGATGTGGGATAACACTGGAGTTTAATGAGAGCCATATGTGGGATAACACTTGAGTTTGATGAGAGCCAGATGTGGGATAACATTGGAGCTTGGTGAAAGCCAGATGTGGGATAACACAGAGTTTAATGAGAGCCAGATGTGGGATAACACTGGAGTTTGATGAGAGCCAGATGTGGGATAACATTGGAGCTTGGTGAAAGCCAGATGTGGGATAACACGGAGTTTAATGAGAGCCAGATGTGGGATAACACTGGAGTTTAATGAGAGCCAGATGTGGGATAACATTGGAGCTTGATGAGAGCCATATGTGGGATAACATTGGAGTTTAATGAGAGCCAGATGTGGGATAACACTTGAGTTTAATGAGAGCCATATGTGGGATAACATTGGAGTTTGATGAGAGCCATATGTGGGATAACACTGGAGTTTAATGAGAGCCATATGTGGGATAACACTGGAGTTTAATGAGAGCCAGATGTGGGATAACACGGAGTTTAATGAGAGCCATATGTGGGATAACACTGGAGTTTAATGAGAGCCAGATGTCGGATAACATTGGAGTTTGATGAGAGCCATATATGGGATAACACTGGAGTTTAATGAGAGCCATATGTGGGATAACACTGGAGTTTAATGAGAGCCAGATGTGGGATAACACTGGAGTTTAATGAGAGCCAGATGTGGGATAACACTGGAGTTTAATGAGAGCCAGATGTTGGATAACATTGGAGTTTGATGAGAGCCATATGTGGGATAACACTGGAGTTTAATGAGAGCCAGATGTCGGATAACATTGGAGCTTGGTGAGAGCCAGATGTGGGATAACACTGGAGTTTAATGAGAGCCATATGTGGGATAACATTGGAGTTTGATGAGGGCTAGATGTGGGATAACATTGGGAGTTTGATGAGAGCCATATGTGGGATAACACTGGAGTTTGATGAGAGCCATATGTGGGATAACATTGGAGTTTGATGAGTGACAGATGTGGGAATAACAGTCGAGTTTGATGAGAGCCATATGTGGGATAACATTGGAGTTTGATGAGAGCCATATGTGGAATAACATTGGAGTTTGATGAGAGCCAGATTTAGGATTATATTGGAATTTAATGAAAACCAAATGTAGGATAACGTTGGAGTTTGTGGGTGCCAGATGTGGGATAACACTGGAGTCTGATGAGGGTCAAAAGCAGCACAATTCCAAAGTTTGATAAAAGTGAGAAAAGCAAATGTTGAATAATATGAAACTATGATGTCTCCAGATGGCTTTATGTGACATAATGTAGAATTTGAATGGGTGTCGAGATGACCTGCTGTGAAGTGTTTCACCTGTTCAAGGTGATTTGTAATTGACACCCTATTTAAGCTTGTGTCATGACAGGTGTGGACAATTTGGTGGGAAAACAGCATAAATGTAATAACACAAGATAGATCAAATCTGAAACAGGAATTAAGAATCCACAAAAGCAATGAAAGAAAACTGTTTTAATGTCAGCCATCTCAGGAAACTGAAAGACTTTTCTTTTATGGAGCATACTTCATATAAGAAAAATCAGTTATGACTATGAGAGAGCAGCTTGCTTGTAAAATTAACATGCATGTGGTTGAATACTCCACAGACATGTGTACTCTAGGCATAATTCTCTGTTCATGGTTGTTGTTGTTGTTGTTGCTGTTGTTGTAGTTGATGTTGTTATAGCTATTGTTGTTGTAGTTGTTACTGTCGTTGTCATTGTTATTACTATTATGAAGGCGGTGAGCTGGCAAAATCGTTAGCACACTGGACAAAAGGCTTAGCGGTATTTCACCCGTCACAATTTTCTGAGTTCAAATTCTGCCGAGGTTGACTTTGCCTTTCATCATTTCAGGATCGATAAAATAAGTACCAGTTGAATACTGGGGTCAATGTAATCAACTCATCCCCTCCCCCAAAATTGCTGCCTTTGTGGCAAAATTCGAAATCATCATCATCATCATTATTATTATTATTATTATAATTACTATTATTATTATTATTATTATTATTATTATTATTATTATTATTATTATTATTATTATTATTATTGCCTTTGCACAGCTTCTATCGCTGGAGATATACTAAGGTGTCAGCTGTTCACTACCAGTGAACTAAGATACCACCTCTTATTTTTCAAGCACCTTCCGGAGTATTCAAGCGGTTCCAAGTAGTGCTGTTTTCTGCCAGTGCTCCACCCTTATTGCAGCCCCTATTTTTCCATGTACTTCTCAAGATTTTTACTCACTGTTCCCAGGGCTCTGACAAGTATTGGTACTACTGCTACCTTTTTCATCAACCACAACTGCTTAACTTCCCAAGCTAACCTGTCATATCTATCGACTTTTCTTTCTTCCTTATCGCATACCTTGTTGTCAGCTGGGCATGCTATATCTATGATCCAGCGTAGTTTGTTTTCTTTCTCAATTAAGACCATGTCTGGCCTTCTATTCTCTATCTTATGGTCGCACTGAATCATAAAATCTCATAGGATCTTTGCATTTCTATTTTCGACGATGCTTTCAGGTTTGTGGTTGTACCAATTTTTTGCTCTGTCAAGTCCATACTTGTTGCAATATTATTATTATTATTATTATTATTATTATTATTAGTTGAACGATATTTCAACTGTACGTCTGTCTTTGTCAAGTTCAAAATAAAAAATGATAAAAATTCAAAATTACAGAAATTTAAACGTAAAGTATGAACGAGAGCAACCAGCGTCCACACGTTGATGGGATAATATCATCCATTTTTAAGTTACGATTTTATAACAGGTGAAAAGAAAAAGACAGAAAAAAAACAGAAAAAGAAGACGACAGAAAAAAGGAAAGAAAAGGAGAGAAAGAAGAATATCTAATCAAACAGTTTTGTATGAATTTGATGAAATTCTCCTGTCATTTTATTCATTCCTCCAGGGCGTGATGTTAATAACCCACAAACATATTTCTCCTCATGCATTTTGAGAAGTGAAAGTGAAGCAGATTCAGAATATTTTCTGAGAATATGCACTTTTAAGTCTTCTTCAAAATTGCAGCGAAATGTTCGGCAAGTTCTGTCGAACTACTGTTATTGTGCCTGACATCGAATCTGTGCCCATTAAACCTTTTGTTTAATTGTGTTTCACGCATTCTGCAGCGTACACCAAATGGGAATCTTTACATCTTCCACCTTCTGTATAAATCATAACATTTCTGTTATGATTCCTGATGGAATTCACTTCACTCATGTTGTTGCACAATGAACAAAGCTTACCTCTCTTGTGGCTGTTTTTCAAGGTGCAACATGCAGATACTCCAATGTTCATTTTCTTGGAGTCAGAAATAGAGGTCAATAATTCTCTTATATTCCTGGAGGAATCAATAAAATGACAGGAGAATTTCATCAAATTCATACAAAACTGTTTGATTAGATATTCTTCTTTCTCTCCTTTCTTTCCTTTTTTCTGTCGTCTTCTTTTTTCTGTCTTTTTCTTTTCACCTGTTATAAAATCGTAACTTAAAAACGGATGATATTATCCCATCAACGTGTGGACGCTGGTTGCTCTCGTTCATACTTTACGTTTAAATTTCTGTAATTTTGAATTTTTTTCACCTCTTATTTTGAACTTGACAAAGACAGACGTACTGTTGAAATATCGTTAAGCTAATAAAATATCTTACAATCGAATCGTGCTCTTTGTCTTGAACGTTTACCTTTGTGAAGAGTTACATCAATCCTTTTTTATAATATTATTATCATCATCATCATCATCATCATTATTACCATTATCATTAAACCCTATGCTAGCAGGGCTATTGTCTTGAGGTTTGGTCAACAAGTCTCTTAGAATTTCAGGAATATTTCTTAGGATTCTTACAGAATACAGTATGGCCCTTTTCTGCAGGTTGACAATCCTCGTCTCAATTCCACTCTCTTTCTTTCCCTTAGCTAAATTACTTGGGTGTGTGCCAAGTGAACCAATTACCAAATTACCATAGGAATAATTATCATCTTATTCTTATTATTATTCTTGCCCTTTTCTTTTTTTTTTTTTACCTATTTGTATTAAGGTAGCAAGCTGATGGGATTGTCAGCACCCTGTGCAAAATGCTTAGCAACACTTCATCCTACTTTACATTCTGAGTTCAAATTCTGCCAAGGTTGACTTTGCCTTTCATCCTTTCGGGACTGATAAAATAAGTACCAGTTGAATACTGGGGTTGATGTAATTGACTTGCCTTTTACCCCTAAATTTAAGTCCTTGTGCCTAATTTAGAAAAGATTATTATTTTTTGTGTTGTTGTAGTAGTAGTAGTAGTAGTAGTAATATTTGCAATGGAGGAAGGATACATTGTGTGAGTGTAGAAAGTGGTTGTGGTGTGTTGGTGCCAAAATAGGAATTAAAGGGCTTGTATATTTTTGCTTGATTATCCATTGTTGATCTGTGTTTCTAAAATATATCAACCAACCTCCATACTGGAGGTACTTTGCTGCGATTATTTTTCTCTAGATGTTATCCAACTAAGAAAAACAGATGTCATTTCAGATGGCCCGATGAAAACCATCATTATAACAATAGTCGTTATAATAATTATAATCATCGCGATCGTAATTGCTGTATGTTATTGCTCTAAATGTTCCAAAGAGAAAAGAACTGTTAATGGTACAGTTCTTCCAGTACAACAGATCAACCACGAACAAATTAGACCTTCAGGTAAGTTTCCTCACATTTCATACTTATAATGATTTAGGGTAACGAGCTGTCAGGATCGTTAGCATGTTGGGCAAAATGCTAAGTGGAATCTAGTCTGTCTTTGTGTTCTGAGTTCAAATTCTGCCAAAGATGACTTTGCTTTTTATCCTTTCAGGGTCGAAAGAATAAGTACCAGATGAGCACTGGGGCCAGTGTGATCGAGTTTCCCTGTCCCCTAATATTGTTGGCCTTGTGTCAGAATTTGAAAACGATATTTATAATGAAAAAGCACCATCTGAACGTGGCCAATGCTAGTGCCACCCGACTGGCTCCCATGCCAGTGGCACGTAAAAAGCACCCACTACACTCCCGGAGTGGTTGGCATTAGGAAGGGCATCCAGCTGTAGAAACCTTACCAGATCAGATTGGAGCCTGGTGCAGCCTCCTGGCTTGCCAATCTTCAGTCAAACCATCCAACCCATGCCAGCATGGAAAACCGACGTCAAACGATGATGATGATGATGATGATGATGATTTCATTGACATCTGCATCTACTTTGGTAGTAATTTCAGCCATCTCTCGTTAACACAGCTCATTAATAGACTAATATAACTTGTTTCAGTATTGATGTTTAGCTGTGCTTAACCATTCTGTTACCATATTTCTCTTGAATTATGCTGTTTTGTTTCAATAAATTTTGAGAATGGAGAAGAATCTAGTAAAAGACTCAGGTGTGGGTGTGGGGGTAAGAAGTTGACCTACGGGCCTTATGGTTCTGCGCTCTGTATCACTGCATGGCACCTTGAGCCAGTGTTTTCTGCTATAGCCTCTGGCTGGCCAAAGCCTTATCAATAGATTTCATAGGTGGAAACTGAAAGAAGCCCATTGTGTGTGTATATATATATATATATGTGTGTGTGTGTGTGTGTGTGTGTGTGTGTGGAGGCCTGTGGCTTAGTGGTTAGGGTGTCAGCATCATGATCGTAAGATTGTGGTTTCGGTTCCTGGACTGGGCAACGCGTTGTGGTCTTGAGCAAAACACTTCATTTCACATTGCTCCAATCCACTCAGCTGGCAAAAAGGAGTAACGCTGCGATGGACTGGCGTCCCGTCCAGCTGGGGAACACATACGCCATTGAAACCAGGAAACCGGGCCCATGAGCCTGGCTAGGCTTTAAAAAGGACACATTTATTTTTATATATAATAATAATAATAATAATAATAATAATGAAATTATTGTATACAGTGCTCAGGTGCACCACAACTTGTCAGAAAGTGCATATAAAGTACATGCAGTAATGTAGAAATGTCTGGAAAGCGAACAATGTATGAGTCAGATACATGCTTGTGTGTGTATGGAGGGGAGAAAATCAGGTGTAGTGTTGGCTAATCTCAGGAAGCATGGAAGTTTTGAAGGATGCAGTGCTCCGACAACTAACAACTGATGCCGGCAGTTTGTTCCATGCTTCAGCAACTCTCAGCGTGAAAAAATGTTTCCTGAAGTCATGGGAGCTGTGCTGTTTTCTTACTTTGTAAATATGTCCACGGGTGTTAGATGGGTGGAGTTTGAAAAGGTGCTCAGAGTTATTGTTTGTACGATGGTTGATAATTTTATGCCCAGGGAAGTAAGGCGTTCAGGATATGGCAAATGCCTGATGGAGGGTATTCTTTTGGTTACATGTCGCTGAACAGCTTCCAGATGATCGATATCCTGGGCAAGATAGGGGTTCCAGACCGGTGATGCAAATTCCAGGTGAGGTCTTACCATAGCTATATAAAGCCGCAGATAGATAGCCGCAGAGCGGCTCACAAAGGATTTGGTGAGTGATGCCAAGACACCCTCAGCCTTCTTGACAATTTTATATATATATCATCATCATCATCATCATCATCATTTAGCGTCCGTTTTCCATGCTAGCATGGGTTGGACGGTTCTACTGGGGTCTGTGAAGCCAGAAGGCTTCATCAGGCCCAGTCAAATCTGGCAGTGTTTCTACGGCTGGATGCCCTTCCTAACGCCAGGATGGAAACTGAAAGAAGCCCAATATATATATATTTACTCTTTTACTTGTTTCAGTCATTTTACGGTGGCCATGCTGGAGCACCACATTTAGTCAAGCAAATCGACCCCAGAACTTATTCTTTTGAAGCCTAGTACTTATTCTATTGGCCTCTTTTGCCGAACGGCTAAGTTACGGGGACGTAAACACACCACTATTGGTTGACAAGCGATGCTTGGGGGGGGGGGGACAAACACAGACACATAAACATATACACACACATACATACATATATATATATATATATATATATATATAATATATATATATATATATATATATATATATATATATATATACATATATACATATATATGATGGGCTTCTTTCAGTTTCTGTCTACCAAAACCATTCACAAGGTTTGGTCGGCCCGAGGCAAAAGTAGAAGACACTTGCCCAAGGTGTAATGCAGTGGGAATGAACCCGAATTATGTGGTTGGTAAGCAAGCTACTTACCACACACCCACTCCTGTGATATATATATATGATTGTGTGTCCTTCTGTTTGTGTTTTTCCCCCATCACTGCTTGACGGTGATGGCTATTGGTCTGTTTACATCCCCATAACTTAGCAGTTTGACAAAAGAGACTGACAGAACAAGTACTGAGGCTGATTCATTCAACTAAAAATTCTTAACGTAAGGCTCCAGCATGGCCACAGCATAATTACTGACACAAGGAAAATGTATAAAGCATAAAAGATCTGCCAGCCAACTTCTGGAGGTCTTTCAAGCTAATTGCCAGGAACCCTGATGATAATGATGATGGTTATGATGAAGAACTGTCTGTTCGTTAATTACGCTAAATACATGTAACAGTTAATTAACAATGTAGGCGTGGCTGTGTGGTATGCAGCTTGCTTCCCAACCACAAGGTTCTGGGCTCAGTCCCAGTGTGGCACCATGGGCTGTCTCCTCCACCATCACTTGACAACCGATGTTGGTGTGTTTATGTCCCTGTAACTTAGCAATTCAGCGCAAGAGACAGAAAGAATGTTTCAGGCTCACAAAGAATAAATCCTGGGATCGATTTCTTTGACTAAATGACAATGCTCCAGTATGGCTGCAGTCAAACGACTGAAACAAATTATAGAATTAAATATATGTCACTGCTAAGATAATTACACTAATTACTTATAACTCTTTTGTTTTACAGCGCCACCTGCAAATGAGGTTTATGGTCCCCCATATTTTGAAGATCCTTCAATGTGTACTATGCTACCAAAAGAAGACCCTCCACCTTATTCTGAACATTCTTGAAGACTATGCATATATGTTTGTGCGCCTTCTCCTCTGGCGAAAGGATCTTTTAACACAACACAAAGACTACAGATTCACATTTACGATGTTCCTTTTGCGTTTTGGGTGACTGAGTAAGGCATTGAGATATAACAAAGAGGACAGGGATGAGGATGATGAGGATGATGATAACAAGCAGGAAGAAATTGTAACTTGAAGAACAATGGAGATAACTGGGATATACTCTGAAAGACGATGCGAATGGGATGTGTACAAGGAATTCATTTGGTGTTCACAGTTATTATAACAAGGCTGTGCTGAGACTTCACGGAGAACAATGTCTAAATCTATCTATCCAGCTATCCGTCTATCTACCTACCTACCTACCTACCTACCTACCTACCTACCTACCTATCTATCTATCTATCTATCTATCTATCTATCTATCTATCCACACAATTTTCTCCCTATCTATAAACACAAATACACACACATGTATGTGTGTCTCTATGCATGTGTGTGTATGTGTGTGTGTTGTTGAATTTACAAAGAGGGAAAGTGGATGTTAAACGATAACGACGACGATGATGATGATGATGATGATGATGATGATGATGATGACAAAAAGCACACAAATACAAGGGTGCAATAAGAAAAAAGTCACCTTTTTATCTAAAACTCAGGATTCACTACATTGGTCCTCTGATTATCATGTTAACATTTTTCTGTGAAAACTGTCTGTAACAAACTCAGGATAATGAAGAATGAAAGAAAGCCCCACTCTGGAATATATGCATGTATATATATATATATATATAATTAATACTGAATTAGAATAGCGAAGGAATAAGAAGAAATTATGTCATGACTTGCATTGGCTCACAGCTGTTTCTGCTACTAGTTGCAGCAGACTCCGAGTTCAGTGCCTGAGTAACACCTTATAGCTTCATTGGAGCTTCAGACATAAAGTGCACATATATATATATATATATTGAGTTCTAACACCAAGATATTAGCATCACTATGCCTAAGTGAAATAATAATAATAATAATAATAATAATAATATATAATATATGAATTAGCCACCATGCAAAACCAATTAAGGAAAAGATTAATACAAAGTATAAAAGTAAATAATTTTTTCCTTATATATAAAATACCTTACAATGTCAAGGGCTGTTACTATAAGTTACGTGCTGTAGGGGACAGTTTGACTATTAGAGTCCCCTATTATATGTGACTTTACTTATAGTTATAGCCCTTGATATAATTATATATATATATATATATATTATATATATATATATATAAACATATATATATATATAATGTTGAGCAATCAGTAAGTTGCCATACCAATACTCAGAGTTTCAAATACCAGAGTTGAGAGCTTCTAGGCATTTTTCATCAGTTATTAAGACAAGAAATGCTATGAAAAACCCCTAACTGATGAAAAATGTCTAGAAACTCTCAGCTCCAGTATTTGAAACTCCGAGTTTTATTATGGCAACTTACTGATTGTCCCATATATATAAATTCCTCTACTTACATAATATCAAGGTCTCATTCATTCTTTTGTTGTCATATTATTATTATTATTATTATTATTAATATATATATGTATACAAAACAAATAATATGGGTGGCTTATTAGCAATTTAACAACATATAGGCAAATTAATAGGGGCATTAGAATGACAGAGGGTACTAATTAGTGCCTGTATTGCTTGAAATGTGTTGAGCTTGCGGAGTTTAACCCTAGGCACGGTAAAAGTTACAGATGAGGATTAAGTTGCTCTGTGTCAAAATCCAAAATTGCTGATTTGGTCAAATCTGCTAGGGGCTTACCTCCCCTTGTCACTCATTAAGATAGTGCTTTGTGGCTTTTGAGTTGGTTTGACTCTTATTTCTAGCAATATCAGTACTAATTGGTACCCTCTGTCACTTTAGTGACCTCTATTAATATATATATATATATATAAATAAAATTAAATAAGGGTAGAAATTGATATTAATCAATTAAAACCAGTGGCCTGGCATATTTAAAAAAAATCCGAAGATTAAAATTTTTTTTTACATACAAAATTTAGAGGACTGACCATTTTTTTAGTGGTCAGTCTTCTAAATTTTGTATATATATATATATATATATATATATATCTGCATACACACACAGACACACACACACACACACACACACACACACATGCATGCACAAATATATATTCAGAAACCTGGGTTTATGATGTTACCTAATCATGTTTACTGTCACTTAAAAGATGTAAATATGAAAGTTTTAAGTGACAGCACATAGCAGTACCTGGATGAGTATAACTATACTTTTCATTCTGTACTGAGTACTTTTCTTCTGTTCCTTATAAACAATGCACAAACACACACACAGAGGATTAATTTTAAGGCTACATGGCTGTGTCAAGTGGGCAATGCAAAACTGAACAAAGACAAAAAGTTGAGAAGGAAACATGTTACCCATGTTCCTGAAATTGTGAAAATTCCTTCAAGACATTTTAAGCTGCAAAAACATTGCCTTTATGGATCTATAGTTGCTTTTGTCTTCCTCTTTAAAGATGGATTTAGAACGTTGGCGCCATCTGTGAAATCTTTTCAAAAACTCATTCTCCAAAATTTCTCAACAAGAATCACCAAAACTGCTGCCTCAGAATAGAATGGGGGAGATCTCTGCTGGATCATTGTCAAAATGGAATAAACTGATTGAGGAATATTTAT
>NC_042997.1:208889078-208891578 GCF_006345805.1 Octopus sinensis | reverse complement strand
GCCTGGTTTCTTTCATTCTTGCTATACATATGCTAACAAATATGTTAGCATATGCATATAAGTAAATGTATATGTATAACATATTTGCCAATAAATATATAAAGCTACACCGTTGGGAGAAAATGCATTGTGATCAGCAATGTATAAAAACATCTGACACTATGGGGGATACAAGGATTCAATGATGTAATGCATATATTGATATATATATATGTTAAGTTATCTATTATATTACATATCTGTGATATTATATATAACATTAACATAATGATATAATGTATATATTAATCTATATATACATATATTATTTGCATTATTTACATTCGACGGATATTTTCCTCATCTTTGTTGTTAACACAATGTTTCAGCTGATATACCCTCCAGCCTTCATCAGGTGTCTTGGGGAAATTTTGAACCTGGGCTCTCATTCCTAAGGTATTTTTCGATGTTATTATTATTATTATTATTATTATTATTATTATTATTATTTAGGTTACTCCCTGGAATCAAACTCAGAATCTTGGGATTAGTAGCTCGTGCTCTTAACCACGCTCTTAAGAGAGCACTCTACTAGCCCCAAGATTCCAAGTTCTATTCGAGGCTGTGATCTGAATAATAATAATAATAATAATAATAATAATAATAATAATAATAATAATAATAATGTACTGAGAAGAGCATTATCACTGTGAAAACAACATCCATTCATGAATTTATTTATTTATTAATTTTTTTAAATACATAATTTACCTGTGAATTTGCGTGTGTAATCTGGGAATGCATACAATGAGCTTCTCTGCCCTAGGTGTACGAAAAACACTTGGCAAGAAATGGAAGAAAATTTGAAGAACGAAGGAATAATAATAATAATAATAACAACAACATTGAAAAATATCTTAGGAATGAGAACCCAGGTTTGAAATTTCCCCCAAGACACCTGATGAAGGCTGGAGGGTATATCAGCCGAGACATTGTGTTAACAACAAAGATGAGGACAAATATCCATCAAATGTAAATAATATAAATAATGTACATAATTCCTCGTCTCTTAAATACAGAACTGTAATATACATATATATATATATATACAACTTATAAGAAATGGCTAAAGAAAATTATTTCAAAGCCAATATGCTGATAACAGACTATTAAATCGTCAATTTCCACATATAATCTACTCGCTACAGAAAAAATTGAACTGAAGTCGGGCAAGCTGGCTGTTAGAATATTTAAAATTCATATACATATATATATATATATGTTAAGTTATCTATTATGATATTACGTAGCTGTGATATTATATATAACATTAACATGTATATGGAGGTGGTAGTAGCAATATGCTGCTTCGTATGTCCTCAATACTTGTGGGGGAAAAAAACCTTAACATAACAACTTCTCAGTTACCTGCCCTTGTAAATAATGACCCTTCCATGCCTCTGTCGAAATCATACTCGCCTGTTGGTTTTGTTTTCATTTGTTATTCCTTTTCGGTTGGCTTTCTGCAATATTGTTGCTTGGTTCTTGCAGAGGGTTTACAGAGCAAAAGAGAGAAAAGACAGAGAAAGAGAAAGTGAGAATGAAAGAGAGAGAGAGAGAGAGAGGGAGAAAGAGCAATGTATTTATTGACGTTTAATGTGTTGACGTCACATGCATGTGATATATCGATAACACAAAGGTGTATATATGTAAGTGTTTATATATGTATCTATATATACATACATATAAATGCATATATATATGTATGTATATATATATATATGTATATATATATATATATAAATATGTATGTATGTACACATAGGTCTATACTCATATGTAAATAATTGTTGGTGTTTGTACTAAATTCTATGTTAAAAGTATTTATGAGGTCTGTTTTCATCCTGTTTCATCTGTTAATAAAATGTTCTGGTTATTTATTTCAGTAACATTTTCTCATAATTTAAAGAAAAACCTAGAAAATTAAAGAATTAAAATTATTTTATATTCATGTTGCTTGTGGTTTTTATTTAGAGTTGTTTTATTTACTTTTGCTGTATATGTTTTTTCTTTTTTGAAAGTGTGACTCTGTGGTCCAATAGTTCGCTCTTGAATGTCAAACTGATCGAAGCTTTGTGAGTGGAAGTTTTTATTTATTTACCACCCAATGAGATGTATCAGCACCACCGGATACTCCTGAACCAGTTGCTGAGTGTCCCACCCAAGAGGAATCGATGCTGGATGTGTCGAAACAATTGTCGTGATTAATAATAAACTGAGACGTTGGCATGTAAAAGCACCATCTGAACGTGGCCAATGCCAGCGCCGCCTAGGCTTGCTTCCATGCCGGTGGCATGTAAAAAGCACCATCCGTTTGTGGCCGTTGCCAGCCTTGCCTGGCCCCCGTGCCAGTGGCACATAAAAAGCACCATCCGATCGTGGCCGTTGCCAGCCTTTCCTGGTCTCCGTGCCGGTGGCACATAAAAAGCACCCACTGCACTCACGGAGTGGTTGGCATTAG
>NC_042997.1:208881578-208884078 GCF_006345805.1 Octopus sinensis | reverse complement strand
GGACACGATGTTGAATACACACTTGCTGAAGGACCAGAAGTCAAAGCCAAAAACCCGAACGGACACAATAATAATAATAATAATAATGATAATAATAAACTCATTCCTACCTACATAGTTTAATGAGTAATTCAGTGTGTCAAATGGTCATATTGTAGGAATAAAATGATTATCATATATTTTAATTTTCGGCATCTTGTCCCCGAGCAAAAGTGCATCCAGCACCCCACCCGTGTCCCATATTAATAGCAATGTTATTTCCAGAAGTCATAGCAATAATAGCCTATGTCAGTGTCTTAGAAATGATCGTGTGTGTGCATGTGCATGTATGTGTGTGTGTGTGAGTATGTGTGTGGGTGTGTCTGTGTATCTTAAGCTTCTCGGATCATTATTTTGAGGTTTATATTGCAAATTATTCAAAAGATTCATTTGTACAATCACCAACAAGAAACTTTGAGGAATGATTCAAGAAACTTTATCCTCGAATAAAATATAGAAATTCTGTCTGATGTGTCGACTATTTTTCTACCTTCTGTTGTAAAGATAACTGACATCAATACATACATACATACAGATATACATACATTTGTAAGTATATATGTATATATGTATGCATGTGCATGCGCACACACGTGTGTGTGTGTGTGTGTGTGTGTGTAGTCATCATGATTGAAATATCAAGAAAATACATATATAAAAAAAAGGGCTGATTTAGTTAAAAGCATTTTAGTTGTAAAGAACATAGTGAAAAGAAAATCATCTATCGATCTAGCTGTGTGTGTGTGTGTGTGAGTGTGTGTGTGGTGTGTGTGTGTGTGTGTGTGTGTGTGTGTGTGTGTGTGTGTGTGTGTGTGTGGATTTCAAAGTTAAAGTCAAAACAAACAAATATTAGTAAGAACTCTTAAATTGTTGAAGGTAACATCATCCCTTGTTGCCAAGCAGTAAACTGAGGAGAAACGTTCAGTTATTTCACATGGATGACACCCTTTTGGCTCCTGTTTGTGAAGTTGTTGTTTCGACTACACAAGTAATAATAATTGCCCTTCTTTATACTAAGTAAAACACCTTTGTATGAAGCAGGGGCATTGTTTAAAACGTTGTTCATTTTGGCTTTCTTGTTCAAACTGTCTTTTGCAAGGGCAGCAGGGCATTTCGCTGAGTTCACACACCTGAAAGAGACAAAAAAAAATATAAATGTGAAATAGGCACAGGAGTGGCTGTGTGGTAAGTAGCTTGCTTACGAACCACATGGTTCTGGGTTTAGTCCCACTGCGTGGCACCTTGGTGTGTCTTTTCTAATTGTGCTACCAATCCACTTCCACTTTTTCTTAAATATTTGCTCCCTAATCGAAACTTGATTTCTTCTTTGCCATAGCTCCATATTGCTTATGTGTTGGGGCCATCTAATTTTAAGTATCCTACGCAAGCATCTGTTGATGAATGATTGTATTTGCTTATTTGACTCATATAACATGTGGCATTTTCTAACTCAATGATACACTACTAACATTTTATGTGGACATGGAAGGAAAATTATATATCAAAATCAAATTCGATGACTGGCGTCTGTGCTAGCGAGGTGCAAAGAGCACCATACGAGTGTGATCGTTGACAGAGCAGCTAACCAGCTTCTGTGCCAGTGGCACTTAAAAGGCACCATTCGAGCGTGGTCGTTACCAGCGTCGCACGACTGGCACTCGAGCCCTGTGCTAGTAGGGTAATAAGAGCACCATCCGAGCTTGATCGTTGCCAGAGCGGATAACTGGCCTCTGTGTCAGTGGTACATAAAAGACACCACTCGAGTGTGATCGTTACCGGCATCACCTTACTGGCACCCATGCCAGTAGCATGTGTAAAAGATTCGAGCAAGGTCGTTGCCAGTGCCACCTGACTGGCCCCATGCTGGTGGCACGTAAAAGCACCCACTGCACTCTTGAAGTGGTTGGCATTAGGAAGGGCATCCAGCTGTAGAAACTCTGCTAGATCAAGATTGGAGCCTGGTGCAGCCATCTGGTTCGCCAGCCTTCAGTCATACGTCCAACCCATGCCAGCATGGAAAGCGGACGTTAAACGGTGATGATGAAGATCAACGAAATAAATATATTTGTAAATAAACAGCTTGAAGGTGTGTTAAATGACTTACGTATAATATCCTGACGAAGCCAGACTGAGAGCAAGATCTTGAGGACCTATTTTGGTTTCTTTATGATATATCCAAACTATTCGACTGTTCTTCCAAAGAGTGGTATTGCCATAAGGCAGAGGGTAACTGACACCAGCTTGCTTTGACTGAACGATGTTGTGGCGATCAGTTCCTGAAAATATATAAACAAAGAACAGTTCAGAAAGTTTTATCTCTATATATATATAAAACTGAGGATGTGTGTCTGTCTGTTTGTCTGTTTGTTTCCCTAAAACTTGAGAACTACACAACCAATTTCATTCAAATTTAACACATGCCTTACTTAGGGTCCGGGGAGTGTCATCGGCAAAAAAATTT
>NC_042997.1:208824078-208876578 GCF_006345805.1 Octopus sinensis | reverse complement strand
GATTTTCCTTACCGGCATTACCTTCCCCATCATTGCCGTCGTTGTTGTTGTTGTGTGTGTTGCTACCTGTAAACAGAGATGGAAGAATATGAAGGATCCTCAACAGAAAATAACATGGGGGGGGGGTGTCTTTCAAAATATTTAACTACATTATCAAGAAAATGACATAAATACGTTAGGAATATTGCATTTCTAAATCTCTCAGAGAGAGTCTTATACAGTAGCAGCTCGATAAAGTGATGGTTTGTTGCCAACTTAGTGTGGCAGTCCCAGGAAGGGGAAGAATGCTACTGTTATTTAGCCCCAGGAAATATCGCTGCCTTAATAATAATAATAATAATAATAATAATAATAATAATAATAATAATAATAATAATAATAAATGCTCTGATGCAGTACCAGGCAGTGGCTCACATGGCTTCTGATCTTAACTGATTGGAAGTGTTATCATGTACATTGTTTTGTCTTGGTATAAAAGATGGGCTACAGCAGATATTCTGCTCCAATACCACAGATTTGATTGTCAGTTGTTTGACCGTAACCAGTTGAGCATGTCCCTTAGTGGCTGACGATATGTGCATCTCTGATCACGAGCAGAAGCCATGTGTTGAGAGGAATTCTTTGGGGTTTAAATAATTCACCTTTGGAAACATGGGTGTTTCATTTAACATCCTTAAATAACCCTTATTCAAGGACCTTTTGAGTGGTATGGGTTACTCGACCAGAAGAAAATTCTAACTGGGCCCCACCTGCAAGGTCATTTGCTGTTTATCTTGATATGAGATCACCATATCGCGCACATATGGTTGTGATGCATGTGCCTGGTGTACCCTTATCAGACGGGTAGTCATGATGGGTATACTGGGCTTCGTATATTTTACCCCAGTGTCACTTTGATGGCATGCACTGCTCTCTCACTTAATAATAATAATAAGGTTATAAAAGATGGGCTACAGCAAATATTCTGCTCAATACCACAGATTTGCTTGTTAGTTGTTTGACTGTAACCAGTTGAGCATGTCTCTTAGTGGCTGATGATATGTGCATCTCTGATCACGAGCAGAAGTAGTGGGGGAGCATCATAGCTGGTGAGCTGGCAGAAATGTTAGCACGCAGGTGAAATACTTAGCTGTATTTCATCAGTGTTTACGTTCTGAGTTCAAATTCTGCCGAGGTTGGCTTTAGCTTTCATCCTTTCGAGGTTGATTAAATAAGTACCAGTTACGCACTGGGGTCGATGTAATCGACTTAATCCGTTTGTCTGTCCTTGTTAGTCCCCTCTGTGTGTAGCCCTTTATGGGCAGTAAAGAAATAAATCATAGCCATGTGTTGAAAGGAATTCTTAGAGGTTTGAATAATTTACCTTTGGAAACATGGGTGGTTTGCTCAACATCTAACTGGGCCCCACCTGCAAGGTCATGTACTGTTTATCTTGATATGAGATCACCATGTTGCGTACATATGGTTGTGATGCATGTGCCTGGTGTACCCTTATCAGACGGGTAGTCATGATGGGTATACTGGGCTGTATATATTTTACCCGTGTCACTTTGATGGTATGCACTGCTCTCTCACTCAATAATAATAATAATAATAATAATAATAATAATAATAATAATAATAATAATGATAATAATAGGATTTGGTTTGGGAAATACTAATTCTGTAAGGAATTATCATAAAAGTAATCCCAGTTTTTATAGATGCTCTAAGGTGCTGTCACCAAGAGACTTGGCAGTTTCCATACTGAGATTGATGTAACTACCAGGACTGCATCAATTCAGAAATCTGCTCTTTTGGGAACAGCACGAATCATTCAAAAGGTCCTTGATTTCTAAGGAAATTGGTTGTGACCTGGTATCAAGGACGTTGAGTCTGAATGTAAAAAAAATCCATGCACACCATGAATAAATGAGTTTATAGTATACATTAGTTATGGTGCACTACAATTTGTTGGACAGGGTTAAAAAAGGGGACAGAAAATAGAATTATAAGTCATATGAAGAAAGCCAGCAATTTGCTTTGGACAAAACACATTGCTAAAATTGCCAAGAAGGCTGAGGGTGTCTTGGCATCACTCACCAAGTCCTTGGTGAGCTGCTCTCCGACTATCTATCTTTATATAGCTATGGTACGACCTCACCTAGAATTTGCATCACTGGTCTGGAACACCTATCTTGCCCAGGATATCGATCGTCTGGAAGCTGTTAAGCGATGTGCAACCAAAAGAATACCCTCCATCAGGCATTTGCCATATTCTGAACGCCTTACTTCCCTGGGCATGGATACATTGAAACTTCGACATCTGGCAGCTGACTTGGCAGACACCCATAAAATTATTAACCATCTTACAAACAATAACTCTGAGCACCTTTTCAAACTCCACCCGTCTAACACCCGTGGACATGTTTACAAAGTCAGAAAACAGCACAGCTCCCATGACTTTTGGAAACATTTTTTCACGCTGAGAGTTGCTGAAGCATGGAACAAACTGCCGGCATCAGTTGTTAGTTGTCAGAGCACTGCATCCTTCAAAACTTCCATGCTTCCTGAGATTCGCCAACACTACACCTGATTTTTCTTCTCTCCATACACACACAAGCATGTATCTGACTCATACACTGTTCGCTTCCCAGACATTTGTACATTACTGCATGTACTTTATATGCACTCTTTGACAAGTTATGGATGCATGCACAGTAGACAGAATAAAACACAAGAAGATTGAAAAGTGAACTTTAAGGGAATCATAAGAAGGAAAGGGTGAACAGACACATCAGGAGTAATGTTGCTTAATTTTGGGAAGCATAAAATTATTGAAGAATGCTTTGTCTTCATAGTAAACAACTGATACAGGTAGTTTATTACATTCTTTGATAATTCTGAGTGCCAAAAATATGCTTTTGAAAGTCATGGGTGCTGCTCTGTTTTTGATTTCATTAGTGTGTCTTTGTGAAATCGATGTCCATGTGATCAAGAGTAATCTGGGTCTAAACAAAAAGGACAACAACATAAACATTATTTGATGTAATGAAATAAAAACACAGATAATACACGAGGTGCAGACTAACCTGTCCACTGGATATGTACCAGATCATCGGAATTTATAGTTAGTGAGTTGGGTACAAAGTCGTACTCCACAGCTGGGAAGGTTTGTACAATGTTGCCGCGTTTACCTCGGACGTTCAGGTTGTGGATGTTTTGTGTCACATCTTTAGGCCGTGGCATCAGGTGGAAGACGTGACTTCTGTCCTGGAAGACCCGACCGAACTGGGCTGTATTGATAGCAAGTTGAAGGGGCAGCCCAGCAACATTAACGACAGGGTCATTTTGAACAGGAGACTTTTTACTGCAAAAATAACAACAACAAAAGTCATTTACTAAATCAACGACAAAGGTGATTATGACAATAGTGATGATGATGAAAATATTAGCTATGATGCTCATGGCAAGGATGCTGCTGCTGTTAGTGGTGTTGGTGGTATTGATGGGAATGATGAGGTTGGTAGGGGTGGTGGCGGTAGTGATGACGATGGTGATGATGATGGTGACGATGATAATGATGATGATGGTGTTTCTGATAATGACGACAGCGACGATGACGATGATGACGATGATATTGGTAATGGTGAGGGTGATAATGATGATGGTGATAATGATGCTGATGATAATGATGATGATGATGATAATGATGATAGTGATGATAACGATGATGATGATGATGATGATAATGATGATGATGATAATGATGATATTGGTAATGGTGAGGGTGATAACGATGATGATGATAATGATGATAGTGATGATAATGATGATGATGATGATGATGATGATTATATTGGTAATGATGATGATTCTGATAATGACGATGGCGACGATGATGATGATGATGATGATGATGAAGATGATGGTGATAATGATGATAGTGATGATAACGATGATGATGATAATGATGATAGTGATGATAACGATGATGATTATATTGGTAATGATGATGATGGTGATAATGATGATGGTGGTGGTGGTGGTGTTTGTCCTTACACCACAGCCATATTTGGGGCTATTTAGTTCTGCAAATTTAAGTTGGATCTCCATTACCTTATATTTTAAATATCTCAGACAGAGGAGGAATTGCCTCACTCATGACCTTCTTCCCCCCCACCCCAAAGTTTCTAAGACTTGAAGAAGGGAGAGAGGTTGGGTGTTGTGCTCAAACCAGAGACATGGTCCTATGCATTGCAGCAAAAGGGGATACTGAAGGACCGGGTTACTTGTGCTAAGCTAAACAAGGGTTTAAATCTGCCACCCCAGTTAATGGACTTCACTAAAGATACCCAAGTACTAGTTACAAACGAGTGATACAATTAAGTTTCTACATTTAAGAGATGAGAAATTATTTACGTTATTTACATTTGACAGATATTTGTCCTCATCTTGTTTGTTGTTAACACAATGTTTCGGCTGATATACTCTCCAGCCTTCATCAGGTGTCTTGGGGAAATTTCGAACCTGGGTTCTCATTCCTAAAGTATTTTTCAATGTTATTATTATTATTATTATTATTATTATTATTATTCACTGCCTGGAATTGAACTCGGAATCCTGGGGTTAGTATCCCATGCTCTTAACCACTATGCTGTATGCCTGTGGGCATATGGCCTAGTGGTTAAGCACGCGGGCCTATGGCAAAGTGGTTAAGAGTACAGGCTACTAACCCCAGGATTCTGAGTTCAATTCCAGGCAGTGAATCATCATCATCGTTTAACGTCCGTTTTCCGCGCTAGCATGGGTTGGACGGTTCGACCGGGGTCTGGGAAGCCAGAGGCTGCACCAGGCTCCAGTCTGATCTGGCAGTGTTTCTACAGCTGGATGCCCTTCCTAACGCCAACCACTCCGCAAGTGTAGTGGGTACTTTTTATGTGCCACTGGCACAGAAGCCAGTCGAGGCGGCGCTGGCATCGGCCACGTTCGGATGGTGCTTTTTATGTGCCACCGGCACAGGTATCACAACTACTATTTCCATTGATATTTATTTCGATGTTCATGTACTTGACTCAATAGGTCTCCTCAAGCACAGCGGGATGTTCTGGAATCCAAGGTACTTTGAATGGGCAGGAGCTATGCGGAACTGGTGCAGGAAGCAGCCCGGGTCTTAGCAGTCACAGCATATCTCCAGAGATCTCGGTCCTTCGCCATTGCCTCAATAATAATAATAATAATAATAATAATAATAATAACAATATTGAAAAATACCTTAGGAATGAGAACCCAGGTTCGAAATTTCCCCAAGACACCTAATGAAGGCTGGAGGGTAAATCAGCCTAAACGTTGTGTTAACAAGAAACAAGATAAAGACAAATATCCTTCGAATGTAAATAATGTACGATTAAGTTTGCTAGAAGCAGAGACATGGCTGTGTGGTAAGAAGTTTTCTTTGCAACCACAGGGTTCCTGGTTCAGCCCCATTGCATGGTATCTTGGGCAAGTGTCTTCTACTATAGGACCGAATTAACCAAAGCCTTGTGAGTGAATATGGCAGATAGAAACTGAAAGAAGTTCATCATATCTATATCTATATATATATATAAATGTGTGTGTGTGTGTGTTTGTCCCTCATCACCATTTCGCAATCGGTGTTGGTGTGTTTACATCCCTGTAACTTGGCAGCTAGGCAAACAAGACTGATAGAATAAGTACCAGGCTCAACATAAGATAAGCACCTTTCAAGGTGGTGCCCCAGCATGGCCACAGTCTAATGACTAAAATGAGTAAAAGATGAGAGATAAAAGACACTAATGTCTTCAATTGTGAAATTTTAAGAAGTAGAAATTTCTTGTCTGTTTTTTCAGTTTAGTAATAAAGGCTTCAGCTAAGAAGAGAACTGCCAACTTGGCCATTATGCTAAGCATCAAGGCGGCAAGCTGGCAGAATTGTTAGCATGCAGGGTGAAATGCTTAGGAGGATTTCGTCTGCCGATATGTTGTGGCAAAATTTGAAACATCATCATTTAATGTCCCTTTTCCATGCTGGCATGGGTTGGACGATTTGACTGAGGGCTGGCGAACCAGATGGCTGCACCAGGCTCCAATCCGATCTGGCAGAGTTTCTACAGCTGGATGCCATGAACCACTCCGAGAGTGTAGTGTGTGCTTTTGCGTGCCACCGGCACGAGGGCCAGTCACGTGGGGCTGGCAATGGCCTTGCTCAAAACGTGTTTTTTTTTATTGTTATTATTATTTTTGAAGGCGATGAGCTGGCAGAATGGTTAGCACGGTGGACAAAATGCTTAGTGGTATTTTGCCTGCCACTACGTTCTGAGTTCAAATTCCGCCAAGGTCAACTTTGCCTTTCATCCTTTCGGGGTCGATTAAGTAAGTACCAGTTATGCACTGGGGTCGATGTAATTGACTTAAATCCGTTTGTCTGTCCTTGTTTGTCCTCTCTGTGTTTAGCTCCTTGTGGGTTGTAAAGAAATAGGTATTTCACCTGCCGCTACATTTTGGGTTCAAATTCTGCCAAGGTAGACTTTGCCGTATATCCTTTCGGGGTCGATGAAATAAGTACTTGTGAAACACTGGGGTCGATGTAATCAACTAGCCCCCTTCCCACTAAAATTTTCAAGGCTTTGTGCCTAGAGTAGAAATAATTCTACTAACCATCGCCTTATCAAACAATCAGTACTTAATACTGTCCCTAATTGTCTTATATCATCATCGTGTGAAGGCACGGTGGTTCAGTGGTTAGGGTATTTGATTCACGATTGTAAGGTCATGAGTTTGATTCCTGGTGGTGTGTTGTGTCCTTGAGCAAGACACTTTATTTCATGTTGCTGCAGTTGTTGTGCTGTTGCTGTTGAGCAAACGGTCTTCGTCCCAGTGGGAGAAGTCCGAAACGTGGTCCTTTGCTATTCGTAAGACCCGCAGAAGAGAAAGCAGGTCAACCCCCAACACCGAGAGCATCGATGGATGCCTGAATGCACATTCAGGCTATCAGATGTTGCGTAGGAAGTCGGAGACAAGAAACAGGAAGAAAGAGAGAGAAAGGTGGGGCGAAAGAGTACAACGGGGATCGCCTCTCCCCCCCCTGGCAGAGTCTCATGGAGCTTTAGGTGTTTTCGCTCAATAAACACACACAACGCCCGAAATCGAAACCACAATCCTCCGACCGCTAGTCCGCTGCCCTAACCATTGGGCCATTGTGCCTCCACTGTTACTGCAGTTCACTCAACTGGCAAAGTTGAGTTGTACCTGTATTTCAAAGGGCCGGCCTTCTTCTATTCTGTGTCACAGAGAATCTCTCTGAAAACTTTGCTAAGGGTATGCGTTTGCTGTGGAGTGCTCAGCCACTTGCATGTTTATTTCCCAAGCAAGCTGTTCTGTTGATGGGACCAACCGGAACCCTTGTCGTTGTAACCTATGGAGTGCCACTGTGTTATTGTCAAGAATGATTTTGTAAATCAATAAGGAATTCTCAGCTAATTCTTTACTTACCCATTTTGTGCAGCTGTTGTCGTGGCAGGGTCATAGTCATCCGTACTGATGTTGTATCTGCAAAACAAAATATATCTCACAACATTAATTCTCTTATTTGATTTAATGTAATTTTTACTGTTTTGATATTAATTAACCCTTTCGTTACTGTATTTATTTTGAGATGTTCTGTGTTTCTTTTAATTGATTCTAAATATAATAAAGAATTTAGTAAAATAACTTAGTTATCATTCAACTAGTGTTAGGAACATAAATTGTGACTAAGGTTTGGTGGAAGATTTTAATTCCAAACTTATGAAAATAAGACATTTGTACTTCAGAGCCAGAGGTGGTTCCAGCTGGATTGGTATCAAAAGGTTTAAATTAATCATTTGTTAACCCATTTTTTCACCATATTTCTGTTGAGATGCTCTGTATTTCTTTCAATTAATTTTAAATAAAATAAAACATTTAGTAAAATAACTTTGTTATCACTAAGCTAGTGTTAGGAACATAAATTGTGACTAAGGTTTGGTGGAAGATTTTAATTCAGAACTTTTGAAAACAAGATATTTGTACTTCAGAGCCAGAGGTGGTTTCAGCCGAGTTGGTAACAAAAAGGTTAAGAAAAGGCATATGGTGTATATATCTCTCCTCACATTCTTATGAAACTTTCCTCTCTGTCTCTGCTGACCCCTCACCCAGTCCAATCCTCTCTATCACTTCACCTATATTCACCCCACCCCACTGTACCTTGAGGGTATGTCCATCACCATCTCACGGAGGCAATGACTAGTGACCGAGACCTTTTGGTAATATGCTGTGCTTTAGAAGACCCATCAAGTCAAGTGAAATCATAGTCGTGGCTGATGCTGGTGCCATGTAATTGGCACCTGTGCCAGTGGCATAGGAAAAGACCCTTTCTAGTGTTGGGCCTCATGGAAGCAATGACCAGGGCCTTTGGCGTTACGTCATGCTTGAGAAGAAGACCCTTCAAGCTGAGCAAAACCACAGTTGCGGCAGATACTGGTGTCACACAAATTGGCACCCGTGCCAGTGGCACATAAACACACCCTGGTGTCATGCAAATGGCACTCGTACCAGTGGCATGTAAAAGCACCCATTACACTCTCAGAGTGGTTGGCATTAGGAAGGGCATCCAGCCGTAGTAAACTATGCCAAATCAGACTGGAGTCTGGCGCAGATTTCCAGCTTACCAACCCAGTCAAACCATCCAACCCATGCCAGCATGGACAATGCACATTAAATGAAGATGATGATGATGATGATGATGATGATCTCTCATTCTCTTCATCTCTCTCTTTCTCTACCTTTTTCTTCAAATGGGGTATCCTCGTATCTCTTCTAGAGCAAGGCACCTCTCTCTATCTCTCCATTATTCTTTTAATCTCTCTCATCAACTGGCACCAAGCCACCTGCCTTCATAATACTCCCTGGCCCACCCCAGTTGAAGGGATTTTGTCATGTCTTGCAAGTTCCTTAGTGATGTCACTGCTGCTGGTGCCATGGAAAAAGCATCCCTATATACTCTGTAAAGTGGTTGGTGTTAGGGAAGGGCACGAAACTGTAGAAACCATTCCACAACAGACATCTGAGGACTGGTGTAGCTCTCTGGCTTGCCAGTTCCTGTCAAACTGTCCAGCCCATGCCAGCATGGAAAACAGATGTTAAGTGATGATGATGAAGAAGAAGAACATACGTGGAAACAACTTACCTGATTCTGAAGACGCAGCGCTTTTCATTACCAGACGGAAAATAAGGAAGTTTCCACATAAAGGAATTCATTGTTCCTGAGAGTCCATTACCCAAATGGTTTGTTCTGTGTAAGAAATGGAAGAAATTGTTTACGCAGGATGAAGCAATTAAATTTCATGGAATTCTTCAAATTCTGTGACATAAGGAAATAAAATAAATTACTTAAAGACTAGGCGTTCAGGTGAGTATAATGGCATTGATGCGGCAACATTTGAAATATTGTCTAGGTAAATGCAGCTGATGAAGACTGATCAAATTTACGTTGTCAAACGTATTTGAAGAGTCAGAAACCAGTCCTGCATTATCCGATTCTGGGTTGTCCGTTTATCAAATGTTCTTCCTGGAGGTATGACAAATTTTTCAGGTTTGTTGCACACACACGTCTTTGCTAGTAAATACGCAGTGAAGCCATACAATAGCGTTGTATTTGTATTGATTGCTATTTTCCAGTAAACATTTGGTGCCATGTTGTACCACTTATCTGTTATATATATATATATATATATAAACACTTTAATAATGATCAATTAAAGATTTTTAATGAAATGTTTGGGCATGTTAAGATAAAACTGTCAAGGCAGCAAGCTGGCAGAAACATTAGCACACTGGGTGAAATGCTTAGCGATATTTCGTCTCTCTTTATGTTCTGAGTTCAAATTTTGCCGAAGTCAACTTTGCCTTTTATCCTTTCGGAGTCGATAAATTAAGTACCAGTTGCTTACTGGGGTTGATCTAATCGACTGGCCCCCTCCCCGCAAATTTTGGGCCTTGTGCTTAGAGTAGAAAAGGATAAGATATAACTGTTTTAGTATTTTACTGACAATATAGGAAATTTCAAATGCAGAATACCTGTGGAAACAATTTAGATCTGTAAATACCTTAGGAGATGAAAAAAATAAAATCAGTCAGCAAGCCACTACAGAGGATTGAGAGGTACAGGGTTCGATTCTCTGTAGCGCTTGCTGGCCACTTTTTCCCATCTTCTGAAGGTTTTTACCTGATCACCTGAGCAGTTTTCACAGATATTCTGCATTCAAGATTTACTTCATTTTCTGTAAAATACTCACTCAGCATTTTTAAGTTTGTTTATAAAAAATGTTCTCACATTCCAACAGCTATTGTTTAGTGTTATAAAAGACAGTATTTGCTGTCAGGGTTTGCTCAACTTAATGGTACAAAGTACTCATCAGGAATTTGAGAGGTACAGGGTTCAATTCTCTTTAGCTGGCCACATTTTCCTGTCTTCTAAAGATACAGGGTTTGGGCAAAATAATGGGAACACACAGCATCATAATTTTGAAATATCTATAAAACCATCAAAAGCTTGTTTATTTTTGTTTTTTTGATTTATTATTAGCATTGCTTAATATGTTTTGCTAAAATTACTGTTTTTTTTTCAGATATCATCACAAAAAGGTAATTAAAATTCATTAAAATGACAGATCAATCAGACTTTCAAAGAGGTAAAAATTGTTGGTGCTCGTATGGCAGGCATTAGCGTAACGGAAACAGCCGAAATGTTTGGTGTATCAAGAAGTATTGTCTTGAAAGAAATGACCAAAAAACCATTACTTTCAAAAACAAACATTGCAAAGCATTCAGAGTGGAGTAAAAACCTACAGAATTGGTCCCTAGAGCAGTGGAAGAATGCTATTTTTTTTTGGACGAGTCATCCTTTACCTTATTTTTGACCACCAGCCGAGTATACATGTGGAGACAGCCAAAAGAAGTATTTGACCCAGACTGCCTTCTTCCATGAAGGAGGATCTGTGATGATCTGGGGGACTATATCTTGAAATCTGCAGGCCCAATGGTTTCCCTTCATAGCAGAATTAATAGTCAAGACTATTTAAGCATTTTATCTGATCAAATTCATCCTATGGCTGCAGAACTGTTTCCGGAGGGAAACGCAATCTTCAGGATGATCATGCACCAATTCACACAGCTAAAGTCATTACTGAATGGCACGAGAAACATTCTAGTGAAGTTGAACATCTTATCTGGCCACCACAGTCCCCACATCTCGATATTATTGAATATTTATGGTGCATTTCAGAAAAACGAGTAAAGAGTCAATATCCTCCACCATCATCACTACAAGAACTGGAGACTGTTTTAACTGAAGAATGGACAAAAATTCCTTTGGAAACAATTCAAACTTTGTACGAGTCCATACCTTGTAGAATTCAAGCTGTAATTACTGCCAAAGGCAGTTCCACCCTATATTAAAATTAATTTGTTTGAAATTTTAAGGGGTTTCCATTATTTTGTCCAACCCCTGCACCTATGTAAAATAATAAATAAGAAAAAACATAATTCTTTATTCAGAACTTACCTAGAATAAGCAGCTTTCTGACATACGGGAACATCTGCACGCACCAAACATTCTTTGTGGCTGATATTTTTGGTGTCCCAAGGAAGGCCCCACACATGTTCTACATTGACTTTTGATTTGGCCTTCTTGCATTCTTCAGCAGTTTTATATTCTGGAAGAAAATTTGGTAGATTAGGACTCTGGAATTATTCATTAATTTGAATAATGAATAAGGTGGTGGCAGTGGTGGTGGTGGTGGTGTTCGTGATGGTGGTGATGTTAGTGTTGATGGTGTTGGCGGTGATGGTGGTGATGTTAGTGTTGATGGTGTTGTGGTAACGGTGGTGGTGGTGGGTGGTGTTGGTGGTGATGTTGGCAGTGGGGATAGGGGGTAATGTAGGTGGTGTTGGGGGTGTTAGTGGTGGTGGTGGTGGTGGTGGACTGAAGGATTCTTGTTGACAATGTAGAATGCTAAGAAGATGCTGAATTGAGTGAGCACGGAGAGGCTAGTATGGAGGTTATGACCCAGCTCAAGAACATCATCATCATCATCATTTAGCGTCCGTTTTCCATGCTGGCATGGGTTGGACGGTTCAACTGGGGTCTGGGAAGCCAGGAGGCTGCACCAGGCCCAGTCAGATCTGGCTGTGTTTCTACAGCTGGATGCCCTTCCTAACGCCAACCACTCCGTGAGTGTAGTGGGTGCTTTTTATGTGCCACCGACACAGGTGCCAGATGAGGCTGGCGAACGGCCACGCTCGGATGGTGTTTTTTACATGCCACCGGCACGGAGGCGAGGCGAGGCTGGCACGGCCACGATCAGATGGTGTTTGTTACGTGCCCACAGCACGGAGGCCAGTCAATGTGGTACTGGCTATGGCCATGTTCGGATGGTTTTCTTATGTGCCACCGGCACTGGTACCACAAAGATACAAATTCCATTGATGTTCATCGATTTTGATTTGATTTGATTCTCACTTGCCTTGTTATATTTATTTCTTTATTGCCCACGGGGCACTAAACATACAGGGGACAAAAAGGACAGACAAAGGGATTAAGTCTATTGCATCGTCTCCAGTACTGGTACTTATTTAATCGACCCCGAAAGGATGAAAGGCAAAGTTGACCTCGGCAGAATTTGAACTCAGAACATAACGGCAGATGAAATATTGCTAATCATTTCACCTGGCGTGCTTAACGATTCTGCCAGCTCGTCACTCTAAGAATAAAGTCGTATTCTTTCTACTCCTGGTACAAGGCCCCAAATTTTTAGGGAGCAGGGCCAATCGATTAGATTGACCCCAGTATGAAACTGGTACTTAATTTATCGACCCGAAAGGAAGAAAGGCAAAGTTGACCTTGATGGAATTTGAACTCAGAACATAATGATAGACGAAATACCGCTAAGCATTTTGCCTGGTGTGCTAACATTTCTGCAAGCCCATTGCCCTAAGAATAAAGTTATTTTATGACAAGGCAGCTATAAAGATAAAGTCATAGAATCAAACAAGATATGTCATAGCGATTGTAGAAGCATGTCATAGTGAGAGTAGAGATGCGTCATAATTATAGCTGGAAACATGTCATAAAAGAGGTTTGTCATAGAGGTTTGTTGTAATGATTGTAGAGGCATGGCATAGTGGTTATAGAGAGATGTCATAGTAGTTGTACAGCAAGGAATTAATTACAGTGATCCTTCGTTTATCGCGGTAGATTGGTTCCGAGGCTGGCTGCGATAACTGAATTTCCTCAAAGTAGGGACACCATATTTACAGTATTTATTTAACGTGTATTTGGACTTTTAAAACCCTCCCTGTACTGTTAACAATCCACCCATTACAGTAGTCTATTAATAACAAATTTTAGGAGTTCATATATATATATTTTTAAAATCCACAAAGTCGTGAATCTGTGATAGTTGATCCGCGAAGTAACATAGGGATCATTGTATATCAATTCATATTTTTTTATTCTTTTACTTGTTTCAGTCATTTGACTGCAGCCATGCTGGAGCACCATCTTAAAGGGTGTTAGTCGAGGGAATTGACCCCAGGAATTATTCTTTGTAAGCCTAGTAATTATTCCAGAGGTCTCTTTTGCAAAGCTGCTAAATTACAGGAACATAAACACTCCAGCAAAGGTTGTCAAGTGATGAGGCTTACAAATAAAAACACACACACACACACACACATATATCATCATCATCATCATATATATATAGAGAGTTAATCCAAACAAGAAAACACAAAAAAAACACAACAATGCGAGGACGTGGAACAAATATGGTATTATTGGACGCTTGGAAAAGAAGGAAAGAAGGAGGGTTTAACGTTTCGAGCGGAGCTCTTCGTCGGAAACATAGGAGAAGGAAAGATCCAGAGAAGGGAAGACGGAGGAAAAAAAAATCGCCAACGGGACACACGAGGTCACATATATATGATGGGCTTCTTTCAGTTTCCGTCTACCAAATCCACTCACAAGGCATTGGTTGGCCCAAGGCTATAGTAGAAGACATTTGCCCAAGGTGCCACACAGTCGGACTGAACCCGGAACCATGTGGTTGGTAAGCAAGCTACTTACCACACAGCCACTCCTGCACCTATGTATATTGGTGTCCATGTATATTTAACAGGCAGCAACAGAAATGAGCAGAAGACACAGGTAAATGGCATCAATCATATCTACTTACCTGGTGCTTTCTCAAGGTAACTAGAAAACTCAACCCAAGTCTTCTTGTTACTCTCACACGCTGCTTTATTGTTATATCTTGACGCACATTTTCTTGTCTTATCTGGGTAAAACTCTACACATTCTCCATAATTATGCTGATTGAAGCTCTTATCACGGTAATTTCTGCAAACATAATCCAAATACAAGATCTTATCAAAAAAGTATCAGCACTATTGCTATGGTAACAGAGCTAAAATATGCAAAGTGAAGCCACTTCTCACAAATTGATCCTGAACTCAGTGTTGCGTGTACACTAAATAAAAGATGTTCTCACACGCTTCTGTTCTTTCTAGCAATGCTTGGAAATAGAGTTTGTAGAAGACTGGGCTTCAGCTGCACAGGGTCACCTTTTTAAGAACATAACAGATCATGACCTGTGGGCCGTAGTTTGGTGAGTCCTGCCCTAAAACAGAATTGCACACCTGACAGCTAGTTACATTATATGTACAAACGAGGGGAAGATAATGAGAGAGAGAGAGAAACAAAAATAAGGAGCAAAGGGTGATTGGCATTCCACTGACACGGAACCTGTCTTCATTCTTTTGGTGAGATGTATAAATTCATTGACTGAGACTGATTTTCTTTATAGCAATGCTGTTGTTGTAGAAAGTATAGTTCATATCCTTTGACAATAATTACAATGAGGTCTGATCAAAATGCACTGGGACTGTTGCTATGGGAACAGAGCTAAAGTATGCAAAGGGAAGCCACCTGGTACAGTTTGACCGTAAACTCCTTCACTCATGCACACCAAGTTATAACATTCTCACTCACTTCCATTGTTTATAGACGTGCTTTGAAGTAAAGTGTGTAGAGTGTGGCCACCTCAAAGAGAGGATTAAGTTTCAGCTGTGCAGGATCTCCTTGACTGTGTTGAGGAAGACAAAACCTTTTTTAAAAACAGTCATAACAGGTCATGAATTAAGGGTCTCTGGTGATTATCCTGAAGTCAAGGCTCAGTCTTCACAGTGTAAGACTTAACCAAGGCTTCAAGATGCTGAGGAAATCCAACGGAATGTGACAAGGCAGCTGCTCATTATCCCAAAACAAGAGTTCCAGGAATGCTTCCAACAAAGGAAACGATGGGAGATAAAGTGTGCAGCTTCAGAAGGGAACAATTTTGAAGGGGAATTGATATTGTTGTAGTTTTCTTTTTACAGTAGCCGCCTTGATACAATTTGAACAGACCTCATATAATTTCAGTTCATGTTACACATATTTGATACAAAATTAAAAACCACTTTTCGGTTTTCTATTTCTTCAGCAACACCAAACAAGTATGGAAGGATGCAGAGACTCAGAGACACAGAGCTTTCAGACATTCCCAGGAATCGAGGCTTTTAACCAAAGTTATTTTACTCATTAATGTTCCTTGTAACCCTTCAATCTCTTGTACGAGACAAGATGAGCTTGGAGACGAAAGCGGTGGCCAGTAATCTAATCTGCTGAGAATTACAGCTTTCCATAGAATCAGTATAATTACTGGTTTTCTTGTGGTGAAAACTCATAAGCTCCATCCCGTGAGACATCTGCATTTGGCGGTTATTCTGGTGGTGTGGCTAGTAGTTGTAAAGCAAACTTTTTGACCCGTCAGTCATACATGAACCTGCAAATAACAAGTGAATGAACATCACTTACTGACAATCTTCAGATTTTTGAGAAAAGACAGCAATATCAAGCCACGGGGTTGGGTGCCAGTAAGGATAATAATCTCTCTCCTCTGGGCATTCATAACCACTTCTGCCCCCACCATTGTTCTGGCGGGTTTGAGTGGCTCGCTTATAACCATTTTTATCATTCAAGTTTTGGTCAGCAGCAAATAAACCTGAAAAGTGTTGAGATAATAAAGAAAGAAATATTATAAAGGTGATCATCTCAAATGTAATTAAAGGTAACGTGTGTGGGGCTGGGGTGGGATAGGGGAATACAGTTGAAGATGAATTAAAAATCTTTAATATAACAAAACAGGATTGAGTGTAATGCATTAAACAAACTTAACTATGGAATGAAATTGAGAGAAAGGGAAAACATAAAAAGCATTGGTGCTGGTGTCAAAGAGCTGGTAGCTGTCCCATGTCAAAAGCAGGTGTGTCAGTGCCACACAAAAAGCACCCAGCACACTCTGTAAAGTGGTCAGCATTAGGAAGGGCAACCGACCATAAAAACCTTGCCAAAACAGATAATGGAGCCTGGTGCTGCTCTCTGGCCTCGCCAGCTCCTGTCAAACCATCCAACCCATGCCAGCATGGAAAATGGATGTTAAATGATGACGACGACGACGACGACGATGATGATGGTGGTGGTCATGAGGATGAGACCCTGGAAAATTACAACCTTGCATCCTAGGACTCACAGCACCAGGTACCGAATTTCCAAGCTGTATAAGTGATTGGGATCATAATATTCCCCACTGAACTGGATGCTGATCCATTGCAGCATCACTCATCTGCAACTGAGTGGAGTGAAAGAGCCATGGGATACATCTTTTGATCAGGGAGACAACACACTGTCTGGTCTGGGAACTGAAACCCTAATCTTGAGACTGTCAATGCAACAGCCTAACCCCCAGTATGATATGCACCCTCAATGAAATTGAAAACTTAACCAAAAATCTTTAGATTAATCAAACATTATGAAGGGCTGTAAATATATAGGTGTAGGCATGGCTGTGTGATAAGAAACTTGCCAGCATGGAAAACGGACATTAAATGATAATGATGAGGATGATGATGAGGATGATGATGATGTTGGAGCAAGACATTGTTGCTGCACTGATTTATGGGAATGATAAATGCATTTCCCCTGAGGTTTTGCAATAAGAATATTTGTAAAACAGAATTTCCATAGATTCTGCTAGTTTTATCATGTACTAGCAGTATCGCCTGGCGTTGCTCGGGTTTGTTTCGACCCTTTAGATTTGGAATTTTTGAAAAGTAAAAATTTCACATTATGTAGCTTGTTATTCTCTTTAAGTGAACATTTTTCTAGTTGAAATACACTGAAAAATGGCGACACACCAGTAAAAAAATCGTAAAAAATAGGGATTTTCATAGAAAAAAAGCACCTTTTTGATGTAATTAAATTTTGGTGTTAACATGGTCTGATTTGAATTTTATCTTTTATGGAATGAAGAGCAAGCCTTCTTCTATCATACTCTCAATTTTGGTCAACTTGTGCTGCAGGGTCTCGGAGGAGATAGTGTTAGTTGAAGGCTACCAAACCTGCCAGACACACACACAACTTCAGCTTTATATAGAGAGAGATTAAGGAAAGAAATCTAGAGAATTCAGATGGTTGAGTTGTTAAGGTGTTTGAAATATCAACAGTTCATATATTCTCACTGGTGAGTTCTAATCCTTCTAAAGGCATTTAACTTTTAGTGACTTTGCTTACCTAGTTGTAAAAATAAATTATTTAAAGATCTTAGCAGAAAATAGCGAACTACCAAAACTTACCATTATTTCGTTCACGTTGATAACATTTGTGATACCAATCCCAGGTCTCGTGAAGGCCAGAATCTGCTTTAACAGCTTTACCCTTAATTTTATGACTCTCCTTACGAGTCTTGGGATTTACGTTTTTCTCATTGAAATTTTGTTTATTAGTGTTCACTCCATCTCTCAATACGTCAAGCTTATCGTCTGTAATATAATTATTGTTGAGTAATCGTTAATTAATATTGATAATAATAATAATAATAATAATAAAAATAATAAATCAAAATCAAAATCAAAGTGAAATTCGATGACGGGCACGAGCACCATACGAGTGTGATCGTTGACAGAGCAGCTAATTGGCTTCCGTGCCAGTGGCACATAAAAGGCACCATTCGAGTGTGATCATTACCAGTGTCGCCTTACTGGCACTTGTGCCCCATGCTAGTAGGGTGCCAAGAGCACCATCTGAGCGTGATCGTTGCCAGAGCGGGTAACTGGCTTTGTGCCGGTGGCATGTAAAAGGGCACCATTCGAGCAGGATCGTTACCAGCATCACCTTACTGGCACCCGTGTCAGTGGCATGTGTAAAAGATTCGAGCAAGGTCGGTGCCAGTGCCACCTGACAGGCCCCATGCCGGTGGCATGTAAAAGCACTCACTACACTCTCGGAGTGGTTGGCATTAGGAAGTGCATCCAGCTGTAGAAACTCTGCTAGATCAAGATAGGAGACTGGTGCAGCCATCTGATTTGCCAGCCCTCAGTCAAATCGTCCAACCCATGCTAGCATGGAAAGCGGACATTAAACGATGATAATGAGGATTATGATGATGATGTAGCTGGGAAATTAGGTTGCAGTTTATCTGAAGAGGAGACAGTTATATCTGCAACATATCTGTAAGAAGAATCTCATTTATAATTCTGCTCACTTAACAGAATGTTAGGCTCTTTTTACATCATCTGTAATTTCATAGCTAAAGGCTTTCATATCAATAATTGCTAACCTTTCTATATTATCCCTGTTTATAGTTTAAGACTTACTTTTGTTCCTCCAACTATTTTTTTCTCCTCCAACTAACTATGATTCAGAAATAACAAATATGAAACGGAATACAAGTTTTATATGGCGTTAGGAAGGGCATCCAGCTGTAGAAACTCTGCCAGATCAAGACTGGAGCCTGGTGCAGCCATCTGGTTCGCCAGCCCTCAGTCAAATCGTCCAACCCATGCTAGCATGGAAAGCAGACGTTAAACGATGAGGATGGTGAGGAGGATGAGTATGATACTAACTCATCCATGTCGATATACAAGTTCATGTTTTAAGCTACTAATTCATTCACTCTAACATAAAATTATTCATATGGGGTCAACTTTCCCCATCGCCCCCACCCAAATTTACAGGCCTTATTTTTATTACTAAGAAACAACTGACCAGGGTTCATTTTCTGACACATGTACTGCAAGATTATATTGCACCGCTTCTTGTTTGGGTCCTTCTCATCATCTACGCCACAACCATGCTGGTTGACCCATTCCAGTTTCAGAAAGGTATTGCCCTTCTTTGGATCTTTCCTTGATATGGAAGCACTCTGGAAGTATTTCTGAAACAACAAGAAATGGAGAAGGATCACCAAATAAGAAAGGGCTTCTCATTTTGTTTCCTAAATGAGTTTAGCATAAAAAAAAAATAATGAGATAAAAACTTGTTAAGTTCTGCTCACCATTTGGTATTGATCTTCGACCTTCTTTGCTGCTGCGTCTGTAGCATCACCAACATTGTAACCACCTTTGTTGTTGTTCTGAAGAGAAAAACCAAAATATCTATCATCATCATCATCATCATCATTTAACATCAATTTCCCATGCTGGCATGGGTTGGACAGTTTGACTGAGGTTTGGAGAGCCAGAAGGCTGCACCAGGCTCCAGTCTGATCTGGCAAGGTTTCTACAGCTGGATACCCTTCCTAATGCCAGCCACTCCAAGAGTGTAGTGGATGCTTTTTATGTGCCACCTGCACAGGAACCAGCCTGGCATCGATCACGTTCAGATAGTGCTTTTTACATGCCGCCGAAACAAGGAGAGTGGGGCAGTCAGTCAGACCTGGCATCGACAAATACAGGCACACAAATACATATATACATTATATATATATATATATATAACTATATATATGATGGGCTTCTTTCAGTTTCCGTCCACCAAATCCACTCACAAGGCTTTGGTCAGCCCAAGGTCATAGTAGAAGACATTTGCCCAAGGTGCCATGCAGTGGGACTGGAACTGAAACCATGTGGTTGGGAAGCAAGCTTCTTACCACACAGCCATGCCTGCGCCAAAATATCCCAGTACAGTTAACCCTCGACTATTGCGGGTTTTACGTTCCAAAACCCCCTGCAATACGTGAAAATCTGCGAAGCAGGAACAGTACTGAACTGTATATTTTTTCTATTCTTTTTATAATTTGTATATATTTATTTTATTATAAATGCAAAACAACACCACGGAGGAATCGAGACAAGCTTAAATAATAATAACTGCAATAAGTGAACCGCGATAGGTGAACCATGATAGGTGAACCGCAAGATGTGAACCATGATAGGTGAACTGCAAGATGTTGACCATGATAGGTGAACTGTGATAGGTGAACTGTGATAGGTGAACTGTAATAGGTGAACTGTGATAGGTGAACTGTGATAGGTGAACTGTGATAGGTGAACTGTGATAGGTGAACTGTGATAGGTGAACTGCAATAGGTGAACTGCAATAGGTGAACTGCAATAGGTGGACCGCAACAGGTGAACAGCAATAGGTGAACCCCGATAGATGAACTGTGATAGGTGAACCCTAATAAGTGAACTGTGATAGGTGAACCCTGATAGGTGAACCCTGATAGGTGAACTGTGATAGGTGAACTGTGATATAGTGAGGGATTGCTGTATACTGTTTTGTTTTTTTGCAGCATCAGGATCACCTAAAATAATAATAATAATAAAAACAACAAAAGAAAGCAAAAGAAGAGCAGAAGTGAACTGAAGAGGAAAGGTGTTTTTACCTGAGAGTCAAACAAACGGTTTGCTTCTTTGCGTTGGGCTGATTTTTCATTGAGTCTGTTATTGGAACCACGGGGACTTTGACAGAAAATGTCAGAGTTCACTGCTGTGATGATGGCAAACAACAGCAGGCAGGAAATTGCACACTTTAACGACATCTTTCTCTAATTAAAAGATAACAAATTAATCATATAAACGAATTTGTCTCAACAATCATGAACAGCTTATAATCTGTTGTAGAGGAAATGGTACACCCCTCCCAAGGGACATGTGGTATGAACCAGCCACTATGAAGTGAGACGACATCAGCCAGTAGAGGGAGTCATGTGTCAGTTGTTGTAGTTCTCAGTTGGAGTTAAGTGTCAGTTATGTGTTATAGTTGAGTTCGAGTCACAGTCAAGGTGGACGGTTCAAAGTTGAAGTCTTGCAGAGCTATCGGTGGTAGGGTTAGGGTTAGACAAAGCTGTGTGTTACCATTCCAGCATAGAAGAGATACACTTTACATGGTACCAAGAAAATATTGTGACTACTAGAGTGGACGCAACAGCTACAGTCATAGCAGTGGTAACCACACATTATAACTGAAAAACACCACATCATAACATAATCCTTAGGTCACAAGTTCAATTCTCACTTGCCTGTTGTATCCTTGAGCAAGACACTTTATTTCACGTTACTCCAGAGTACTTAGCGAGTAAACATTTGTAGTACCTGTAATTCATAAGGGTAAGCCTTGTCATGCTCTGTGTCACACTGAACCACCCCAAGAACTAACTACACTAAGGGAGTGCGTGTCTGTGGAGCACTCAGCCACTTGCAAGTTGATTTCATGAGCAGGCTGTTTTGTTGATTGGGTTACCTGGAACCCTTGTTGTTGTCGTCATGACTGATGGAATGGCAGCGGAGGAGTGAAGAATACAATGGACTTATTTTGTACAGGGCTCAGGGGCCATTCCACCAGTCATGATGAAAAGGAGCCAAAATGTGGGTGAACGGGAAAGTAGAATAATGCACAGAAAATAAAGAGTGGAGGAATTGGTCAAACAAGAGGGTGGCTATCAGGGGTATCCATCCTCATCATCATCACCACCATCATCACCATCACCACCATCCTCATCATCACCACCATCACCACCATCCTCCTCCTCATCATCATCACCATCCTCCTCCTCATCATCATCATCATCACCACCAGCACCATCACCACCAGCACCATCACCACCATCCTCCTCCTCCTCATCATCATCACCATCCTCCTCCTCCTCTCATCATCATCATCATCACCACCAGCACCATCATCATCACCATCCTCCTCCTCCTCCTCCTCCTCATCATCATCATCATCACCACCAGCACCATCACCATCATCATCACCATCCTCCTCCTCCTCCTCCTCCTCATCATCATCACCACCAGTACCATCACCATCATCATCATCATCATCACCATCATTTAATGTCTGTTGTCCATGTTGGCACGGTTCGGGCAGTTTGACCAGGGGTGGTAAGCTGGAAGGCTGCACCAGACTCTAGTCTGATTTGGCATGGTTTTCTAAAGCTGAATGCCCTTCCCAATGCCAACCACTCCGAGAGTGTGATGGGTGCTTCTACGTGCCACCGGCATGGGTGCCAATTTGCATGACACTGGTATCTGCCGCAACTGCAATTTTGTTCGGTTTGATGGGTCTTCTCATGTACAACATAATGCCAAAGGTTTCAGTCATTGCCTCCGCGAGGCCCAACACTTGTAAGAAGCTTTTCACATGCCACCAGCATCTGCCACTTTGCCTCCATGAGGCCCAACACTCGAAAGGAACTCAGCCACTTTTTCTCTGTGAGGCCCAACATTCAAAAGGTGTTCTTTACGTGTCACCAGCATGGGAGCACTTGGCTTGATGGGTCCCCTCAAGCACAGCACATCGCCAAAGGTCTCAGTCACCAGTCATTGCCCCAGGGAGGCTCAACGTTTGAAGATCATGCTTCAACACTTTGTCCCATGTCTTCCTGAGTCAACCTCTTCCATAGGTTCCCTCCCCAGTTAGAGATCGGCACTTCTTTTACACAGCTGTCTTTGAGAAGCATGGGAGTGTTGAAGGATGTGGGTAGTTTATTCCACGCTTCAACAATTCTGAGCATGACGAAATATTTCCAGAAGTCATGGGTGTTGTGTTGTGTTTCGATTTTGTAAGCATGTTCGTGAGTGTTAGACATATGAAAATCAAAAAGTTGTCTAAGCTTTTTGTTGGAGAGATGGCGGATAATATTGTGGATGGATATCTGACAAGTTGGTAACTAGATGTCAGAGCTTTAATTTATCCATGCTCAGGGAAGAAAGACGCTCAGAGTATGGCAGCGCTTGATTGCTGGTTATTGACTGGTGGCACATTTCTGAATGCTTGTGTGTTTTTGTATGTCCTAGTTTAAAGGTTGACGTGGCTGATACCTATTTCTTTACTACCCACAAGGGGCTAAACACAGAGGGGACAAACAAGGACAGACAAACGGATTAAGTCGATTACATCGACCCCAGTGCGTAACTGGTACTTGTTTAATCGGCCCCGAAAGGATGAAAGGCAAAGTCTACCTCAGCGGAATTTGAACTCAGAACGCAGCGGAGGGCGAAATACCACAAAGCATTTCGCCCGGCATGCTAACGTTTCTGCCAGCTCGCCGCCTTTAATCATACCAGTTAATCATAGGTGTGGCTGATGGCATGCAAAAAGTACCATTCGAGCGTTGGGCCTCATGGAAGCAGTGACTTGTGACCAAGGCCCTTGGCGATATACTGCGCTTGTGTTGACCTGTCAAGCCAAGTGAGACCGTAGTCATGGCTGATGCTGGCGTCAGGTCAATGGCACTGATGCTGGTGGTACGTAAAAGGCATCCACAACGTTCTCGGAATGGTTGGCGTTAGGAAGAGCATCCAGCCGTAGAAACCTTGCCAAATCAGATCATAACCTGGTGCAGCCCCCCCCCAGCTTACCCGTTTTCAGTCAAACTGTCCAACCCATGCCAGCATGGAAAGCGGACGTTAAACGGTGATGATGATGATGATGATTTTAACAATGGTTAGATCAGGGGTTCAAGTCCCATTCCAAGCAGTAAGTTGTGTCCTTGAGCAAGACAATTTATTTCAATGTCCCCTTTTCCTTGCTTGCATGAGTCAGATGGAATTCGTTGAGGCAGATGTTCTATGGCCAGAATCCCTTCCTGTCACCAAATCCATACTGGTTTGTAAGCAAGGTAATATTACCTGATGGCCAGGCACGTTTTCGTGGAACATTAGAAACGAATGCCAATGTTTATATGAAGCAAACAGCCGTTGCCCCTATCACGTCATGTCAGGGCAAGGCGAAAACATTTTATCAACGAAATTGTAAACTACACTCTCGAAAGCACACTGCTGCAAAATTTCATTAAAAAGTATGCATTTCTCAGAAAATTATGACGACACAAAGAAGGAGGGGCGCTAATTTGCAGGTCAGCCTCATATTTAATCTTTCTTCCAGTTTCAATGTTACGAAAGCTAAAAGCGACTATGGTCCAGGGGAGGCAACTCTTTATACCTTTTGTTCGTTTTGTTTCCGAGATACTTGCATTAATATTACAGGCGGCGAGCTGGCAGAATGGTTAGCACGCCAGGCGAAGTGCTTAGCGATATTTCGACTGCCGCTACGTTCTGAGTTCAAATTCCGCCGAGGTCGACTTTACCTTTCATCCTTTCGGGGTCGATTAAATAAGTACCAGTTACGCACTGGGGTCAATATAATCGACTTAATCCGTTTGTCTGTCCTAGTTTGTCCTCTCTGTGTTTAGCCCCTTGTGGGTAGTAAAGAAAGAGGTATTTCGTCTGCCGCTACGTTCTGAGTTCAAATTCCGCTGAGGTCGACTTTGCCCTTCATCCTTTCGGGGTCGATAAATTAAATGTACCAGTTGCGTACTGGAGTCGATCTAATCAAATGCTCTACTCCCCCAAAATTTCGGGCTTTGCCTGGAGTAGAAAATAATATACAGTTTAACTCCCGGTCACAAAAAAAAAAAAAAGAACCCAGTCTAATAGGTGTAAAAATCCAGGAGTTAAACTATATAGCCGCAGGAGTGGCTCTGTGGTAAGTAGCTTGCTTATCAACCACATGTTTCCGGGTTCAGTCCCACTGCGTGGCATCTTGGGCAAGTGTCTTCTACTACAGCCTTGGGCCGACCAAAGCCTTGTGAGTGAATTTAGTAGATGGAAACTGAAAGAAGCCTGTCGTATATGTGTGTGTATGTGTCTATGAGACAACCGATGTTGGTGTGTTTACGCCCCCATGACTTTACGTTTCGGCAAAAGAGACCGATAGGATAAGTCCTGGGGTCGATTTGTTCGACTAAAGGCGGTGCTCCAGCATGGCCACAGTCAAATGACTGAAAGAGGTAAAAGAATAAAAGAATAAAGCACTGGGTCGAGTTGTTTGACTTCGATGCAGTGCCTCCAGCATGGCCGCAGTCTAATGAGTGAAACGAGTAAAAGGTGAATAATTAATTTATGTCAAAGAGGAAGCGTCTACGAAGTCTCTTAATCTGCTAGAAATAACAACCAAATCCCACTTACTTGTTAGTCGAGTGTCATCAAAAGGTCCATTGGATGGTGTTATCCAAGGTACATTTAACCAGCAAAATTATCTGGGTTGGAATGTTGTTGTTTTTAATAGGTTTGCTCGGTCACGATGAAAGCAGTTTGATACAACTTTCACAATCAGGGGTCCGCGGACCACAGGTTGGGGATCACAGCTCTACAGCTCTACAACTCGCTGTTCTTTCACAAAGTAATTTTGGAGATGTACTTGCATAGCAAGTGACCTGATCTGAGGTCGTGTGCTGAAACAAAAACTGCAGCGTTGAAGTTGTTTATAAGCCATTAAAAAACACACAAAAACCGTTAGATTCACTTCAAGATTTAAATTTAATTTGTCAAAATATTTTCGTCGCTTCGAAACCGCGACCTCTTCACTGACAAAATTCCGTGCTATGCAGTATGGCTTCAAATCGACGAAAATATTTTGACAAATTAAATTTAAATGTTGAAGTGAATCTAATGGTTTTTGTGTTTTTTTAAATGGCTTATAAACACCTTCCACGCTGCAGTTGTTTTTCTTTCAGCACACGATCTCAGATCAGGTCACTTGCTATGCAAGTATATCTCCAAAATCACTTTGTGAAAGAACAACGAGTTATCTCCCCTGCACTGTAGAGCAGTGATTCCCAGCCTGTGCTCCGCGAAGGTAGTACTGAGGGAGGGAGGGGCGTGAACTAAATTCAAAATTCCATATATATACAACAATTTAATAAATAAAACATATGCATACATACATACATAAATGTACATACCTACATTTATATGTATATATACATGCATATATATATATATATGTATATATATATATATATGAGTACAGGACACCACAAATAAACGTAGAACACAACGAGAAACGAAAACATAAAATCAAACAAGGAAACGGACTCTTTTCAACAACGAAAAAACAGAGTACAGGACAAACAGTACAAGGAAAATTCCCCTTCTTCAGCTGCCCCTGTTTCGACTCAATGCGTGTTTCGAAGGTAAGGCCAGAACACGACCACGCCGAAACAGTACTTCCCACAATGTATATATATATATATATATGCTTTATTTAAAAGCAGCAGAAAATTCAACAAAATGTGTTACTCTGAGTTTCACGTTCCCGTTCGTCGGACAGTTTTTGCTAGAAAAACTGTCCGACGAACGGGAACGAGTAACAGGTTTTGTTGAATTTTCTGCTGCTTTTAAATAAAGCATATTACTCTACCCCTGGTATTTGAGTACTCTTTTTTCCACCTTGTTTCACATTTATGTGTTTACTCCGGTATATATATATATATATATAATATATATATATATATATATATATATATGTATGTATGCATATATAAATATATATGTATGTATAAATATGTACATAAATAAATATATATATGTATGTATTTCGTTTTGGGATTTGGTTTGCAAGATTCTTTATGTGAGTTTGTGTGTTGAAGCATATTCTGTTGTGTCTGGGGAGAGTCATTTTCTTTTTGTGCCTTATTATGTAACAAATTCACCGGTAAAATTTCTATTCATTTCCTTCTTTATTTAAAAAAAAATTGCTGCGTCTTGCAACCTTTTCAATAGTTTTGCATCGAAAATTTTAGAGAAATAAAGAAGGAAATCAGTGGAAATTTTACCGGTGAGTGTGTTAAATTATAAGGAACCAAAAGAGGGTAACTCTCCCCTGACACAAGAGTATATATATATATATATATATATATATATTATATATATATATATAATATATATATATATATATATGTATGTATAAATATGTACATAAATAAATATATATATGTATGTATTCGTTTTGGGATTTGGTTGCAAGATTCTTTATGTGAGTTTGTGTGTTGAAGCATATTCTGTTGTGTCTGGGGAGAGTCATTTTCTTTTTGTGCCTTATTATGTAACAAATTCACCGGTAAAATTTCTATTCATTTCCTTCTTTATTTAAAAAAAAATTGCTGCGTCTTGCAACCTTTTCAATAGTTTTGCATCGAAAATTTTAGAGAAATAAAGAAGGAAATCAGTGGAAATTTTACCGGTGAGTGTGTTAAATTATAAGGAACCAAAAGAGGGTAACTCTCCCCTGACACAAGAGTATATATATATAATATATATATATATATATATATATACACACACACACACAAGGCTAAGTATACTAAGAGAGATCTGTGGAAAAACTCATTTAAATAAAAGGAGTCCTCGGTAGTGAAAGGTTGGTAAGCACCGATGTGGAGGATTACTAAGCAACAAAAACAACAGCAAAACAACAATTCTTTCCATAGGTAGAAGGTCTGAAATTTTAGGGGAAGTGAGGAAGTCGATTACTGCGATCCCAGTGCCCAAATGGTACTTATTTTATCGACCTGGAAAGGATGAAAGGCAAAGTCGATCTTGGTAGATTTTGAATTCAGAAGGCAAAGCCGGAAGCACTGTCACATATCATTTTGTTCGACGCACCAATGATTCATCCAGATGGGATAAAACAGATAAAAAATTTGTGACCTCAACGCGGTCGCACGATCTACAGGATACAGGAGTCAACCTTTCCTCACATCTCGTCTGCCGTTGTAGAAAAGGAAGGCACATTGGATACTGTAGTCCTAGATATGCTGTGCCGCGTAAATAGATGATTGGTCACGGTTGGAACTGTTCAATGCGAGGCTAAACAACAACAACAACAACAACAACAACAACAACAACAACAGCAACAACAACAACAACAACAACAACAACAACAACAACAACTTTTCTGCCCTTCATGTCTCACAACATACCATTTCCCTGGTTTTGTGCCAGAGATGCTGATGTTCTCTGTTTAACCCTAGGTCAACCTTGACCAAGCAGACCTTTGACCAAACTAATCTCATCCGTTATCTTTCAACTTGCCTTCGAAATACTTTGGAAGAATTCGCAAGTAATACCAATTTATTCATAAAACAGGGATCACGACGTGGTCACTTCTACCTTGACCCCTCCCCTGGCTGAAGCTCCCCACCTCCACTCTTGGCTCAGAAGAACCACGGCTTCACCCACCTAAAAATAAGCGCAGGCATAACTGTGTGATAAGAAGCTTGCTTCCCAACCACACAGTTCGTTTCTCGTTGTGTTCTACGTTTATTTGTGGTGTCCGTACTCATATATGCATGTATACTCTTTTACTCTTTTACTTGTTTCAATCATTTGACTGCGGCCATGCTGGAGCACCACCTTCAATCGAGCAAATCGACCCCGGGACTTATTCTTTGTAAGCCCAGTACTTATTCTATCGGTCTCTTTTGGCAAACTGCTAAGTTACGGGGACGTAAACACACCAGCATCGTTTGTCAAGCAATGCTAGGGGGGACAAACATAGACACACAAACATACTCGCACACATGTATATATATATATATACATATATACGACGGGCTTCTTTCAGTTTCCGTCTACCAAATCCACTCACAAGGCTTTGGTCGGCCCGAGGCTATAGTAGAAGACACTTGCCCAAGGTGCCACGCAGTGGGACTGAACTCGGAACCATGTGGTTGGTAAGCAAGCTACTTACCACCCACCATCCTGCGCATATATATATATATACATATATATATATATACATATATATATACATATATATATACATATATATATATATAGATTAATCCAATACATAGATAATACACAACATATGCATAGGTACGTGGATACAATATATATATATATATATATTGGAGGACGCTCAGGAAAGAAGGAAAGGAGGAGGGTTTAACGTTTCGAGCGGAGCTCTTCGTCGGAAACATAGGAGAAGGAAAGATCCAGAGAAGGGAAGACAGAGGAAAAAAAGTCGCCAACGGTACACACGCGGTGGAATTTTGAATTTAGTTCACGCCCCCCCTTCTCTCAGTACTACCTTCGAGGAGCAGAGGCTGGGAATCACAGCTCTACAGTGCAGGGGAGATAACTCGTTGTTCTTTCACAAAGTGATTTTGGCGATATACTCGCACACCTGGAACCTGTGTCGGAGCTACGGTTTTTATTGGATTTGGTATCTATATATCGTTGCTTTTATGTTAAACTGTCGTTTGTCCAAATTTGGCCATATGTATTTTTTTTTTTCAATAATTATTTTGCCTTAGAACGTAACGGCAGACGAGCAACGGGTATCATTATCGTTACATATATGAGTGTGTGTGTGAGGTGAATAAAGCAAAAAGCTTTGAGCAGAGCTTTCGCCGACACCGATGCCCCACGAAGACGGAGACCTTCGCGCGTGAAATCTGGAAATCACGATTACTCCTATTTCTAGGAGACCTTGTGTGTCTGTTCACGAGCAACAGAAACCATGGCAGTGACCTCACTTCATTGTCGCAGATGAAAAAAGGTCAGCCGTTTGTGCTGGTAAGAGATTCTTGTTTTGACATGCGTTAAGGAGAATGAAAGGCCGAAGACGTGGAAGGATTGTAGAATTATATAGGGAGAAATGGTCGTGGAGGAGAGAGAAAGAGGGGGACGGAGAGAGAGAGAGAGAGAGAGAGAGAGAGAGAGAGAGAAGGAGAGAGAGAGAGAGAGAGAGAGAGAAAGAAAGAAGGGAGTGAGACAGAGAGAGAGAGAGAGAGGGAGAAAGGAGTGAGACAGAGAGCGAGAAAGGGAGTGAGAGCGAGGAGAGAGAGAGAGAGAAGGGAGTGAGACAGAGAGACGAGAGAGAGAGAAAGGGAGTGAGACAGAAGAGAGAGAGAGAAAAGGGAGTGAGACAGAGAGAGAGAGAGAGAGAGAGAGAAAGGGAGTGAGACAGAGAGAGAGAGGAGGGAGAGAGAGAGAGAGAAGGGAGTGAGACAGAGGAGAGAGAGAGAGATGAGAAGGGAGTGAGACAGAGAGAGGAGAGAGAGAGAAATTGCAGTGAGCCAGAGATAGAGAGAGAGAGACATAGAGAGAGAGAGCAAGAGAGACAGATAGAGAGAGAGAGGAGAGAAAGGGAGTTAGACAGAGAGAGAGAGAGAGAGAGAGAAGGGAGTGGGGCATAGAGAGAGATAGAGAGAAAAGGGAGTGAGACAAGAGAGAGATAGAGAGAGATATAAGGGATGAGACACAGAGAAGGAGAAAGGGAGTGAGACAGAGAGAGAGAGAGAGAGAAAGGGAGTGAGACAGAGAGAGAGAGAGAGGGAGATTAGAAAGATTGCAGGTTTCAGGTCAGAGAACTATACATTTAATTAGACATGTAAATACGCACGCACACACACACACACACACGTATAAGCGCGCTTACTCACACGCACACGCGCGTTCATATATAGATTCAAGTACACACAGAACGGTATGTGTCAGGTATGTATGTATATGTGTGTATGTGTGTGTGTGTATACATATGCAGGTACGCACAAGGGTTAGACTGAAAGTAATGCAGAAGTTCTTTCATTAACTGACACAGGTCAGTTCCAAACCGACTGATTTGGCAGAGTCAATTTTCCTCTCGAAAATCTCTGGACGAAGGAGAAGTGATGGCTGCCCAACGTCCACAGAAGGCTGCAGCTTGTTTCCAGAGATGACTCCACTGATAAGAGCAATGTGCCAGAGAGGACAAACAAGGACAGACAAACGGATTAAGTCGATTACATCGACCCCAGTTCGTAACTGGTACTTTTTTAATTGACCCCGAAAGGATGAAAGGCAAAGTCGACCTCGGCGGAATTTGAACTCAGAACGTAGCGGCAGACGAAATACCTATTTCTTTACTACCCACAAGGGGCTAAACACAGAGAGTACAAACAAGGACAGACAAAGGTATTAAGTCGATTATATCGACCCCAGTGCGTAACTGGTACTTATTTAATCAACCCTGAAAGCATGAAAGGCAAAGTCAACCTCGGCTGAATTTGAACTCAGAACGTAGCGACAGACGAAATACTGCTAAGGATTTCGCCCGGCGTGCTAAAGTTTTAATTTCTTTATTGCCCACAAGGAGCTACACACAGAGGGGACAAAGAAGGACAGACAAAGGGATTAAGTCGATTAGATCGACGCCAGTGCGTAACTGGTACTTAATTTATCGACCCCGAAAGGATGAAAGGTAAAGTCGACCTCGGCGGAATTTGAACTCAGAACGTAACGTTGGAAAGTGCAGGCGTGGCTGTGTGGTAAGAAGTTTGGAAAGTGCAGGCGTGGCTGTGTGGTAAGAAGTTTGTTTCCCAACCACTTGGTTCCGAGTTCAGTCCTAGTGCAAGGCACAATGAACAAGTGTCTTCTACTATAGCCTCGGGCCGATCAAACCCTTGTGAGTGGATTCCGTAGATTGAAACTGAAAGTGTGTGTGTGTGCTTACGCCCCACCCTCACCCCAGCGCTTGGGAACCGGTGTTGGTGTGTTTAAGCCATTATAACTTATCGCTTTGGCAAAAGGGTCCGATAGAATAAAGTAATGGGATTTGTTCGTTTCACTAAAACTCTTCAAGGCGGTGCCCCAGCATGGCCGCAGTCTAATGACTGAAACAGGTAAAAGAACAAAAGAATAGAAGACAAACGGTTAAAATGATTGACACTGATAGACGAGTGATCGTCCGTGACAGACGAGTGATCGTCCGTGAGCTCACTTCGCAAGTGGATTGTGGTCACGGTACGACTGAAGAAAACGATGGCAGATTTGGCGTTGGAAAGTGTACCGCTTCACCCAGGGCAGAAATTTTTTAAAAGGCGGCGAGCTGGCAGACACGCCGGGCGAAATGCTGAGCTTACGTTGTGAGTTCAAATTCCGCCGAGGTCGACTTTGCCTTTCATCCTTTCGGGGTCGATTAAATAAGTACCAGTTACGCACTGGGGTCGATGTAATCGACTTAATCCGTTTGTCTGTCCTTGTTTGTCCCCTCCGTGTTTAGCCCCTTGTGGGTAGTAAAGAAATAGGTATTTCGTCTGCCGTTACGTTCTGAGTTCAAATTCCGCCGAGGTCGACTTTGCCTTTCATCCTTTCGGAGTCGATAAATTAGGTACCAGTTGTGTACTGGGATTGATCTAATTGACTGGGGCCCTCCCAAAAAATTTCGGGCCTTGTGCCTAGAGTAGAAAAGGACATTTAAGGCGGTGAACTGGCAGAATCGTTAGCTGGACGAAATACTTAGCGGTATTTCACCCGTCGCTACGTTCTGAGTTCAAATTCCGCAGGGGTCGACTTTACTTTTCATTGTTTCGGGGTCGATAAATTAAATGTACCAGTTGCGTACTGGGGTCAATCTAATCGAATGGCCCTCTCCCCCAAAATTTTGGGCCTTGTGCTTAGAGTAGAAAAGAAGATTTATTTTGCTTAGCTTACGTTGTGAGTTCAAATTCCGCCGAGGTCGACTTTGCCTTTCATCCTATCGGGGTCGATTAAATAAGTACAAGTTACGGACTGGGGTCGATATAATCGACTTAATCCGTTCGTCTGTCCTTGTTTGTCCCCTCTGTGGGCAGTAAAGAAATAGGTATTGGAAAGTGTACAGAGAGAGGAAAATGTTGGGAGGCCATCTTGTCAGAATGTTGGTAATTAATTAAAACCTGGAGGAAACACACGTTTTAGACTTTCTCCAATATTTACTTCATTTCATTTTATTTCCCTTGTTCACATCCCTCATCCCTTTCCATTTATTTATCTATTCAATTATTTTCGGCTCAGACCCCTTTTGAGTGATCCTGGCCAGGTCATTCTTGAACGCTACTGGTAACATGTAACCCAGTACAAGCTGTTACATGGTCAGGTCGTGGTCAGCGGCTAAACTGGCAACCCCACCAAGCTTGCTTGGTGGGAAGGCTGATTGTTGGACACCACGCGGGACGAAAAATAAGACACGTCAAAGGGCGGAGGAACTCATGAATAGTCATCGACCCTAAGGCGGCGAGCTGGCAGAATCGTTAACACACCGGGCGAAATGCTTAGCTTACGTTGTGAGTTCAAATTCCGCCGAGCACGACTTTGCCTTTCACCCTTTCAGGGTCGATAAATTAGGTACCAGTTGCGTACTGGGATCGATCTAATCGACTGGCTCTCTCCCCCAAGATTTCGGGCCTTGTGCCTAGGGAAGAAAAAAAAAATTGTCATCGGCCTTCCAACAACGTGTACATTGTGTGTGTGTGTGTGTGTGTGTGTGTGTGTGTGTGTGTGTGTGTATTGTATATTTTTGAATTTTTTAATATTTAAACTTATACGTCTAAATATTTAAAAAAATTCAAAAATATTAAAACTTATACGTCTGTGAAGGCGCATGGCTCAGTGATTAGGGCGTCGAGCTTACGATCGTGAGGTTGTGAGTTCGATTTCCGGACCGGGCTGCGTGTTTTGTCCTTGAGCAAGATACTTTATTCCATGTTGCTCCAGTTCACTCAGCTGTAGAAATGAGTTGCGACGTCACAGGTGCCAAGCTGTGTTGGCCCCTTTGCCATTCCTTTGGATAACATCAGTGGTGTGGAGAGGGGAAGCTGGTATGCATGGGCGACTGCTGGTCTTCCATAAACCATCTTGCCCGGACTTGTGCCTGGGAGGGTAACTTTCTAGGTGCAATCCCATGGTCATTCATGACCAAAAGGGTTCACAAATACTTATACGTCTGATTAAGCGGCCTGCCGCAGTGGAGTGCCCTGCGTGCTTCTGTGACCCGTAGAGCTATACTGGCGGGAGCTATGATGTACTACACTTTGATAAATTTTGATATCTTGGCATCTGAAGCAGCTGGAGATACGATAGTTTGACCAAAAGAACTGGCACTTGCTAACAAAAATAAATCTTCTTGTCTACTCTAAGCACAAGGCCCTAAATTTTGGTGAAGCGGGCCATTTGATTAGATCGACCCCAGTACGCAACTGGTACATTTAATTTATCGACCCCGAAACAATGAAAAGTAAAGTCGACCCCGGCGGAATTTGAACTCAGAACGTAGCGACGGGTGAAATACCGCTAAGTATTTCGTCCAGCTAACGATTCTGCCAGTTCGCCGCCTTAAATGTCCTTTTCTACTCTAGGCACAAGGGCCCCAGTCAATTAGATCAATCCCAGTACACAACTGGTACTTAATTTATCGATCCCGAAAGGATGAAAGGCAAAGTCGACCTCGGAGAAATTTGAACTCAGAACGTGACGGCAGACGAAATACCTATTTCTTTACTACCCACAAGGGGCTAAACACAGAGAGGACAAACAAGGACAGACAAACGGATTAAGTCGATTATATCGACCCCAGTGCGTAATTGGTACTTAATTTATCGACCCCGAAAGGATGAAAGGTAAAGTTGACCTCGGCGGAATTTGAACTCAGAACGTAGCTGCAGACGAAATACCGCTAGGCATGTCACCCAGCGTGCTAATGTTTCTGCCAGCTCGCCGCCTTAATGATTGATAATAAATGAAGCAGATCTTCTCAAGGGACTGAATAACATTGACATTAATGGTGCCGAATTTAAAGATGAAGAACTTCAGTTCGCGAAGAAATCAATCAAGGAAGGTAAATCTTTGGGTTCAGGTAACATTGCACTCGAAGTTTTGAAACGATGTAATTTCGACGAAATTGGGCTATACTTTGCAAACAAACTATTGAAAGAGAAGATGAAGCCAAAGCTGTTATCAGAGTTGGATCTGCTCCCTATTCCAAAATCAGGAAATCTCCGTGATACCAAGAACTATCTTCAACAGTGGCCAAAATCACAAACAAAATTATCTTATTACAACCTAGTATCGATAAACATCAAGGACAAAATCAGAATGATTTCTGACCTCGTCGATCCGCAGCAACACATATTCTAACTTCGAAAAGGTTAATTGAAGAAGTCGAAGCACACAATAGAAAAACTGTCATCCTATATGGTGATTTCAAGAAGGCTTTTGATTCCATTCACAGAGGCAAGATGCTCACAATCCTAAAAGAGTATGATATACCTCTAAAACTTCTCTATGCCATAGCGAAGCTTTGCGAACATACAAAAGCAAGAACTATAAACATATGATAGAGAAAAAATAACAGCAGGAATACTTAAAGGGGATATACTTGCACAGTATCCCTTTGTTCCAGTGCTAGGCTATGTGGTGCGCAAGACCTTAGAAGGAAAAGAGGAATAATAGGGGTTTAAGTTGGAAAAAACGGAGAAGTAGACGAGTTGCACCAAAAATAAATACTTACAGATCTAGATGTTGCAGACGACATTGCTCTTCTCTCTGAAGAGATACATCGGGCAGAGGAAGTGCTCAACAGACTGGAAGTTGAAGCTGCAAAGGTTGGCCTGTACTGTAACTCAGATAAAACTAATAAGGTCTTCAATGAAGACACCGAGCAACCAAATCACCTCAGTGCGAGAAACGGATGAGAACTTAAGGAAGTTACTAACTTCAAGTACCTCTTTCTTTATTACCCACAAGGGGCCAAACACAGAGAGGACAAACAAGGACAGACAAAGGGATTAAGTCGATTATATCGACCCCAGTGCGTAACTGGTACTTAATTTTATCGAACCCGAAAGGATCAAAGGCAAAGTCGACCTCGGTGGAATTTGAACCCAGAACGTAACGGCAGACGAAATACCTCTTTCTTTACTACCCACAAGGGACTAAACACAGAGAGGACAAACAAGGACAGACAAACGGATTAAGTCGATTATATCGACGCCAGTGCGTAACTGGTACTTAATTTTATCGAACCCGAAAGGATGAAAGGCAAATTCGACCTCGGCGGAATTTGAACCCAGAACGTAACGGCAGACGAAATACCACTTTCTTTACTACCCACAAGGGGCTAAACACAGAGAGGACTAACAAGGACAGACAAAGGGATTAAGTCGATTATATCGACACCAGTGCGTAACTGGTACTTAATTTTATCGACCCCGAAAGGATGAAAGGCAAAGTCGACCTCGGCGGAATTTGAACCCAGAACGTAACGGCAGGCGAAATACCTATTTCTTTACTACCCACAAGGGGCCAAACACAGAGAGGACAAACAAGGACAGACAAAGGGATTAAGTCGATTATATCGACTCCAGTGCGTAACTGGTACTTAATTTTATCGACCCCGAAAGGATGAAAGGCAAAGTCGACCTCGGCGGAATTTGAACCCAGAACGTAAGGGCAGACGAAATACCTCTTTCTTTACTACCCACAAGGGGCCAAACACAGAGAGGACAAACAAGGACAGACAAAGGGATTAAGTCGATTATATCGACCCCAGTGCGTAACTGGTACTTAATTTTATCGAACCCGAAAGGATGAAAGGCAAAGTCGACCTCGGTGGAATTTGAAACCAGAACGTAACGGCAGACGAAATACCTCTTTCTTTACTACCCACAAGGGGCTAAACACAGAGAGGACAAACAAGGACAGACAAACAGATTAAGTCGATTATATCGACCGCAGTGCGTAATGGTACTTAATTTTATCGAACCCGAAAGGATGAAAGGCAAGTCGACCTCGGCGGAACTTGAACCCAGAACGTAATGGCAGAAAAATACCTCTTTCTTTACTACCACAAGGGGCTAAACACAGAGAGGACAAACAAGGACAGACAAACAGATTAAGTCGATTATATCGACCCCGGTGGGTAACTGGTACTTAATTTTATCGAACCCGAAAGATGAAAGGCAAAGTCGACCTCGGCGGAATTTGAACCCAGAACGTAGCGGCAGACGAAATACCTCTTTCTTTACTACCCACAAGGGGCCAAACACAGAGAGGACTAACAAGGACAGACAAAGGATTATTAAGTATATCGACGCCAGTGCGTAACTGGTACTTAATTTTATCGAACCCGAAAGGATGAAAGGCAAATTCGACCTCGGCGGAATTTGAACCCAGAACGTAACGGCAGACGAAATACCACTTTCTTTACTACCCACAAGGGGCCAAACACAGAGAGGACTAACAAGGACAGACAAAGGGATTAAGTCGATTATATCGACACCAGTGCGTAACTGGTACTTAATTTTATCGACCCCGAAAGGATGAAAGGCAAAGTCGACCTCGGCGGAATTTGAACCTTGAACGTAACGGCAGAAGAAATACCTATTTCTTTACTACCCACAAGGGGCTAAACACAGAGAGGACAAACAAGGACAGACAAACAGATTAAGTCGATTATATCGACCCCAGTGCGTAACTGGTACTTAATTTTATCGACCCCGAAAGGATGAAAGGCAAAGTCGACCTCGGCGGAATTTGAACCCAGAACGCAACGGCAGACGAAATACCTCTTTCTTTACTACATACAAGAGGCCAAACACAGAGAGGACAAACAAGGACAGACAAAGGGATTAAGTCGATTATATCGACCCCAGTGCGTAACTGGTACTTAATTTTATCGACCCCGAAAGGATGAAAGGCAAAGTCGACCTCGGCGGAATTTGAACCCAGAACGTAACGGCAGACGAAATACCTATTTCTTTACTACCCACAAGGGGCCAAATACAGAGAGGAGAAACAAGGACAGACAAACGGATTAAGTCGATTATATCGACCGCAGTGCGTAACTGCTACTTAATTTTATCGATCCCGAAAGGATGAAAGGCAAAGTCGACCTCGGCGGAAATTGGAACCCAGAACGTAACGGCAGACGAAATACCTCTTTCTTTTATACCCACAAAGGGCCAACACAGAAGGACAAACAAGGACAGACAAAGGGATTAAGTCGATTATATCGACCCCAGTGCGTAACTGGTACTTAATTTTATCGAACCCGAAAGGATGAAAGGCAAAGTCGACCTCGGCGGAACTTGAACCCAGAACGTAATGGCAGAAGAAATACCTCTTTCTTTACTACCCACAAGGGGCTAAACACAGAGAGGACAAACAAGGACAGACAAACAGATTAAGTCGATTATATCGACCCCGGTGGGTAACTGGTACTTAATTTTATCGAACCCGAAAGGATGAAAGGCAAAGTCGACCTCGGCGGAATTTGAACCCAGAACGTAGCGGCAGACGAAATACCTCTTTCTTTACTACCCACAAGGGGCCAAACACAGAGAGGACTAACAAGGACAGACAAAGGGATTAAGTCGATTATATCGACGCCAGTGCGTAACTGGTACTTATTTTATCGAACCGAAAGGATGAAAGGCAAATTCGACCTCGGCGGAATTTGAACCCAGAACGTAACGGCAGACGAAATACCACTTTCTTTACTACCACAAGGGGCCAAACAAACAGAGAGGACTAACAAGGACAGACAAAGGGATTAAGTCGATTATATCGACACCAGTGCGTAACTGGTACTTAATTTTATCGACCCCAAAGGATGAAAGGCAAAGTCGACCTCGGCGGCGGAATTTTGACCTTGAACGTAACGGCAGAAGAAATACCTATTCTTTACTACCCACAAGGGGCTAAACACAGAGAGAGAGGAAAACAAGGACACACAAACAAATTAAGTCGATTATATCGACCCCAGTGCGTAACTGGTACTTAATTTTATCGACCCCGAAAGGATGAAAGGCAAAGTCGACCTCGGCGGAATTTGAACCAGAACGCAACGGCAGACGAAATACCTCTTTCTTTACTACATACAAGAGGCCAAACACAGAGAGGACAAACAAGGACAGACAAAGGGATAAGTCGATTATATCGACCCCAGTGCGTAACTGGTACTTAATTTTATCGAACCCGAAAGGATGAAAGGCAAAGTCGACTCGTCGGAATTTGAACCCAGAACGTAACGGCAGGACGAAATACCTATTTCTTTACTACCCACAAGGGGCCAAATACAGAGAGGAGAAACAAGGACAGACAAACGGATTAAGTCGATTATATCGACCGCAGTGCGTAACTGCTACTTAATTTTATCGATCCCGAAAGGATGAAAGGCAAAGTCGACCTCGGCGGAATTTGACCCAGAACGTAACGGCAGACGAAATACCTCTTTCTTTACTACCCACAAAGGGCCAAACACAGAGAGGACAAACAAGGACAGACAACGGGATTAAGTCGATTATATCGACCCCAGTGCGTAACTGGTACTTAATTTTATCGACCCCGAAAGGATGACAGGCAAAGTCGACCTTGGTGGAATTTGAAACCAGAACGTAACGGCAGACGAAATACCTCTTTCTTTACTACTACCCAAGGGGCTAAACACAGAGAGGACAAACAAGGACAGACAAACAGATTAAGTAGATTATATCGACCCCAGTGCGTAACTGGTACTTAATTTTATCGTCCCCGAAAGGATGAAAGGCAAAGTCGACCTCGGCGAATTTGTACCCAGAACGTAACGGCAGACGAAATACCTCTTTCTTTACTACCCACAAGGGGCTAAACACAGAGAGGACTAACAAGGACAGACAAAGGGATTAAGTCGATTATATCGACCCCAGTGCGTAACTGGTACTTAATTTTATCGAACCCGAAAGGATGAAAGGCAAAGTCGACCTCGGTGGAATTTGAACTCAGAACGTAACGGCAGACGAAATACCTCTTTCTTTACTACCCACAAGGGGCTAAACACAGAGAGAAAACAAGGACAGACAAACAGATTAAGTAGATTATATCGACCCCAGTGCGTAACTGGTACTTAATTTTATCGACCCCGAAAGGACGAAAGGCAAAGTCGACCTCGGCGGAATTTGAAACCAGAACGTAAGGGCAGACGAAATACCTCTTTCTTTACTACCCACAAGGGGCCAAACAGAGAGGACTAACAAGGACAGACAAGGGATTAAGTCGATTATATCGACCCCAGTGCGTAACTGGTACTTAATTTTATCGAACCCGAAAGGATGAAAGGCAAGTCGACCTCGGCGGAATTTGAACCCAGAACGTAACGGCAGACGGAATACCTCTTTCTTACTACCCACAGGGGCAAACACAGAGAGGATAACAAGGACAGACAAAGGGATTAAGTCGATTATATCGACACCAGTGCGTAACTGGTACTTAATTTTATCGACCCCGAAGGATGAAAGGCAAAGTCGACCTCGGCGGAATTTGAACCTTGAACGTAACGGCAGAAGAAATACCTTTTCTTTACTACCCACAAGGGGCTAAACACAGAGAGGACAAACAAGGACAGACAAACAAATTAAGTCGATTATATCGACCCCAGTGCGTAACTGGTACTTAATTTTATCGACCCCGAAAGGATGAAAGGCAAAGTCGACCTCGGCGGAATTTGAACCCAGAACGCAACGGCAGACGAAATACCTCTTTCTTTACTACATACAAGAGGCCAAACACAGAGAGGACAAACAAGGACAGACAAAGGGATTAAGTCGATTATATCGACCCCAGTGCGTAACTGGTACTTAATTTTATCGAACCCGAAAGGATGAAAGGCAAAGTCGACCTCGTCGGAATTTGAACCCAGAACGTAACGGCAGACGAAATACCTATTTCTTTACTACCCACAAGGGGCCAAATACAGAGAGGAGAAACAAGGACAGACAAACGGATTAAGTCGATTATATCGACCGCAGTGCGTAACTGCTACTTAATTTTATCGATCCCGAAAGGATGAAAGGCAAAGTCGACCTCGGCGGAATTTGAACCCAGAACGTAACGGCAGACGAAATACCTCTTTCTTTACTACCCACAAAGGGCCAAACACAGAGAGGACAAACAAGGACAGACAAAGGGATTAAGTCGATTATATCGACCCCAGTGCGTAACTGGTACTTAATTTTATCGACCCCGAAAGGATGACAGGCAAAGTCGACCTTGGTGGAATTTGAAACCAGAACGTAACGGCAGACGAAATACCTCTTTCTTTACTACCCACAAGGGGCTAAACACAGAGAGGACAAACAAGGACAGACAAACAGATTAAGTAGATTATATCGACCCCAGTGCGTAACTGGTACTTAATTTTATCGTCCCCGAAAGGATGAAAGGCAAAGTCGACCTCGGCGGAATTTGTACCCAGAACGTAACGGCAGACGAAATACCTCTTTCTTTACTACCCACAAGGGGCTAAACACAGAGAGGACTAACAAGGACAGACAAAGGGATTAAGTCGATTATATCGACCCCAGTGCGTAACTGGTACTTAATTTTATCGAACCCGAAAGGATGAAAGGCAAAGTCGACCTCGGTGGAATTTGAACTCAGAACGTAACGGCAGACGAAATACCTCTTTCTTTACTACCCACAAGGGGCTAAACACAGAGAGGACAAACAAGGACAGACAAACAGATTAAGTAGATTATATCGACCCCAGTGCGTAACTGGTACTTAATGTTATCGACCCCGAAAGGACGAAAGGCAAAGTCGACCTCGGCGGAATTTGAAACCAGAACGTAAGGGCAGACGAAATACCTCTTTCTTTACTACCCACAAGGGGCCAAACACAGAGAGGACTAACAAGGACAGACAAAGGGATTAAGTCGATTATATCGACCCCAGTGCGTAACTGGTACTTAATTTTATCGAACCCGAAAGGATGAAAGGCAAAGTCGACCTCGGCGGAATTTGAACCCAGAACGTAACGGCAGACGGAATACCTCTTTCTTTACTACCCACAAGGGGCCAACACAGAGAGGACTAACAAGGACAGACAAAGGGATTAAGTCGATTATATCGACCACCAGTGCGTAACTGGTACTTAATTTTATCGACCCCGAAAGGATGAAAGGCAAAGTCGACCTCGGCGGAATTTGAACCCACTGAACGTAACGGCAGAAGAAATACCTCTTTCTTTACTACCCACAAGGGGCTAAACACAGAGAGGACAAACAAGGACAGACAAACAGATTAAGTCGATTATATCGACCCCAGTGCGTAACTGGTACTTAATTTTATCGACCCCGAAAGGATGAAAGGCAGAGTCGACCTCGGCGGAATTTGAACCCAGAACGTAACGGCAGACGAAATACCTCTTTCTTTACTACCCACAAGGGGCTAAACACAGAGAGGACAAACAAGGACAGACAAACAGATTAAGTCGATTATATCGACCCAGTGCGTAACTGGTACTTAATTTTATCGACCCCGAAAGGATGAAAGGCAAAGTCGACCTCGGCGGAATTTGAACCCAGAACGCAACGGCAGACGAAATACCTCTTTCTTTACTACCCACAAGAGGCCAACACAGAGAGGACAAACAAGGACAGACAAGGGATTAAGTCGATTATATCGACCCCAGTGCGTACTGGTACTTAATTTTATCGACCCCGAAAGGATGAAAGGCAAGTCGACCTCGGCGGAATTTGAACCCAGAACGTAACGGCAGACGAAATACCTATTTCTTTACTACCCACAGGGGCCAAATACAGAGAGACGAAACAAGACAACAAACGGATTAAGTCGATTATATCGACCGCAGTGCGTAACTGGTACTTAATTTTATCGAACCCGAAAGGATGAAAGGCAGTCGACCTCGGCGGAATTTGAACCCAGAACGTAACGGCAGACGAAATACCTCTTTCTTTACTACCCACAAGGGGCCAAACACAGAGAGGACAAACAGGACAGACAAAGGGATTAAGTCGATTATATCGACCCCAGTGCGTAACTGCTACTTAATTTTATCGATCCCGAAAGGATGAAAGGCAAAGTCGACCTCGGTGGAATTTGAAACCAGAACGTAACGGCAGAAGACGAATACCTCTTTCTTTACTACCCAAGGGGCTAAACACAGAGAGGACAAACAAGGACAGACAAACAGATTAAGTAGATTATATCGACCCCAGTGCGTAACTGGTACTTAATTTTATCGTCCCCGAAAGGATGAAAGGCAAAGTCGACCTCGGCGGAATTTGTACCAGAACGTAACGGCAGACGAAATACCTCTTTCTTTACTACCCACAAGGGGCTAAACACAGAGAGGACAAACAAGGACAGACAAAGGGATTAAGTCGATTATATCGACCCCAGTGCGTAACTGGTACTTAATTTTATCGAACCCGAAAGGATGAAAGGCAAAGTCGACCTCGGCGGAATTTGAACTCAGAACGTAACGGCAGACGAAATACCTCTTTCTTTACTACCCACAAGGGGCCAAACACAGAGAGGACTAACAAGGACAGACAAAGGGATTAAGTAGATTATATCGACCCAGTGCGTAACTGGTACTTAATTTTATCGAACCCGAAAGGATCAAAGGCAAAGTCGACCTCGGCGGAATTTGAACCCAGAACGTAACGGCAGAAGAGACGAATACTATTTCTTTACTACCCACAAGGCCAAACACAGAGAGGACAAACAAGGACAGACAAAGGATTAAGTCGATTATATCGACCCCAGTGCGTAACTGGTACTTAATTTTATCGACACCGAAAGGATGAAAGACAAAGTCGACCTCGGCGGAATTTGAACCCAGAACGTAACGGCAGACGAAATACCTCTTTTTTTACTACCCACAAGGGGCTAAACACAGAGAGGACAAACAAGGACAGACAAACAGATTAAGTCGATTATATCGACCCCAGTGGGTAACTGGTACTTAATTTTATCGACCCCGAAAGGATGAAAGGCAAAGTCGACCTCGGCGGAATTTGAACTCAGAACGTAACGGCAGACGAAATACCTCTTTCTTTACTACCCACAAGAGGCCAAACACAGAGAGGACAAACAAGGACAGACAAACAGATTAAGTCGATTATATCGACCCCAGTGCGTAACTGGTACTTAATTTTATCGAACCCGAAAGGATGAAAGGCAAAGTCGACCTCGGCGGAATTTGAACCCAGAACGTAACGGCAGAAGAAATACCTCTTTCTTTACTACCCACAAGGGGCCAAACACAGAGAGGACAAACAAGGACAGACAAACAGATTAAGTCGATTATATCGACCCCAGTGCGTAACTGGTACTTAATTTTATCGAACCCGAAAGGATGAAAGGCAAAGTCGACCTCGGCGGAATTTTAACCCAGAACGTAGCGGCAGACGAAATACCGCTAAGCATTTCGTTCGGCGCGCTAACGTTTCTGCCAGTTCGCCGCCTTCACTAACTTCAAGTCCCTTGATGCTTGGATGGAAATAGTGAAAAGAATTTTGCTGTACAGACGGCACTTGTTAGGGGTGTGTGTCACAAACTGTAAAATCTGGAGTTCTGAGATGACTCGTAAATTGAACATTAGGTTGTTTGTCTCCGTAATAGAGTCAGTTTCGTTATATGGTGCTGAATCTTGAACCCTTATCATAAAGCTCGATGAATAGACGGCTGCTACACAAAAATATTAACATTGGCACTGGTTGTTACATGGAGAAGCCATTTAACCAACGAGCAGCTTTATCAGGAGGCGCAATGTCCCAGTGGTTAGGGCAGCGGACTCGCGGTCGGAGGATCGCGGTTTCGATTCCAAGACCGGGCGTTGTGTGTGTTTATTGAGCGAAAACACCTACAGCTCCATGAGGCTCCGGCAGGGGGTGTTGGCGACCCCTGTTGTACTCTTTCGCTCCAACTTTCTCTCACTCTTTCTTCCTGTTTCTTGTCCCCGACTTCCTACATAACCGCTGAGCCTGGATGCGCATTCATCCATCCGTCGATGCTGTCAGTGTCGGGGGTTGACCTGTTTTCTCTTCTGCGGTGCGGGTATTACGAATGGCAAAGGACCACGTTTCGGACTTCTCCCACTACAGACATGGGACGAAGACCGCTTCGCTCAACAAACAAACAAGCAGCTTTATCAAGATCTGCCCAAAGTGAGAGAGAAGATTCAGCTGAGAAGAATGAGACTTGCTGGTCAGTGCATCAGGCACCAGAAGAAGCTGTGAGTCAATTGGTCTCATGGTAGTCGAGGGAAGAATCAACTGGGGACGAAAACGTCTAATCTAAGGGGACAACTTGCTTCAGGACAGTGGAATGGTAAATGTTGGAGAATTAAGAACATGCATGAGGAACCGTGATGGATGGTATGCTCATGTAAAATCATTGAAGGGCCCAGCAGGACGGCCAAACTAAACTAATTATTGGGCCTCCACTCGCTTGGATCTGCCTTCTTTTATTTCTTTTCCGTTTTTAAATTCCATCCCTTCCCTTTCTGTCTCAATCTTTTTTTCCCTATAAAAGACTCCATCTCTTTAGCTACCTCCTCTCTTCCTTTCTACTTGTAGACGAGTTCTTCCGACCATCACTGGATTAAACATTGAGCAAAATAAGCACGTGCTTGCAGCATCAAGGGAACGGAGGGGACACTACAGAAATAGTAAAAGGTTGACAGCACAAAAGAAATCACTCTAAACTTGCTAAAATAAGGTTCGGGATGCCTTATCTCTACAAGGTATACAAGCAGATGTGCTACGTGAGATTAATTTTGGGAATCGGATCAAAGACGCAGGAGTGGCTGTGTGGTAAGTAGCTTGTTAACCAACCACATGGTTCCGGGTTCAGTCCCACTGCGTGGCATCTTGGGCAAGTGTCTTCTGCTATAGCCCCGGGCCGACCAATGCCTTGTGAGTGGATTTGGTAGACGGAAACTGAAAGAAGCCCGTCGTATATATATATGTATATATATGTGTGTCTGTGTTTGTCCCTCTAGCATTGCTTGACAACCGATGCTGGTGTGTTTACGTCCCCCGTCACTTAGCGGTTCGGCATAAGAGACCGATAGAATAAGTACTGGGCTTACAAAGAGTAAGTCCCGGGGTCGATTTGCTCGACTAAAGGCAGTGCTCCAGCATGGCCGCAGTCAAATGACTGAAACATTTAAAAGAGAGAAAGAGAGAGACTTCCAATAGAAGTGGACGAAAATAAATATTATTTTCCATCTTACTGTTAGTTTTGTTTTATTTTGAAAAATAAAAATATAAAATCATATATAAAAACGGGGCACCAAAATCTTTTAAGTGTTTAGGGCCTTTATGGGTCTTAATTCGGCCCTGCTTTCGACGCTGTCTAGACAAAAGCTATTTGGAAATATTTAACCGAAGAGAATATTAGATTAATGTGTGTTCAAATTACGCTGAGGTCGACTTTGCCTTTCATCCTTTCGGGGTCGATAAATTAAATGCCAGTTGCGTACTGGGGTCGATCTAATCGACAGCCCCCCCCACCTCCCACCAAAATTTCTGGCTTTGTGCCTAGAATAGAAAAGAATATCAAATTAAATGTTTCCATTAAATGAGATTAAATAAGCGACTTGCAAACATTCACATATTCGTTTCGCTTGGAATCCCCAGGTCTATTTTTATATTGACATTCAGTGTTTTCTTTTCGTTATCTAGCCTGCTGATAAAACTAATTACACCTAAAATCGTTATACCTAAAACCAAAGATCGCCTAAACTTAAATTAGTTATGTCACATAGTCCGAATCCCTGGATCATGTCCTTTTTAATTCAGGCTTCCAGGACAAGTAAAAACTTTTAAAATTACAATACCCTATCTACACAGGCGGCGAGCGGCTGGCAGAATCGTTTGCACGCCGGGCGAAATGCTAAGCGGTATTTCGTCTGCCGCTACGTTCTGAGTCTAAACTCCGCCGAGGTCGACTTTGCCTTTCATCCTTTCAGTGTCGATTAAAATAAGTACCAGTTACGCACTGGAGTCGATATAATCGACTTAATCCGTTTGTCTGTCCTTGTTTGTTTCCCTCTGTGTTTAGCCCCTTGTGGGTAGTAAAGAAATAGGTATTTCGTCCGTTTTTATGTTCTGAGTTCAAATTCTGTCGTGGTCGACTTTGCCCAATAAATTAAGTGCCAGTTGCGTACTGGAGTCGATCTAATCGACTGGCTACCCCTCCCTCAAAACGTCGGGCCTAGAGTACAAACGAATAGCCAATCTACACGTGATTTGAGAATAACCCTTTTTCATACTGGTACAAAGGCTTAAAATTTGGTGAGAGGGGGACTTGATTACACCGACTCCAGTGTTTCCATTTTTATCAACACCGATGAAAGGATGAAAGGCAAAGTCGACCTCGGCGGAATTTGAACCCAGAATGTAGCGGCAGACGAAATACACAAGGGGCTAAACACAGAGGGGACAAACAAGGACTGACAAACGGATTAAGTCGATCATATCGACCCCAGTGCGTAACTGGTACTTGTTTAATCGACCCCGAAAGGATGAAAGGCAAAGTCGACCTCGGCAGAATTTGAACTCAGAACGTAACGGCAGACGAAATACCTATTTCTTTACTACCCACAAGGGGCTAAACACAGAGAGGACAAACAAGGACAGACACACGGATTAAGTCGATCATATCGACCCCAGTGCGTAACTGGTACTTATTTAATCGATCCCGAAAGGATGAAAGGCAAAGTCGACCTCGGCAGAATTTGAACTCAGAACGTAACGGCAGACGAAATACCTATTTCTTTACTACCCACAAGGGGCTAAACACAGAGAGGAAAAACATGGACAGACACGGATTAAGTCGATTATATCGACCCCAGTGCGTAACTGATACTTATTTAATCGACCCCGAAAGGATTATATCGACCTCAGTGCGTACTTAATTTATCGACCCTCGGAACGTAACGGCAAACGAAATACGGCTCCGCATTTTGCCCGGCGTGCTAACAGTTCTGCCAGCACACCACCACGTGGTTTGAGAATAATATTATGATATAGATACGTCACATCTCCGTGGAGGCGCGTCGCTTAGATGTTGGGACGTCGCACTCATTATGTCAAGAACTCGGCGACATTTCAGTATCAAACAGGAAAGTTTTGCCAACCGAACGGAATTCCGGCTGTGACAAGCCTCTTCAAACCGCAACTGTGCCAGCTGATCCGGCACGCATGGCTGTGTTAGTTTGTTTATCTGTCAACACACACACACACCACACACACACACACACACACACACACACACACACACACACACACACACACACACACATATATATATAGGTCACACAGTTTGGATTTTTCCTGTGTATGTGTTCATATGTATATTTTTGTATGCTACTCTATATTCATATAAGTATATGTATGTTTCATTACATACTAAGCTGATGTCACGTTTTAAAAGAGTTCGTTTATACCTTCCTCTTTCGATCCAAAATATTCAATGCAGATTGAGTGTCTCATTAAAACAAATCGATACAAACAGTTTAAATACAAATTAGATCGGATATAAACAGTTTAAATAAAAGCAACAACTCTGTTAGAAAATGTAAAGGTGTTTCTGACGACTTGTTTACGAAGAAAGGAGTTAAAAGTAATACATGTTAGTGTGTTGAAGTAATTGGGAAGTTAATTAGTGAATCAATCAGTTAATTAATTAAGAAGATCGTTGTTAAGTGTTGTGAAACAATGTTGTCAAGGTCTACTCACCTTGTTAGCGACCAATTGGTTTCAAAATTCTCTCTCAACTGCTGTATGAGAGTAAATGAACTTCATTTATATATAGGCGGTGGTCATTGCGGATGGCAGACAATCCCATTATTGTTCAATTAGTTTCCCCACATTAAGAGATGTATAAAACATTTTAATCGCGAAATACTTGACATATTTTGCTTTTTCTCTTCAATAATTTCCTGTTAATATTTTCTCGGATATTTTACGAGTTTATCAGCGAGAAAGAAAACTAATAAATAATATTAGCGGAGGGTGTACTCGACAGGATGTTTTGCGACAGATGTTTACAAAAGTTAAACACTTCGTGTGTAGATTTTAAGCAATCTGAATAGTGACCACCACGTAGTAGATTGTTGTTATTGTTTATCATTGTCGTAGTTAACAACTTTCAGTCACGGTTTTTAAGGATAAATTCTGAATTCGTGCAAAATAATAATACTGTGGTTTATTCATAATGTCATACTGTTAGGTCCTGGCGGTCTTCTGTCTGTCTGTCTATCTATCTATCTATTTGTTTATCTATCAACGTATGTGTCAGTCTACCTGTTTAACTACCTGGCTGTGTATATATGCGTGCGTAATTACACGCAGAGAGAGAGTGAGAGAGAGAGAGAGAGCGGGGGAGAGCGGCAGGGGGAAGTTTATCTTGATATAAGATCACTATGTCACGCACGTATGGCTATGGTGCATGTGCCTGGTGTACCTTTATCAGACGGGGAGTCATGGTGGGCTTCGTATAATTTCTCTTTGATTACATGCACTGTTCTCGAATAATAATAATAATAATAATAATACTTTCTACTATAGACACAAAGCCTGAAATCTGGGGAGGGGAGTAGGTGACTATATCGACCCCAGTGTTTTACTGGTTCTTAATTTATCGACCTCGAAAGGATGAAAGGCAAAGTCGACCTTGGTGATTGCTTTCTTTACTAACCACAACGGGTTTACATAAAAAAAAGCATTATGGACAACACAGGACAGATACAATTTGGGGCTGCATAAAAAATGTATAAACAAGGCAATAACAAATGATTATAGTAACAAAATTCCCCAAAAGAGGGAGACTTCATGGGGCTGCTCGTGGAAAGCTCATAAACCCACGGCAGTCCTGACCACCAGGGGAAGCACCCTCTCCTCTTTGTCTACAGGCGCATACTTAGAGTAGGCCCACTTGCCTGGGCCATTCTTGCAACATTCACTCACCTTTTAACAAAATTGCTGGGGGTGGGGACGGAACCTCTTTCTCCACCCTCACTTTTCTTCTCAGGTGAAATTTGAAAAAGTTAATGAGAGCTTGGCCAAAGAGGAAAGTATGTATCTTCAGCCCTTTCAGCCTGATCCATCACACAACCTCCTTCGCTAAGGCTACCAGGCAAAGAAAACAGACTGCCCTTCCCGGCCAAAAGAAAGCGGCAAAACTATCTTCAAAATGTGCTCAGCTGATAGCCAGATCCGTCCTACACGCGACAGCAGGTGTTCGACATAAACCCACAAGTCAGAAATACTAATTCTACAAGGTATGGACTTGTACAAAGTTTGAATTGTTTCCAAAGGAATTTTTGTCCATTCTTCAGTTAAAACAGTCTCCAGTTCTTGTAGTAATGATGGTGGAGGATATTGACTCTTTACTCGTTTTTCTGAAATGCACCATAAATGTTCAATAATATTGAGATGTGGGGACTGTGGTGGCCAGATAAGATGTTCAACTTCACTAGAATGTTTCTCGTGCCATTCAGCAACGACTTTAGCTGTGTGAATTGGTGCATGATCATCCTGAAGATTGCGTTTCCCTCCGGAAACAGTTCTGCAGCCATAGGATGAATTTGATCAGATAAAATGCTTAAATAGTCTTGACTATTAATTCTGCTATGAAGGAAAACCATTGGGCCTGCAGATTTCCAAGATATAGTCCCCCAGATCATCACAGATCCTCCTCCATGTTTAACAGTTGGAAAAAGACAGTCTCGCTCAAATACTCTTTTTGGTTGTTTCCACAAGTATAATCGGCCAGTGGTCGGAAATAAGGTAAAGGATGACCGTCCAAGAAAATAACATTCTTCCACTGCTCCAGGGACCAATTCTGTAGATTTTTACTCCACTCTAAACGCTTTGTAACGTTTGTTTTTGAAAGTAGTGGTTTTCTGGTCATTACTTTCAAGACAATACTTCTTGATACACCAAACATTTCGGCTGTTTCCGTTACGCTAACGCCTGCCATACGAGTACCAACAATTTTTACCTCTTTGAAAGTCTGATTGATCTGTCATTTTAATGAATTTTAATTACCTTTTTGTGATGATATCTGAAAAGAAACAGTAATTTTAGCAAAACATATTAAGCAATGCTAATAATAAATAAAAAAAACAAAACAAAAATAAACAAGCTTTTGATGGTTTTATAGATATTTCAAAATTATGATGTTATAATGCTAGGTGTTTCCATTATTTTGTCCAAACCCTGTATACACACACACACATATATTTTTTCTGTTTCTTTTCCCTACTTTTTCTACTAGCAAATCGAACTGACTTTCAGACACACTTCTCCAGATACATCAACAATGACTTTCCCTGTATATTCCAAAAATGTCATTCATTCTTTTTTTTTCCCCAAAATCACTTGCACTTCTTATCCGAGGTTCTGATCAAGCTATAGGGGGTTATCCAGGCGCTTAACTGAGAGTCCACTACACCTGGTAGCAGAAACATCTGTAAGCTAATGATGTTTATAACATAACCTTTGCTTTTCCTAAGACAACCTCTTTTTCTGATTATATATATATATATATATATATATATAATATATATATATATATTATATATATATACCAGAATGAAAATCCTAGAATATGCTTAAGTATTGAACTAGGAAATGTACAGAACAAACAGTAAATGACATTAATATTTTCAGACAGGGTCTTCTCCAAAATATTCGTCTCGTTTAACCCTTTCATTTGGGTTCAAGTAATATTATTTTTCACTTAAAAAGACAAAGAAGTATTTTGATTAGTTCAACTTTTCACTCCTTTTCCCGTCGCTGAAACAACAACTTCGATTTTTCTATAAGGTTTTTCTCATAAGACTTTTCTTACAGAATTCTTTTCATCCCAAGTAAATTTCAGACGCAGAATATCTGTGAAAACTGGTTAAATACCTTTAGAAAGGGGAAAAAATGGCCTAGCAAGTTGCTACAGCGTACCAAACTTCGAACTTCTCAAACTCTATTTAAGCTCTCTGTACCATTAAGTTAAGCTGACGCTATCTTTCATAACGCTACATATCTTAAAACGACAAAAATATATTGATTTTTTAAAATGATCATCTTTTCTTTCGTCACTTAGAGCCACAGCACTTCTTTTTGACGAGGCTTTCACCATAAGATACACCTTATAGAACTCTCCCATTTGAACACAAGTTTTCTTTAACAATAGCTCAGATATTTCCATTCAAAGCCACTCTTTGGGGCTACTTACCATTTTTACATCACAACGTTTTTCCTAGATAATATTTTTTAATGAGGTTTTTCACTAAAAGATTCTTGTCAATGAGCACACTTTTTGAAACCAAATTAATTTTTACTTTTCTTTTAAAATAACAGATATTTTGATTCAAACTCAATTTTTCGCCTTACTCTCCCATTTTGACCTCATAAATTTTGACCCAACTTTTCCGTGAATGTACGACATTTCAGTTATTTGATTTCAAAATGTAGTTGAAAACTGGACCACCATGGCTAAAAAGAACCGCATTCAATTTGGCTGAGAACTGAATTAGTGATGACACCTTGAAACACTCGCCAGTTACTAGAAGTTGAACGCAAGAGTACATGTGTCCACTGTCGTGGGTGAATGATAAAAATATATTCCCCTACTGCAGGGAATGATTAATAAACAAAAGGTTGGAAAAGTGTTTTGGTGCATTTATTTACCATTATACGTAACATACCTTTGTAATTCCTACTGG